>NC_140585.1:118206103-118634603 GCF_964204655.1 Triturus cristatus | reverse complement strand
CCGTCGGGGAATTGAACCCCGGTCTCCCGCGTGACAGGCGGGGATACTGACCACTATACTAACGAGGACATATTGGCTTCAGTTCAACAGTGCTCACCTCCATGAGGTTAGGGCATGCCCTCAATCAATTCACAGTATTGTAATAGGCAGCTTTGCTTCCTTTGGTTAGGAGAAGCAATCTTTTTTCATAAATGATTACAAATCAGAAATTCCTAGCCAAAAATAATCTGCTTTAATAAGAAATGATTTATTAAAATAAATACCTATCTATCGATCTGTCTATCTATCTTTCTATCTATCTATGTATATGTATATATATATATATATATATATACAATCAGCTCACTTTACCATTTGCAGCTTATAACCACTTACCACCAGGGGTCCTTACTAACAAAAAGCATCCACTCCACTTCTAAATCTAGCCCCTAGAGTTGAGCAGAAGCATAAGATTCCCCACTGCTTCATTCCATTTTCCATTAGATTATAGATGTAAATTGTTTTTGATGGTATGGTCTGTGCAGATTGAAATATTCAGAGCATATTCTGACTTTTAGTTAACACATCTGTAAGCAATTTGGCCATCACTGAATTCAACGTTTATCTCAATCGTAATAGACAAGGATAATGACAAATATAGTTTACAATGTTATTAAGTACATCATTTTATTTAATTGTGTGAATAAAAGGAATCGTCTCCCCGTCGGGGAATTGAACCCCGGTCTCCCGCGTGACAGGCGGGGATACTGACCACTATACTAACGAGGACATATTGGCTTCAGTTTAACAGTGCTCACCTCCATGAGGTTAGGGCATGCCCTCAATCAATTCACAGTATTGTAATAGGCAGCTTTGCTTCCTTTGGTTAGGAGAAGCAATCTTTTTTCATAAATGATTACAAATCAGAAATTCCTAGCCAAAAATAATCTGCTTTAATAAGAAATGATTGATTAAAATAAATACCTATCTATCGATCTGTCTATCTATCTTTCTATCTATCTATCTATGTGTATGTATATATATATATATATATATATATATATATATATATATATATATACAATCAGCTCACTTTACCATTTGCAGCTTATAACCACTTACCACCAGGGGTCACTACTAACAAAAAGCATCCACTCCACTTCTAAATCTAGCCCCTAGAGTTGAGCAGAAGCATAAGATTCCCCACTGCTTCATTCCATTTTCCATTAGATTATAGATGTAAATTGTTTTTGATGGTATGGTGTGTACAGATTGAAATATTCAGAGCATATTCTGACTTTTAGTTAACACATCTGTAAGCAATTTGGCCATCACTGAATTCAACGTTTATCTCAATCGTAATAGACAAGGATAATGACAAATATAGTTTACAATGTTATTAAGTACATCATTTTATTTAATTGTGTGAATAAAAGGAACCGTCTCCCCGTCGGGGAATTGAACCCCGGTCTCCCGCGTGACAGGCGGGGATACTGACCACTATACTAACGAGGACATATTGGCTTCAGTTCAACAGTGCTCACCTCCATGAGGTTAGGGCATGCCCTCAATCAATTCACAGTATTGTAATAGGCAGCTTTGCTTCCTTTGGTTAGGAGAAGCAATCTTTTTTCATAAATGATTACAAATCAGAAATTCCTAGCCAAAAATAATCTGCTTTAATAAGAAATGATTGATTAAAATAAATACCTATCTATCGATCTGTCTATCTATCTTTCTATCTATCTATGTATATGTATATATATATATATATATATACAATCAGCTCACTTTACCATTTGCAGCTTATAACCACTTACCACCAGGGGTCCTTACTAACAAAAAGCATCCACTCCACTTCTAAATCTAGCCCCTAGAGTTGAGCAGAAGCATAAGATTCCCCACTGCTTCATTCCATTTTCCATTAGATTATAGATGTAAATTGTTTTTGATGGTATGGTCTGTGCAGATTGAAATATTCAGAGCATATTCTGACTTTTAGTTAACACATCTGTAAGCAATTTGGCCATCACTGAATTCAACGTTTATCTCAATCGTAATAGACAAGGATAATGACAAATATAGTTTACAATGTTATTAAGTACATCATTTTATTTAATTGTGTGAATAAAAGGAATCGTCTCCCCGTCGGGGAATTGAACCCCGGTCTCCCGCGTGACAGGCGGGGATACTGACCACTATACTAACGAGGACATATTGGCTTCAGTTTAACAGTGCTCACCTCCATGAGGTTAGGGCATGCCCTCAATCAATTCACAGTATTGTAATAGGCAGCTTTGCTTCCTTTGGTTAGGAGAAGCAATCTTTTTTCATAAATGATTACAAATCAGAAATTCCTAGCCAAAAATAATCTGCTTTAATAAGAAATGATTGATTAAAATAAATACCTATCTATCGATCTGTCTATCTATCTTTCTATCTATCTATGTATATGTATATATATATATATATATATATATACAATCAGCTCACTTTACCATTTGCAGCTTATAACCACTTACCACCAGGGGTCACTACTAACAAAAAGCATCCACTCCACTTCTAAATCTAGCCCCTAGAGTTGAGCAGAAGCATAAGATTCCCCACTGCTTCATTCCATTTTCCATTAGATTATAGATGTAAATTGTTTTTGATGGTATGGTCTGTGCAGATTGAAATATTCAGAGCATATTCTGACTTTTAGTTAACACATCTGTAAGCAATTTGGCCATCACTGAATTCAACGTTTATCTCAATCGTAATAGACAAGGATAATGACAAATATAGTTTACAATGTTATTAAGTACATCATTTTATTTAATTGTGTGAATAAAAGGAATCGTCTCCCCGTCGGGGAATTGAACCCCGGTCTCCCGCGTGACAGGCGGGGATACTGACCACTATACTAACGAGGACATATTGGCTTCAGTTTAACAGTGCTCACCTCCATGAGGTTAGGGCATGCCCTCAATCAATTCACAGTATTGTAATAGGCAGCTTTGCTTCCTTTGGTTAGGAGAAGCAATCTTTTTTCATAAATGATTACAAATCAGAAATTCCTAGCCAAAAATAATCTGCTTTAATAAGAAATGATTTATTAAAATAAATACCTATCTATCGATCTGTCTATCTATCTTTCTATCTATCTATGTATATGTATATATATATATATATATATATACAATCAGCTCACTTTACCATTTGCAGCTTATAACCACTTACCACCAGGGGTCCTTACTAACAAAAAGCATCCACTCCACTTCTAAATCTAGCCCCTAGAGTTGAGCAGAAGCATAAGATTCCCCACTGCTTCATTCCATTTTCCATTAGATTATAGATGTAAATTGTTTTTGATGGTATGGTCTGTGCAGATTGAAATATTCAGAGCATATTCTGACTTTTAGTTAACACATCTGTAAGCAATTTGGCCATCACTGAATTCAACGTTTATCTCAATCGTAATAGACAAGGATAATGACAAATATAGTTTACAATGTTATTAAGTACATCATTTTATTTAATTGTGTGAATAAAAGGAATCGTCTCCCCGTCGGGGAATTGAACCCCGGTCTCCCGCGTGACAGGCGGGGATACTGACCACTATACTAACGAGGACATATTGGCTTCAGTTTAACAGTGCTCACCTCCATGAGGTTAGGGCATGCCCTCAATCAATTCACAGTATTGTAATAGGCAGCTTTGCTTCCTTTGGTTAGGAGAAGCAATCTTTTTTCATAAATGATTACAAATCAGAAATTCCTAGCCAAAAATAATCTGCTTTAATAAGAAATGATTGATTAAAATAAATACCTATCTATCGATCTGTCTATCTATCTTTCTATCTATCTATGCATATGTATATATATATATATATATATATATATATACAATCAGCTCACTTTACCATTTGCAGCTTATAACCATTTACCACCAGGGGTCACTACTAACAAAAAGCATCCACTCCACTTCTAAATCTAGCCCCTAGAGTTGAGCAGAAGCATAAGATTCCCCACTGCTTCATTCCATTTTCCATTAGATTATAGATGTAAATTGTTTTTGATGGTATGGTGTGTACAGATTGAAATATTCAGAGCATATTCTGACTTTTAGTTAACACATCTGTAAGCAATTTGGCCATCACTGAATTCAACGTTTATCTCAATCGTAATAGACAAGGATAATGACAAATATAGTTTACAATGTTATTAAGTACATCATTTTATTTAATTGTGTGAATAAAAGGAATCGTCTCCCCGTCGGGGAATTGAACCCCGGTCTCCCGCGTGACAGGCGGGGATACTGACCACTATACTAACGAGGACATATTGGCTTCAGTTCAACAGTGCTCACCTCCATGAGGTTAGGGCATGCCCTCAATCAATTCACAGTATTGTAATAGGCAGCTTTGCTTCCTTTGGTTAGGAGAAGCAATCTTTTTTCATAAATGATTACAAATCAGAAATTCCTAGCCAAAAATAATCTGCTTTAATAAGAAATGATTTATTAAAATAAATACCTATCTATCGATCTGTCTATCTATCTTTCTATCTATCTATGTATATGTATATATATATATATATATATATACAATCAGCTCACTTTACCATTTGCAGCTTATAACCACTTACCACCAGGGGTCACTACTAACAAAAAGCATCCACTCCACTTCTAAATCTAGCCCCTAGAGTTGAGCAGAAGCATAAGATTCCCCACTGCTTCATTCCATTTTCCATTAGATTATAGATGTAAATTGTTTTTGATGGTATGGTGTGTACAGATTGAAATATTCAGAGCATATTCTGACTTTTAGTTAACACATCTGTAAGCAATTTGGCCATCACTGAATTCAACGTTTATCTCAATCGTAATAGACAAGGATAATGACAAATATAGTTTACAATGTTATTAAGTACATCATTTTATTTAATTGTGTGAATAAAAGGAACCGTCTCCCCGTCGGGGAATTGAACCCCGGTCTCCCGCGTGACAGGCGGGGATACTGACCACTATACTAACGAGGACATATTGGCTTCAGTTCAACAGTGCTCACCTCCATGAGGTTAGGGCATGCCCTCAATCAATTCACAGTATTGTAATAGGCAGCTTTGCTTCCTTTGGTTAGGAGAAGCAATCTTTTTTCATAAATGATTACAAATCAGAAATTCCTAGCCAAAAATAATCTGCTTTAATAAGAAATGATTGATTAAAATAAATACCTATCTATCGATCTGTCTATCTATCTTTCTATCTATCTATGTATATGTATATATATATATATATATATACAATCAGCTCACTTTACCATTTGCAGCTTATAACCACTTACCACCAGGGGTCCTTACTAACAAAAAGCATCCACTCCACTTCTAAATCTAGCCCCTAGAGTTGAGCAGAAGCATAAGATTCCCCACTGCTTCATTCCATTTTCCATTAGATTATAGATGTAAATTGTTTTTGATGGTATGGTCTGTGCAGATTGAAATATTCAGAGCATATTCTGACTTTTAGTTAACACATCTGTAAGCAATTTGGCCATCACTGAATTCAACGTTTATCTCAATCGTAATAGACAAGGATAATGACAAATATAGTTTACAATGTTATTAAGTACATCATTTTATTTAATTGTGTGAATAAAAGGAATCGTCTCCCCGTCGGGGAATTGAACCCCGGTCTCCCGCGTGACAGGCGGGGATACTGACCACTATACTAACGAGGACATATTGGCTTCAGTTTAACAGTGCTCACCTCCATGAGGTTAGGGCATGCCCTCAATCAATTCACAGTATTGTAATAGGCAGCTTTGCTTCCTTTGGTTAGGAGAAGCAATCTTTTTTCATAAATGATTACAAATCAGAAATTCCTAGCCAAAAATAATCTGCTTTAATAAGAAATGATTGATTAAAATAAATACCTATCTATCGATCTGTCTATCTATCTTTCTATCTATCTATGCATATGTATATATATATATATATATATATATATATACAATCAGCTCACTTTACCATTTGCAGCTTATAACCATTTACCACCAGGGGTCACTACTAACAAAAAGCATCCACTCCACTTCTAAATCTAGCCCCTAGAGTTGAGCAGAAGCATAAGATTCCCCACTGCTTCATTCCATTTTCCATTAGATTATAGATGTAAATTGTTTTTGATGGTATGGTGTGTACAGATTGAAATATTCAGAGCATATTCTGACTTTTAGTTAACACATCTGTAAGCAATTTGGCCATCACTGAATTCAACGTTTATCTCAATCGTAATAGACAAGGATAATGACAAATATAGTTTACAATGTTATTAAGTACATCATTTTATTTAATTGTGTGAATAAAAGGAATCGTCTCCCCGTCGGGGAATTGAACCCCGGTCTCCCGCGTGACAGGCGGGGATACTGACCACTATACTAACGAGGACATATTGGCTTCAGTTCAACAGTGCTCACCTCCATGAGGTTAGGGCATGCCCTCAATCAATTCACAGTATTGTAATAGGCAGCTTTGCTTCCTTTGGTTAGGAGAAGCAATCTTTTTTCATAAATGATTACAAATCAGAAATTCCTAGCCAAAAATAATCTGCTTTAATAAGAAATGATTTATTAAAATAAATACCTATCTATCGATCTGTCTATCTATCTTTCTATCTATCTATGTATATGTATATATATATATATATATATATACAATCAGCTCACTTTACCATTTGCAGCTTATAACCACTTACCACCAGGGGTCCTTACTAACAAAAAGCATCCACTCCACTTCTAAATCTAGCCCCTAGAGTTGAGCAGAAGCATAAGATTCCCCACTGCTTCATTCCATTTTCCATTAGATTATAGATGTAAATTGTTTTTGATGGTATGGTCTGTGCAGATTGAAATATTCAGAGCATATTCTGACTTTTAGTTAACACATCTGTAAGCAATTTGGCCATCACTGAATTCAACGTTTATCTCAATCGTAATAGACAAGGATAATGACAAATATAGTTTACAATGTTATTAAGTACATCATTTTATTTAATTGTGTGAATAAAAGGAATCGTCTCCCCGTCGGGGAATTGAACCCCGGTCTCCCGCGTGACAGGCGGGGATACTGACCACTATACTAACGAGGACATATTGGCTTCAGTTTAACAGTGCTCACCTCCATGAGGTTAGGGCATGCCCTCAATCAATTCACAGTATTGTAATAGGCAGCTTTGCTTCCTTTGGTTAGGAGAAGCAATCTTTTTTCATAAATGATTACAAATCAGAAATTCCTAGCCAAAAATAATGTGCTTTAATAAGAAATGATTGATTAAAATAAATACCTATCTATCGATCTGTCTATCTATCTTTCTATCTATCTATCTATGTGTATGTATATATATATATATATATATATATATATATATATATATATATATATATATACAATCAGCTCACTTTACCATTTGCAGCTTATAACCACTTACCACCAGGGGTCACTACTAACAAAAAGCATCCACTCCACTTCTAAATCTAGCCCCTAGAGTTGAGCAGAAGCATAAGATTCCCCACTGCTTCATTCCATTTTCCATTAGATTATAGATGTAAATTGTTTTTGATGGTATGGTGTGTACAGATTGAAATATTCAGAGCATATTCTGACTTTTAGTTAACACATCTGTAAGCAATTTGGCCATCACTGAATTCAACGTTTATCTCAATCGTAATAGACAAGGATAATGACAAATATAGTTTACAATGTTATTAAGTACATCATTTTATTTAATTGTGTGAATAAAAGGAACCGTCTCCCCGTCGGGGAATTGAACCCCGGTCTCCCGCGTGACAGGCGGGGATACTGACCACTATACTAACGAGGACATATTGGCTTCAGTTCAACAGTGCTCACCTCCATGAGGTTAGGGCATGCCCTCAATCAATTCACAGTATTGTAATAGGCAGCTTTGCTTCCTTTGGTTAGGAGAAGCAATCTTTTTTCATAAATGATTACAAATCAGAAATTCCTAGCCAAAAATAATCTGCTTTAATAAGAAATGATTGATTAAAATAAATACCTATCTATCGATCTGTCTATCTATCTTTCTATCTATCTATGTATATGTATATATATATATATATATATACAATCAGCTCACTTTACCATTTGCAGCTTATAACCACTTACCACCAGGGGTCCTTACTAACAAAAAGCATCCACTCCACTTCTAAATCTAGCCCCTAGAGTTGAGCAGAAGCATAAGATTCCCCACTGCTTCATTCCATTTTCCATTAGATTATAGATGTAAATTGTTTTTGATGGTATGGTCTGTGCAGATTGAAATATTCAGAGCATATTCTGACTTTTAGTTAACACATCTGTAAGCAATTTGGCCATCACTGAATTCAACGTTTATCTCAATCGTAATAGACAAGGATAATGACAAATATAGTTTACAATGTTATTAAGTACATCATTTTATTTAATTGTGTGAATAAAAGGAGTCGTCTCCCCGTCGGGGAATTGAACCCCGGTCTCCCGCGTGACAGGCGGGGATACTGACCACTATACTAACGAGGACATATTGGCTTCAGTTCAACAGTGCTCACCTCCATGAGGTTAGGGCATGCCCTCAATCAATTCACAGTATTGTAATAGGCAGCTTTGCTTCCTTTGGTTAGGAGAAGCAATCTTTTTTCATAAATGATTACAAATCAGAAATTCCTAGCCAAAAATAATCTGCTTTAATAAGAAATGATTGATTAAAATAAATACCTATTTATCGATCTGTCTATCTATCTTTCTATCTATCTATGTATATGTATATATATATATATATATATACAATCAGCTCACTTTACCATTTGCAGCTTATAACCACTTACCACCAGGGGTCACTACTAACAAAAAGCATCCACTCCACTTCTAAATCTAGCCCCTAGAGTTGAGCAGAAGCATAAGATTCCCCACTGCTTCATTCCATTTTCCATTAGATTATAGATGTAAATTGTTTTTGATGGTATGGTCTGTGCAGATTGAAATATTCAGAGCATATTCTGACTTTTAGTTAACACATCTGTAAGCAATTTGGCCATCACTGAATTCAACGTTTATCTCAATCGTAATAGACAAGGATAATGACAAATATAGTTTACAATGTTATTAAGTACATCATTTTATTTAATTGTGTGAATAAAAGGAATCGTCTCCCCGTCGGGGAATTGAACCCCGGTCTCCCGCGTGACAGGCTGGGATACTGACCACTATACTAACGAGGACATATTGGCTTCAGTTTAACAGTGCTCACCTCCATGAGGTTAGGGCATGCCCTCAATCAATTCACAGTATTGTAATAGGCAGCTTTGCTTCCTTTGGTTAGGAGAAGCAATCTTTTTTCATAAATGATTACAAATCAGAAATTCCTAGCCAAAAATAATCTGCTTTAATAAGAAATGATTGATTAAAATAAATACCTATCTATCGATCTGTCTATCTATCTTTCTATCTATCAGCTCACTTTACCATTTGCAGCTTATAACCATTTACCACCAGGGGTCACTACTAACAAAAAGCCTCCACTCCACTTCTAAATCTAGCCCCTAGAGTTGAGCAGAAGCATAAGATTCCCCACTGCTTCATTCCATTTTCCATTAGATTATAGATGTAAATTGTTTTTGATGGTATGGTGTGTACAGATTGAAATATTCAGAGCATATTCTGACTTTTAGTTAACACATCTGTAAGCAATTTGGCCATCACTGAATTCAACGTTTATCTCAATCGTAATAGACAAGGATAATGACAAATATAGTTTACAATGTTATTAAGTACATCATTTTATTTAATTGTGTGAATAAAAGGAATCGTCTCCCCGTCGGGGAATTGAACCCCGGTCTCCCGCGTGACAGGCGGGGATACTGACCACTATACTAACGAGGACATATTGGCTTCAGTTCAACAGTGCTCACCTCCATGAGGTTAGGGCATGCCCTCAATCAATTCACAGTATTGTAATAGGCAGCTTTGCTTCCTTTGGTTAGGAGAAGCAATCTTTTTTCATAAATGATTACAAATCAGAAATTCCTAGCCAAAAATAATCTGCTTTAATAAGAAATGATTGATTAAAATAAATACCTATCTATCGATCTGTCTATCTATCTTTCTATCTATCTATGTATATGTATATATATATATATATTCACTGAAAAAACCATAGGTTTCACACACGTTATAGTTAGGAATTAGCATTTAAAAAACCTTGCTAATTCACTGAAAAAACCATAGGTTTCACACATGTTATAGTTAGCTGGACATTTTACTGATAAAAAACCAATGAAATTCCCCCGTTATAGTTACTGTAGGCAACTATAACTCACGCGACCGTAATCCTCTGCTGATGCTAATACTGTATTTAGACACTTATTTGCCCATGTCTTCTTCCATTAAATTTTAGCTATACATATATTACAAATATTTTTTTTTCATAAAGACACATATGTCATCAGCAGAGGATTACGGTCGCGTGAGTTATAGTTGCCTACAGTAACTATAACGGGGGAATTTCATTGGTTTTTTATCAGTAAAATGTCCAGCTAACTATAACATGTGTGAAACCTATGGTTTTTTCAGTGAATTAGCAAGGTTTTTTAAATGCTAATTCCTAACTATAACGTGTGTGAAACCTATGGTTTTTTCAGTGAATTTGTACGGTTTTTTAAATGCTAATTTATTTATGTATTATTTTTTATATATTTATTTTACAATAAACTACGTATTAAAAATTATTATTTTTTTTTTGTTTGGTTTTCACCCTGCAAATTATTATTTTTTTTTTGTAAAAAAAAATTTTTTTTTTTGTGTTATCAGGGTGCGCGCACTGTGCGCGCACCCCCGCAATTTTTAAAAAAAAAAAATTTTTTTTTTGCCTTCGGGGTCCTTCAGGGACCCCCTGACAAAGGCTAGGGGGTCAGGAACTCTCTACCCTGCCCCCTTTTCACGTTCGCCACCTTCCTTTTTCACTCTCGCACTGAAAACAAACAAAATGGCGGCCGACACTTCCTGATTTCGACCGATTCGAACGTTGACTAACATGTAACCACCAATCAGAATTACGCTCGCGCACGTTAGGGTGCTCGCACGGTGCTCGCACGGTGCGCGCACCCTGCGCGCATATATATATATATATGCTTTTAAATGCTATTTTCTCCGGAAATACTGAACAGATTTACACCAGACCTGCAAAAGGCACTTCCTTGACCTTATGGCTACCTCTCTGCCAAATTTCAAGTAATTCTGTTCAGCCGTTCGGGCTGTAGCCCTGTCTAAAGGTCCTATGGAAAAATGCATGGGGAAAACGCGTTTTGGGACCCCCCTTTTATCTCAGCCCCCGCTTGACGAATCCCCCCGAGACTTTCAGGGTAGGAGCGGAGCGTAGCGCCCCACCTATTTTGAGAAATTTGCGAGGATTCGTCGACCTGCGCCAAAGTTATTCCAAATAGAATGTTGCGGATTTCCTATGGAAAAGGGGTCCTAACTATAACTACCTACTGGCGACCGCCAGTAGGTAATATATATACAATCAGCTCACTTTACCATTTGCAGCTTATAACCACTTACCACCAGGGGTCCTTACTAACAAAAAGCATCCACTCCACTTCTAAATCTAGCCCCTAGAGTTGAGCAGAAGCATAAGATTCCCCACTGCTTCATTCCATTTTCCATTAGATTATAGATGTAAATTGTTTTTGATGGTATGGTCTAGGCCTGGGCAAAAATTTCGTTCCGTTCGCGGAAATTGCGATATTTTGACATTTTTGCGTTCCGCGGAGAGCGCGAAAATGTCAAAAATTCCGGTTTCCGCAGCTTGGCGATAATTTGTTTCTTGCTCGCGCTGTAAAATGATACATTCTCGCGCGCGCGCGATCGCCTTACCTGAATCCCTGCGTTCGCCGACAAGTTTTCTTGATCCGGTCGCGTTCTCCATGAGATGTTGTATTGTTTTTAGCCATTTGCGCTGTCTCGCGACAGTTCGCGCCCGCAGTGACGTCATGCGTCGCGCGATCACGTCTTTCTTCTCGCGATCATGCACCGCGAGAACAACTCAAAACAAGATGGCCGCGCCCGCAAGCAGCCACATGGGTAAGTTGGCGACCCGCAACCATGCAGAAAATCGCGCGAACATGCCGGAAAAAAACTTCCGCATCTTCGCGATATTTCTGCTTGTTTGCGATAATTTTAAACATTCTCGCGATAATTTGCGAAGGTTAATTCCGCAAATTCCGCCCACCCCTAGTATGGTCTGTGCAGATTGAAATATTCAGAGCATATTCTGACTTTTAGTTAACACATCTGTAAGCAATTTGGCCATCACTGAATTCAACGTTTATCTCAATCGTAATAGACAAGGATAATGACAAATATAGTTTACAATGTTATTAAGTACATCATTTTATTTAATTGTGTGAATAAAAGGAATCGTCTCCCCGTCGGGGAATTGAACCCCGGTCTCCCGCGTGACAGGCGGGGATACTGACCACTATACTAACGAGGACATATTGGCTTCAGTTTAACAGTGCTCACCTCCATGAGGTTAGGGCATGCCCTCAATCAATTCACAGTATTGTAATAGGCAGCTTTGCTTCCTTTGGTTAGGAGAAGCAATATTTTTTCATAAATGATTACAAATCAGAAATTCCTAGCCAAAAATAATCTGCTTTAATAAGAAATGATTGATTAAAATAAATACCTATCTATCGATCTGTCTATCTATCTTTCTATCTATCTATCTATGTGTATGTATATATATATATATATATATATATATATATATACAATCAGCTCACTTTACCATTTGCAGCTTATAACCACTTACCACCAGGGGTCACTACTAACAAAAAGCATCCACTCCACTTCTAAATCTAGCCCCTAGAGTTGAGCAGAAGCATAAGATTCCCCACTGCTTCATTCCATTTTCCATTAGATTATAGATGTAAATTGTTTTTGATGGTATGGTCTGTGCAGATTGAAATATTCAGAGCATATTCTGACTTTTAGTTAACACATCTGTAAGCAATTTGGCCATCACTGAATTCAACGTTTATCTCAATCGTAATAGACAAGGATAATGACAAATATAGTTTACAATGTTATTAAGTACATCATTTTATTTAATTGTGTGAATAAAAGGAGTCGTCTCCCCGTCGGGGAATTGAACCCCGGTCTCCCGCGTGACAGGCGGGGATACTGACCACTATACTAACGAGGACATATTGGCTTCAGTTCAACAGTGCTCACCTCCATGAGGTTAGGGCATGCCCTCAATCAATTCACAGTATTGTAATAGGCAGCTTTGCTTCCTTTGGTTAGGAGAAGCAATCTTTTTTCATAAATGATTACAAATCAGAAATTCCTAGCCAAAAATAATCTGCTTTAATAAGAAATGATTGATTAAAATAAATACCTATCTATCGATCTGTCTATCTATCTTTCTATCTATCTATGTATATGTATATATATATATATATATATATATATATATATACAATCAGCTCACTTTACCATTTGCAGCTTATAACCACTTACCACCAGGGGTCACTACTAACAAAAAGCATCCACTCCACTTCTAAATCTAGCCCCTAGAGTTGAGCAGAAGCATAAGATTACCCACTGCTTCATTCCATTTTCCATTAGATTATAGATGTAAATTGTTTTTGATGGTATGGTCTGTGCAGATTGAAATATTCAGAGCATATTCTGACTTTTAGTTAACACATCTGTAAGCAATTTGGCCATCACTGAATTCAACGTTTATCTCAATCGTAATAGACAAGGATAATGACAAATATAGTTTACAATGTTATTAAGTACATCATTTTATTTAATTGTGTGAATAAAAGGAATCGTCTCCCCGTCGGGGAATTGAACCCCGGTCTCCCGCGTGACAGGCGGGGATACTGACCACTATACTAACGAGGACATATTGGCTTCAGTTTAACAGTGCTCACCTCCATGAGGTTAGGGCATGCCCTCAATCAATTCACAGTATTGTAATAGGCAGCTTTGCTTCCTTTGGTTAGGAGAAGCAATCTTTTTTCATAAATGATTACAAATCAGAAATTCCTAGCCAAAAATAATCTGCTTTAATAAGAAATGATTGATTAAAATAAATACCTATCTATCGATCTGTCTATCTATCTTTCTATCTATCAGCTCACTTTACCATTTGCAGCTTATAACCATTTACCACCAGGGGTCACTACTAATAAAAAGCATCCACTCCACTTCTAAATCTAGCCCCGAGAGTTGAGCAGAAGCATAAGATTCCCCACTGCTTCATTCCATTTTCCATTAGATTATAGATGTAAATTGTTTTTGATGGTATGGTGTGTACAGATTTAAATATTCAGAGCATATTCTGACTTTTAGTTAACACATCTGTAAGCAATTTGGCCATCACTGAATTCAACGTTTATCTCAATCGTAATAGACAAGGATAATGACAAATATAGTTTACAATGTTATTAAGTACATCATTTTATTTAATTGTGTGAATAAAAGGAATCGTCTCCCCGTCGGGGAATTGAACCCCGGTCTCCCGCGTGACAGGCGGGGATACTGACCACTATACTAACGAGGACATATTGGCTTCAGTTCAACAGTGCTCACCTCCATGAGGTTAGGGCATGCCCTCAATCAATTCACAGTATTGTAATAGGCAGCTTTGCTTCCTTTGGTTAGGAGAAGCAATCTTTTTTCATAAATGATTACAAATCAGAAATTCCTAGCCAAAAATAATCTGCTTTAATAAGAAATGATTGATTAAAATAAATACCTATCTATCGATCTGTCTATCTATCTTTCTATCTATCTATGTATATGTATATATATATATATATATATATATATACAATCAGCTCACTTTACCATTTGCAGCTTATAACCACTTACCACCAGGGGTCCTTACTAACAAAAAGCATCCACTCCACTTCTAAATCTAGCCCCTAGAGTTGAGCAGAAGCATAAGATTCCCCACTGCTTCATTCCATTTTCCATTAGATTATAGATGTAAATTGTTTTTGATGGTATGGTCTGTGCAGATTGAAATATTCAGAGCATATTCTGACTTTTAGTTAACACATCTGTAAGCAATTTGGCCATCACTGAATTCAACGTTTATCTCAATCGTAATAGACAAGGATAATGACAAATATAGTTTACAATGTTATTAAGTACATCATTTTATTTAATTGTGTGAATAAAAGGAGTCGTCTCCCCGTCGGGGAATTGAACCCCGGTCTCCCGCGTGACAGGCGGGGATACTGACCACTATACTAACGAGGACATATTGGCTTCAGTTCAACAGTGCTCACCTCCATGAGGTTAGGGCATGCCCTCAATCAATTCACAGTATTGTAATAGGCAGCTTTGCTTCCTTTGGTTAGGAGAAGCAATCTTTTTTCATAAATGATTACAAATCAGAAATTCCTAGCCAAAAATAATCTGCTTTAATAAGAAATGATTGATTAAAATAAATACCTATATATCGATCTGTCTATCTATCTTTCTATCTATCTATGTATATGTATATATATATATATATATATATATATACAATCAGCTCACTTTACCATTTGCAGCTTATAACCACTTACCACCAGGGGTCACTACTAACAAAAAGCATCCACTCCACTTCTAAATCTAGCCCCTAGAGTTGAGCAGAAGCATAAGATTCCCCACTGCTTCATTCCATTTTCCATTAGATTATAGATGTAAATTGTTTTTGATGGTATGGTCTGTGCAGATTGAAATATTCAGAGCATATTCTGACTTTTAGTTAACACATCTGTAAGCAATTTGGCCATCACTGAATTCAACGTTTATCTCAATCGTAATAGACAAGGATAATGACAAATATAGTTTACAATGTTATTAAGTACATCATTTTATTTAATTGTGTGAATAAAAGGAATCGTCTCCCCGTCGGGGAATTGAACCCCGGTCTCCCGCGTGACAGGCGGGGATACTGACCACTATACTAACGAGGACATATTGGCTTCAGTTCAACAGTGCTCACCTCCATGAGGTTAGGGCATGCCCTCAATCAATTCACAGTATTGTAATAGGCAGCTTTGCTTCCTTTGGTTAGGAGAAGCAATCTTTTTTCATAAATGATTACAAATCAGAAATTCCTAGCCAAAAATAATCTGCTTTAATAAGAAATGATTGATTAAAATAAATACCTATCTATCGATCTGTCTATCTATCTTTCTATCTATCTATGTATATGTATATATATATATATATATATATATATACAATCAGCTCACTTTACCATTTGCAGCTTATAACCACTTACCACCAGGGGTCCTTACTAACAAAAAGCATCCACTCCACTTCTAAATCTAGCCCCTAGAGTTGAGCAGAAGCATAAGATTCCCCACTGCTTCATTCCATTTTCCATTAGATTATAGATGTAAATTGTTTTTGATGGTATGGTCTGTGCAGATTGAAATATTCAGAGCATATTCTGACTTTTAGTTAACACATCTGTAAGCAATTTGGCCATCACTGAATTCAACGTTTATCGTAATAGACAAGGATAATGACAAATATAGTTTACAATGTTATTAAGTACATCATTTTATTTAATTGTGTGAATAAAAGGAGTCGTCTCCCCGTCGGGGAATTGAACCCCAGTCTCCCGCGTGACAGGCGGGGATACTGACCACTATACTAACGAGGACATATTGGCTTCAGTTCAACAGTGCTCACCTCCATGAGGTTAGGGCATGCCCTCAATCAATTCACAGTATTGTAATAGGCAGCTTTGCTTCCTTTGGTTAGGAGAAGCAATCTTTTTTCATAAATGATTACAAATCAGAAATTCCTAGCCAAAAATAATCAGCTTTAATAAGAAATGATTGATTAAAATAAATACCTATATATCGATCTGTCTATCTATCTTTCTATCTATCTATGTATATGTATATATATATATATATATATATATACAATCAGCTCACTTTACCATTTGCAGCTTATAACCACTTACCACCAGGGGTCACTACTAACAAAAAGCATCCACTCCACTTCTAAATCTAGCCCCTAGAGTTGAGCAGAAGCATAAGATTCCCCACTGCTTCATTCCATTTTCCATTAGATTATAGATGTAAATTGTTTTTGATGGTATGGTGTGTGCAGATTGAAATATTCAGAGCATATTCTGACTTTTAGTTAACACATCTGTAAGCAATTTGGCCATCACTGAATTCAACGTTTATCTCAATCGTAATAGACAAGGATAATGACAAATATAGTTTACAATGTTATTAAGTACATCATTTTATTTAATTGTGTGAATAAAAGGAGTCGTCTCCCCGTCGGGGAATTGAACCCCGGTCTCCCGCGTGACAGGCGGGGATACTGACCACTATACTAACGAGGACATATTGGCTTCAGTTTAACAGTGCTCACCTCCATGAGGTTAGGGCATGCCCTCAATCAATTCACAGTATTGTAATAGGCAGCTTTGCTTCCTTTGGTTAGGAGAAGCAATCTTTTTTCATAAATGATTACAAATCAGAAATTCCTAGCCAAAAATAATCTGCTTTAATAAGAAATGATTGATTAAAATAAATACCTATCTATCGATCTGTCTATCTATCTTTCTATCTATCTATGCATATGTATATATATATATATATATATATATATATATATACAATCAGCTCACTTTACCATTTGCAGCTTATAACCATTTACCACCAGGGGTCACTACTAACAAAAAGCATCCACTCCACTTCTAAATCTAGCCCCTAGAGTTGAGCAGAAGCATAAGATTCCCCACTGCTTCATTCCATTTTCCATTAGATTATAGATGTAAATTGTTTTTGATGGTATGGTGTGTACAGATTGAAATATTCAGAGCATATTCTGACTTTTAGTTAACACATCTGTAAGCAATTTGGCCATCACTGAATTCAACGTTTATCTCAATCGTAATAGACAAGGATAATGACAAATATAGTTTACAATGTTATTAAGTACATCATTTTATTTAATTGTGTGAATAAAAGGAATCGTCTCCCCGTCGGGGAATTGAACCCCGGTCTCCCGCGTGACAGGCGGAGATACTGACCACTATACTAACGAGGACATATTGGCTTCAGTTCAACAGTGCTCACCTCCATGAGGTTAGGGCATGCCCTCAATCAATTCACAGTATTGTAATAGGCAGCTTTGCTTCCTTTGGTTAGGAGAAGCAATCTTTTTTCATAAATGATTACAAATCAGAAATTCCTAGCCAAAAATAATCTGCTTTAATAAGAAATGATTGATTAAAATAAATACCTATCTATCGATCTGTCTATCTATCTTTCTATCTATCTATGTATATGTATATATATATATATATATATATATATATATATATACAATCAGCTCACTTTACCATTTGCAGCTTATAACCACTTACCACCAGGGGTCCTTACTAACAAAAAGCATCCACTCCACTTCTAAATCTAGCCCCTAGAGTTGAGCAGAAGCATAAGATTCCCCACTGCTTCATTCCATTTTCCATTAGATTATAGATGTAAATTGTTTTTGATGGTATGGTGTGTGCAGATTGAAATATTCAGAGCATATTCTGACTTTTAGTTAACACATCTGTAAGCAATTTGGCCATCACTGAATTCAACGTTTATCTCAATCGTAATAGACAAGGATAATGACAAATATAGTTTACAATGTTATTAAGTACATCATTTTATTTAATTGTGTGAATAAAAGGAATCGTCTCCCCGTCGGGGAATTGAACCCCGTTCTCCCGCGTGACAGGCGGGGATACTGACCACTATACTAACGAGGACATATTGGCTTCAGTTCAACGGTGCTCACCTCCATGAGGTTAGGGCATGCCCTCAATCAATTCACAGTATTGTAATAGGCAGCCTTGCTTCCTTTGGTTAGGAGAAGCAATCTTTTTTCATAAATGATTACAAATCAGAAATTCCTAGCCAAAAATAATCTGCTTTAATAAGAAATGATTGATTAAAATAAATACCTATCTATCGATCTGTCTATCTATCTTTCTATCTATCTATGTATATGTATATATATATATATATATATATATATATATACAATCAGCTCACTTTACCATTTGCAGCTTATAACCACTTACCACCAGGGGTCCTTACTAACAAAAAGCATCCACTCCACTTCTAAATCTAGCCCCTAGAGTTGAGCAGAAGCATAAGATTCCCCACTGCTTCATTCCATTTTCCATTAGATTATAGATGTAAATTGTTTTTGATGGTATGGTGTGTGCAGATTGAAATATTCAGAGCATATTCTGACTTTTAGTTAACACATCTGTAAGCAATTTGGCCATCACTGAATTCAACGTTTATCTCAATCGTAATAGACAAGGATAATGACAAATATAGTTTACAATGTTATTAAGTACATCATTTTATTTAATTGTGTGAATAAAAGGAATCGTCTCCCCGTCGGGGAATTGAACCCCGTTCTCCCGCGTGACAGGCGGGGATACTGACCACTATACTAACGAGGACATATTGGCTTCAGTTCAACGGTGCTCACCTCCATGAGGTTAGGGCATGCCCTCAATCAATTCACAGTATTGTAATAGGCAGCTTTGCTTCCTTTGGTTAGGAGAAGCAATCTTTTTTCATAAATGATTACAAATCAGAAATTCCTAGCCAAAAATAATCTGCTTTAATAAGAAATGATTGATTAAAATAAATACCTATCTATCGATCTGTCTATCTATCTTTCTATCTATCTATGTATATGTATATATATATATATATATATATATATATACAATCAGCTCACTTTACCATTTGCAGCTTATAACCACTTACCACCAGGGGTCCTTACTAACAAAAAGCATCCACTCCACTTCTAAATCTAGCCCCTAGAGTTGAGCAGAAGCATAAGATTCCCCACTGCTTCATTCCATTTTCCATTAGATTATAGATGTAAATTGTTTTTGATGGTATGGTCTGTGCAGATTGAAATATTCAGAGCATATTCTGACTTTTAGTTAACACATCTGTAAGCAATTTGGCCATCACTGAATTCAACGTTTATCTCAATCGTAATAGACAAGGATAATGACAAATATAGTTTACAATGTTATTAAGTACATCATTTTATTTAATTGTGTGAATAAAAGGAGTCGTCTCCCCGTCGGGGAATTGAACCCCGGTCTCCCGCGTGACAGGCGGGGATACTGACCACTATACTAACGAGGACATATTGGCTTCAGTTCAACAGTGCTCACCTCCATGAGGTTAGGGCATGCCCTCAATCAATTCACAGTATTGTAATAGGCAGCTTTGCTTCCTTTGGTTAGGAGAAGCAATCTTTTTTCATAAATGATTACAAATCAGAAATTCCTAGCCAAAAATAATCTGCTTTAATAAGAAATGATTGATTAAAATAAATACCTATATATCGATCTGTCTATCTATCTTTCTATCTATCTATGTATATGTATATATATATATACAATCAGCTCACTTTACCATTTGCAGCTTATAACCACTTACCACCAGGGGTCACTACTAACAAAAAGCATCCACTCCACTTCTAAATCTAGCCCCTAGAGTTGAGCAGAAGCATAAGATTCCCCACTGCTTCATTCCATTTTCCATTAGATTATAGATGTAAATTGTTTTTGATGGTATGGTCTGTGCAGATTGAAATATTCAGAGCATATTCTGACTTTTAGTTAACACATCTGTAAGCAATTTGGCCATCACTGAATTCAACGTTTATCTCAATCGTAATAGACAAGGATAATGACAAATATAGTTTACAATGTTATTAAGTACATCATTTTATTTAATTGTGTGAATAAAAGGAATCGTCTCCCCGTCGGGGAATTGAACCCCGGTCTCCCGCGTGACAGGCGGGGATACTGACCACTATACTAACGAGGACATATTGGCTTCAGTTTAACAGTGCTCACCTCCATGAGGTTAGGGCATGCCCTCAATCAATTCACAGTATTGTAATAGGCAGCTTTGCTTCCTTTGGTTAGGAGAAGCAATCTTTTTTCATAAATGATTACAAATCAGAAATTCCTAGCCAAAAATAATCTGCTTTAATAAGAAATGATTGATTAAAATAAATACCTATCTATCGATCTGTCTATCTATCTTTCTATCTATCTATGCATATGTATATATATATATATATATATATATATATATATACAATCAGCTCACTTTACCATTTGCAGCTTATAACCATTTACCACCAGGGGTCACTACTAACAAAAAGCATCCACTCCACTTCTAAATCTAGCCCCTAGAGTTGAGCAGAAGCATAAGATTCCCCACTGCTTCATTCCATTTTCCATTAGATTATAGATGTAAATTGTTTTTGATGGTATGGTGTGTACAGATTGAAATATTCAGAGCATATTCTGACTTTTAGTTAACACATCTGTAAGCAATTTGGCCATCACTGAATTCAACGTTTATCTCAATCGTAATAGACAAGGATAATGACAAATATAGTTTACAATGTTATTAAGTACATCATTTTATTTAATTGTGTGAATAGAAGGAATCGTCTCCCCGTCGGGGAATTGAACCCCGGTCTCCCGCGTGACAGGCGGGGATACTGACCACTATACTAACGAGGACATATTGGCTTCAGTTCAACAGTGCTCACCTCCATGAGGTTAGGGCATGCCCTCAATCAATTCACAGTATTGTAATAGGCAGCTTTGCTTCCTTTGGTTAGGAGAAGCAATCTTTTTTCATAAATGATTACAAATCAGAAATTCCTAGCCAAAAATAATCTGCTTTAATAAGAAATGATTGATTAAAATAAATACCTATCTATCGATCTGTCTATCTATCTTTCTATCTATCTATGTATATGTATATATATATATATATATATATATATATATATATACAATCAGCTCACTTTACCATTTGCAGCTTATAACCACTTACCACCAGGGGTCCTTACTAACAAAAAGCATCCACTCCACTTCTAAATCTAGCCCCTAGAGTTGAGCAGAAGCATAAGATTCCCCACTGCTTCATTCCATTTTCCATTAGATTATAGATGTAAATTGTTTTTGATGGTATGGTGTGTGCAGATTGAAATATTCAGAGCATATTCTGACTTTTAGTTAACACATCTGTAAGCAATTTGGCCATCACTGAATTCAACGTTTATCTCAATCGTAATAGACAAGGATAATGACAAATATAGTTTACAATGTTATTAAGTACATCATTTTATTTAATTGTGTGAATAAAAGGAATCGTCTCCCCGTCGGGGAATTGAACCCCGGTCTCCCGCGTGACAGGCGGGGATACTGACCACTATACTAACGAGGACATATTGGCTTCAGTTCAACGGTGCTCACCTCCATGAGGTTAGGGCATGCCCTCAATCAATTCACAGTATTGTAATAGGCAGCTTTGCTTCCTTTGGTTAGGAGAAGCAATCTTTTTTCATAAATGATTACAAATCAGAAATTCCTAGCCAAAAATAATCTGCTTTAATAAGAAATGATTGATTAAAATAAATACCTATCTATCGATCTGTCTATCTATCTTTCTATCTATCTATGTATATGTATATATATATATATATATATATACAATCAGCTCACTTTACCATTTGCAGCTTATAACCACTTACCACCAGGGGTCCTTACTAACAAAAAGCATCCACTCCACTTCTAAATCTAGCCCCTAGAGTTGAGCAGAAGCATAAGATTCCCCACTGCTTCATTCCATTTTCCATTAGATTATAGATGTAAATTGTTTTTGATGGTATGGTCTGTGCAGATTGAAATATTCAGAGCATATTCTGACTTTTAGTTAACACATCTGTAAGCAATTTGGCCATCACTGAATTCAACGTTTATCTCAATCGTAATAGACAAGGATAATGACAAATATAGTTTACAATGTTATTAAGTACATCATTTTATTTAATTGTGTGAATAAAAGGAGTCGTCTCCCCGTCGGGGAATTGAACCCCGGTCTCCCGCGTGACAGGCGGGGATACTGACCACTATACTAACGAGGACATATTGGCTTCAGTTCAACAGTGCTCACCTCCATGAGGTTAGGGCATGCCCTCAATCAATTCACAGTATTGTAATAGGCAGCTTTGCTTCCTTTGGTTAGGAGAAGCAATCTTTTTTCATAAATGATTACAAATCAGAAATTCCTAGCCAAAAATAATCTGCTTTAATAAGAAATGATTGATTAAAATAAATACCTATATATCGATCTGTCTATCTATCTTTCTATCTATCTATGTATATGTATATATATATATATATATATATACAATCAGCTCACTTTACCATTTGCAGCTTATAACCACTTACCACCAGGGGTCACTACTAACAAAAAGCATCCACTCCACTTCTAAATCTAGCCCCTAGAGTTGAGCAGAAGCATAAGATTCCCCACTGCTTCATTCCATTTTCCATTAGATTATAGATGTAAATTGTTTTTGATGGTATGGTCTGTGCAGATTGAAATATTCAGAGCATATTCTGACTTTTAGTTAACACATCTGTAAGCAATTTGGCCATCACTGAATTCAACGTTTATCTCAATCGTAATAGACAAGGATAATGACAAATGTAGTTTACAATGTTATTAAGAACATCATTTTATTTAATTGTGTGAATAAAAGGAATCGTCTCCCCGTCGGGGAATTGAACCCCGGTCTCCCGCGTGACAGGCGGGGATACTGACCACTATACTAACGAGGACATATTGGCTTCAGTTTAACAGTGCTCACCTCCATGAGGTTAGGGCATGCCCTCAATCAATTCACAGTATTGTAATAGGCAGCTTTGCTTCCTTTGGTTAGGAGAAGCAATCTTTTTTCATAAATGATTACAAATCAGAAATTCCTAGCCAAAAATAATCTGCTTTAATAAGAAATGATTGATTAAAATAAATACCTATCTATCGATCTGTCTATCTATCTTTCTATCTATCTATGCATATGTATATATATATATATATATATATACAATCAGCTCACTTTACCATTTGCAGCTTATAACCACTTACCACCAGGGGTCCTTACTAACAAAAAGCATCCACTCCACTTCTAAATCTAGCCCCTAGAGTTGAGCAGAAGCATAAGATTCCCCACTGCTTCATTCCATTTTCCATTAGATTATAGATGTAAATTGTTTTTGATGGTATGGTCTGTGCAGATTGAAATATTCAGAGCATATTCCGACTTTTAGTTAACACATCTGTAAGCAATTTGGCCATCACTGAATTCAACGTTTATCTCAATCGTAATAGACAAGGATAATGACAAATATAGTTTACAATGTTATTAAGTACATCATTTTATTTAATTGTGTGAATAAAAGGAGTCGTCTCCCCGTCGGGGAATTGAACCCCGGTCTCCCGCGTGACAGGCGGGGATACTGACCACTATACTAACGAGGACATATTGGCTTCAGTTCAACAGTGCTCACCTCCATGAGGTTAGGGCATGCCCTCAATCAATTCACAGTATTGTAATAGGCAGCTTTGCTTCCTTTGGTTAGGAGAAACAATCTTTTTTCATAAATGATTACAAATCAGAAATTCCTAGCCAAAAATAATCTGCTTTAATAAGAAATGATTGATTAAAATAAATACCTATCTATCGATCTGTCTATCTATCTTTCTATCTATCTATGCATATGTATATATATATATATATATATACAATCAGCTCACTTTACCATTTGCAGCTTATAACCACTTACCACCAGGGGTCCTTACTAACAAAAAGCATCCACTCCACTTCTAAATCTAGCCCCTAGAGTTGAGCAGAAGCATAAGATTCCCCACTGCTTCATTCCATTTTCCATTAGATTATAGATGTAAATTGTTTTTGATGGTATGGTCTGTGCAGATTGAAATATTCAGAGCATATTCTGACTTTTAGTTAACACATCTGTAAGCAATTTGGCCATCACTGAATTCAACGTTTATCTCAATCGTAATAGACAAGGATAATGACAAATATAGTTTACAATGTTATTAAGTACATCATTTTATTTAATTGTGTGAATAAAAGGAGTCGTCTCCCCGTCGGGGAATTGAACCCCGGTCTCCCGCGTGACAGGCGGGGATACTGACCACTATACTAACGAGGACATATTGGCTTCAGTTCAACAGTGCTCACCTCCATGAGGTTAGGGCATGCCCTCAATCAATTCACAGTATTGTAATAGGCAGCTTTGCTTCCTTTGGTTAGGAGAAGCAATCTTTTTTCATAAATGATTACAAATCAGAAATTCCTAGCCAAAAATAATCTGCTTTAATAAGAAATGATTGATTAAAATAAATACCTATATATCGATCTGTCTATCTATCTTTCTATCTATCTATGTATATGTATATATATATATATATATATATACAATCAGCTCACTTTACCATTTGCAGCTTATAACCACTTACCACCAGGGGTCACTACTAACAAAAAGCATCCACTCCACTTCTAAATCTAGCCCCTAGAGTTGAGCAGAAGCATAAGATTCCCCACTGCTTCATTCCATTTTCCATTAGATTATAGATGTAAATTGTTTTTGATGGTATGGTCTGTGCAGATTGAAATATTCAGAGCATATTCTGACTTTTAGTTAACACATCTGTAAGCAATTTGGCCATCACTGAATTCAACGTTTATCTCAATCGTAATAGACAAGGATAATGACAAATGTAGTTTACAATGTTATTAAGAACATCATTTTATTTAATTGTGTGAATAAAAGGAATCGTCTCCCCGTCGGGGAATTGAACCCCGGTCTCCCGCGTGACAGGCGGGGATACTGACCACTATACTAACGAGGACATATTGGCTTCAGTTTAACAGTGCTCACCTCCATGAGGTTAGGGCATGCCCTCAATCAATTCACAGTATTGTAATAGGCAGCTTTGCTTCCTTTGGTTAGGAGAAGCAATCTTTTTTCATAAATGATTACAAATCAGAAATTCCTAGCCAAAAATAATCTGCTTTAATAAGAAATGATTGATTAAAATAAATACCTATCTATCGATCTGTCTATCTATCTTTCTATCTATCTATGCATATGTATATATATATATATATATATATACAATCAGCTCACTTTACCATTTGCAGCTTATAACCACTTACCACCAGGGGTCCTTACTAACAAAAAGCATCCACTCCACTTCTAAATCTAGCCCCTAGAGTTGAGCAGAAGCATAAGATTCCCCACTGCTTCATTCCATTTTCCATTAGATTATAGATGTAAATTGTTTTTGATGGTATGGTCTGTGCAGATTGAAATATTCAGAGCATATTCCGACTTTTAGTTAACACATCTGTAAGCAATTTGGCCATCACTGAATTCAACGTTTATCTCAATCGTAATAGACAAGGATAATGACAAATATAGTTTACAATGTTATTAAGTACATCATTTTATTTAATTGTGTGAATAAAAGGAGTCGTCTCCCCGTCGGGGAATTGAACCCCGGTCTCCCGCGTGACAGGCGGGGATACTGACCACTATACTAACGAGGACATATTGGCTTCAGTTCAACAGTGCTCACCTCCATGAGGTTAGGGCATGCCCTCAATCAATTCACAGTATTGTAATAGGCAGCTTTGCTTCCTTTGGTTAGGAGAAACAATCTTTTTTCATAAATGATTACAAATCAGAAATTCCTAGCCAAAAATAATCTGCTTTAATAAGAAATGATTGATTAAAATAAATACCTATCTATCGATCTGTCTATCTATCTTTCTATCTATCTATGCATATGTATATATATATATATATATATATACAATCAGCTCACTTTACCATTTGCAGCTTATAACCACTTACCACCAGGGGTCCTTACTAACAAAAAGCATCCACTCCACTTCTAAATCTAGCCCCTAGAGTTGAGCAGAAGCATAAGATTCCCCACTGCTTCATTCCATTTTCCATTAGATTATAGATGTAAATTGTTTTTGATGGTATGGTCTGTGCAGATTGAAATATTCAGAGCATATTCTGACTTTTAGTTAACACATCTGTAAGCAATTTGGCCATCACTGAATTCAACGTTTATCTCAATCGTAATAGACAAGGATAATGACAAATATAGTTTACAATGTTATTAAGTACATCATTTTATTTAATTGTGTGAATAAAAGGAGTCGTCTCCCCGTCGGGGAATTGAACCCCGGTCTCCCGCGTGACAGGCGGGGATACTGACCACTATACTAACGAGGACATATTGGCTTCAGTTCAACAGTGCTCACCTCCATGAGGTTAGGGCATGCCCTCAATCAATTCACAGTATTGTAATAGGCAGCTTTGCTTCCTTTGGTTAGGAGAAACAATCTTTTTTCATAAATGATTACAAATCAGAAATTCCTAGCCAAAAATAATCTGCTTTAATAAGAAATGATTGATTAAAATAAATACCTATATATAGATCTGTCTATCTATCTTTCTATCTATCTATGTATATGTATATATATATATATATATATATATACAATCAGCTCACTTTACCATTTGCAGCTTATAACCACTTACCACCAGGGGTCACTACTAACAAAAAGCATCCACTCCACTTCTAAATCTAGCCCCTAGAGTTGAGCAGAAGCATAAGATTCCCCACTGCTTCATTCCATTTTCCATTAGATTATAGATGTAAATTGTTTTTGATGGTATGGTCTGTGCAGATTGAAATATTCAGAGCATATTCTGACTTTTAGTTAACACATCTGTAAGCAATTTGGCCATCACTGAATTCAACGTTTATCTCAATCGTAATAGACAAGGATAATGACAAATATAGTTTACAATGTTATTAAGTACATCATTTTATTTAATTGTGTGAATAAAAGGAATCGTCTCCCCGTCGGGGAATTGAACCCCGGTCTCCCGCGTGACAGGCGGGGATACTGACCACTATACTAACGAGGACATATTGGCTTCAGTTTAACAGTGCTCACCTCCATGAGGTTAGGGCATGCCCTCAATCAATTCACAGTATTGTAATAGGCAGCTTTGCTTCCTTTGGTTAGGAGAAGCAATCTTTTTTCATAAATGATTACAAATCAGAAATTCCTAGCCAAAAATAATCTGCTTTAATAAGAAATGATTGATTAAAATAAATACCTATCTATCGATCTGTCTATCTATCTTTCTATCTATCTATCTATGTGTATGTATATATATATATATATATATATATATATATATATATATATATACAATCAGCTCACTTTACCATTTGCAGCTTATAACCACTTACCACCAGGGGTCACTACTAACAAAAAGCATCCACTCCACTTCTAAATCTAGCCCCTAGAGTTGAGCAGAAGCATAAGATTCCCCACTGCTTCATTCCATTTTCCATTAGATTATAGATGTAAATTGTTTTTGATGGTATGGTGTGTGCAGATTGAAATATTCAGAGCATATTCTGACTTTTAGTTAACACATCTGTAAGCAATTTGGCCATCACTGAATTCAACGTTTATCTCAATCGTAATAGACAAGGATAATGACAAATATAGTTTACAATGTTATTAAGTACATCATTTTATTTAATTGTGTGAATAAAAGGAGTCGTCTCCCCGTCGGGGAATTGAACCCCGGTCTCCCGCGTGACAGGCGGGGATACTGACCACTATACTAACGAGGACATATTGGCTTCAGTTCAACAGTGCTCACCTCCATGAGGTTAGGGCATGCCCTCAATCAATTCACAGTATTGTAATAGGCAGCTTTGCTTCCTTTGGTTAGGAGAAGCAATCTTTTTTCATAAATGATTACAAATCAGAAATTCCTAGCCAAAAATAATCTGCTTTAATAAGAAATGATTGATTAAAATAAATACCTATATATCGATCTGTCTATCTATCTTTCTATCTATCTATGTATATGTATATATATATATATATATATATACAATCAGCTCACTTTACCATTTGCAGCTTATAACCACTTACCACCAGGGGTCACTACTAACAAAAAGCATCCACTCCACTTCTAAATCTAGCCCCTAGAGTTGAGCAGAAGCATAAGATTCCCCACTGCTTCATTCCATTTTCCATTAGATTATAGATGTAAATTGTTTTTGATGGTATGGTCTGTGCAGATTGAAATATTCAGAGCATATTCTGACTTTTAGTTAACACATCTGTAAGCAATTTGGCCATCACTGAATTCAACGTTTATCTCAATCGTAATAGACAAGGATAATGACAAATATAGTTTACAATGTTATTAAGAACATCATTTTATTTAATTGTGTGAATAAAAGGAATCGTCTCCCCGTCGGGGAATTGAACCCCGGTCTCCCGCGTGACAGGCGGGGATACTGACCACTATACTAACGAGGACATATTGGCTTCAGTTTAACAGTGCTCACCTCCATGAGGTTAGGGCATGCCCTCAATCAATTCACAGTATTGTAATAGGCAGCTTTGCTTCCTTTGGTTAGGAGAAGCAATCTTTTTTCATAAATGATTACAAATCAGAAATTCCTAGCCAAAAATAATCTGCTTTAATAAGAAATGATTGATTAAAATAAATACCTATCTATCGATCTGTCTATCTATCTTTCTATCTATCTATGCATATGTATATATATATATATATATATATATATATATATACAATCAGCTCACTTTACCATTTGCAGCTTATAACCATTTACCACCAGGGGTCACTACTAACAAAAAGCATCCACTCCACTTCTAAATCTAGCCCCTAGAGTTGAGCAGAAGCATAAGATTCCCCACTGCTTCATTCCATTTTCCATTAGATTATAGATGTAAATTGTTTTTGATGGTATGGTGTGTACAGATTGAAATATTCAGAGCATATTCTGACTTTTAGTTAACACATCTGTAAGCAATTTGGCCATCACTGAATTCAACGTTTATCTCAATCGTAATAGACAAGGATAATGACAAATATAGTTTACAATGTTATTAAGTACATCATTTTATTTAATTGTGTGAATAAAAGGAATCGTCTCCCCGTCGGGGAATTGAACCCCGGTCTCCCGCGTGACAGGCGGGGATACTGACCACTATACTAACGAGGACATATTGGCTTCAGTTCAACAGTGCTCACCTCCATGAGGTTAGGGCATGCCCTCAATCAATTCACAGTATTGTAATAGGCAGCTTTGCTTCCTTTGGTTAGGAGAAGCAATCTTTTTTCATAAATGATTACAAATCAGAAATTCCTAGCCAAAAATAATCTGCTTTAATAAGAAATGATTGATTAAAATAAATACCTATCTATCGATCTGTCTATCTATCTTTCTATCTATCTATGCATATGTATATATATATATATATATATATATATATACAATCAGCTCACTTTACCATTTGCAGCTTATAACCATTTACCACCAGGGGTCACTACTAACAAAAAGCATCCACTCCACTTCTAAATCTAGCCCCTAGAGTTGAGCAGAAGCATAAGATTCCCCACTGCTTCATTCCATTTTCCATTAGATTATAGATGTAAATTGTTTTTGATGGTATGGTGTGTACAGATTGAAATATTCAGAGCATATTCTGACTTTTAGTTAACACATCTGTAAGCAATTTGGCCATCACTGAATTCAACGTTTATCTCAATCGTAATAGACAAGGATAATGACAAATATAGTTTACAATGTTATTAAGTACATCATTTTATTTAATTGTGTGAATAAAAGGAATCGTCTCCCCGTCGGGGAATTGAACCCCGGTCTCCCGCGTGACAGGCGGGGATACTGACCACTATACTAACGAGGACATATTGGCTTCAGTTCAACAGTGCTCACCTCCATGAGGTTAGGGCATGCCCTCAATCAATTCACAGTATTGTAATAGGCAGCTTTGCTTCCTTTGGTTAGGAGAAGCAATCTTTTTTCATAAATGATTACAAATCAGAAATTCCTAGCCAAAAATAATCTGCTTTAATAAGAAATGATTGATTAAAATAAATACCTATCTATCGATCTGTCTATCTATCTTTCTATCTATCTATGTATATGTATATATATATATATATAGATATACAATCAGCTCACTTTACCATTTGCAGCTTATAACCACTTACCACCAGGGGTCCTTACTAACAAAAAGCATCCACTCCACTTCTAAATCTAGCCCCTAGAGTTGAGCAGAAGCATAAGATTCCCCACTGCTTCATTCCATTTTCCATTAGATTATAGATGTAAATTGTTTTTGATGGTATGGTCTGTGCAGATTGAAATATTCAGAGCATATTCTGACTTTTAGTTAACACATCTGTAAGCAATTTGGCCATCACTGAATTCAACGTTTATCTCAATCGTAATAGACAAGGATAATGACAAATATAGTTTACAATGTTATTAAGTACATCATTTTATTTAATTGTGTGAATAAAAGGAGTCGTCTCCCCGTCGGGGAATTGAACCCCGGTCTCCCGCGTGACAGGCGGGGATACTGACCACTATACTAACGAGGACATATTGGCTTCAGTTCAACAGTGCTCACCTCCATGAGGTTAGGGCATGCCCTCAATCAATTCACAGTATTGTAATAGGCAGCTTTGCTTCCTTTGGTTAGGAGAAGCAATCTTTTTTCATAAATGATTACAAATCAGAAATTCCTAGCCAAAAATAATCTGCTTTAATAAGAAATGATTGATTAAAATAAATACCTATCTATCGATCTGTCTATCTATCTTTCTATCTATCTATGCATATGTATATATATATATATATATATATATATATACAATCAGCTCACTTTACCATTTGCAGCTTATAACCATTTACCACCAGGGGTCACTACTAACAAAAAGCATCCACTCCACTTCTAAATCTAGCCCCTAGAGTTGAGCAGAAGCATAAGATTCCCCACTGCTTCATTCCATTTTCCATTAGATTATAGATGTAAATTGTTTTTGATGGTATGGTGTGTACAGATTGAAATATTCAGAGCATATTCTGACTTTTAGTTAACACATCTGTAAGCAATTTGGCCATCACTGAATTCAACGTTTATCTCAATCGTAATAGACAAGGATAATGACAAATATAGTTTACAATGTTATTAAGTACATCATTTTATTTAATTGTGTGAATAAAAGGAATCGTCTCCCCGTCGGGGAATTGAACCCCGGTCTCCCGCGTGACAGGCGGGGATACTGACCACTATACTAACGAGGACATATTGGCTTCAGTTCAACAGTGCTCACCTCCATGAGGTTAGGGCATGCCCTCAATCAATTCACAGTATTGTAATAGGCAGCTTTGCTTCCTTTGGTTAGGAGAAGCAATCTTTTTTCATAAATGATTACAAATCAGAAATTCCTAGCCAAAAATAATCTGCTTTAATAAGAAATGATTGATTAAAATAAATACCTATCTATCGATCTGTCTATCTATCTTTCTATCTATCTATGTATATGTATATATATATATATATATATATATATATACAATCAGCTCACTTTACCATTTGCAGCTTATAACCACTTACCACCAGGGGTCCTTACTAACAAAAAGCATCCACTCCACTTCTAAATCTAGCCCCTAGAGTTGAGCAGAAGCATAAGATTCCCCACTGCTTCATTCCATTTTCCATTAGATTATAGATGTAAATTGTTTTTGATGGTATGGTGTGTGCAGATTGAAATATTCAGAGCATATTCTGACTTTTAGTTAACACATCTGTAAGCAATTTGGCCATCACTGAATTCAACGTTTATCTCAATCGTAATAGACAAGGATAATGACAAATATAGTTTACAATGTTATTAAGTACATCATTTTATTTAATTGTGTGAATAAAAGGAATCGTCTCCCCGTCGGGGAATTGAACCCCGGTCTCCCGCGTGACAGGCGGTGATACTGACCACTATACTAACGAGGACATATTGGCTTCAGTTCAACGGTGCTCACCTCCATGAGGTTAGGGCATGCCCTCAATCAATTCACAGTATTGTAATAGGCAGCTTTGCTTCCTTTGGTTAGGAGAAGCAATCTTTTTTCATAAATGATTACAAATCAGAAATTCCTAGCCAAAAATAATCTGCTTTAATAAGAAATGATTGATTAAAATAAATACCTATCTATCGATCTGTCTATCTATCTTTCTATCTATCTATGTATATGTATATATATATATATATATATATACAATCAGCTCACTTTACCATTTGCAGCTTATAACCACTTACCACCAGGGGTCCTTACTAACAAAAAGCATCCACTCCACTTCTAAATCTAGCCCCTAGAGTTGAGCAGAAGCATAAGATTCCCCACTGCTTCATTCCATTTTCCATTAGATTATAGATGTAAATTGTTTTTGATGGTATGGTCTGTGCAGATTGAAATATTCAGAGCATATTCTGACTTTTAGTTAACACATCTGTAAGCAATTTGGCCATCACTGAATTCAACGTTTATCTCAATCGTAATAGACAAGGATAATGACAAATATAGTTTACAATGTTATTAAGTACATCATTTTATTTAATTGTGTGAATAAAAGGAGTCGTCTCCCCGTCGGGGAATTGAACCCCGGTCTCCCGCGTGACAGGCGGGGATACTGACCACTATACTAACGAGGACATATTGGCTTCAGTTTAACAGTGCTCACCTCCATGAGGTTAGGGCATGCCCTCAATCAATTCACAGTATTGTAATAGGCAGCTTTGCTTCCTTTGGTTAGGAGAAGCAATCTTTTTTCATAAATGATTACAAATCAGAAATTCCTAGCCAAAAATAATCTGCTTTAATAAGAAATGATTGATTAAAATAAATACCTATCTATCGATCTGTCTATCTATCTTTCTATCTATCTATGTATATGTATATATATATATATATATATATATATATATACAATCAGCTCACTTTACCATTTGCAGCTTATAACCACTTACCACCAGGGGTCCTTACTAACAAAAAGCATCCACTCCACTTCTAAATCTAGCCCCTAGAGTTGAGCAGAAGCATAAGATTCCCCACTGCTTCATTCCATTTTCCATTAGATTATAGATGTAAATTGTTTTTGATGGTATGGTGTGTGCAGATTGAAATATTCAGAGCATATTCTGACTTTTAGTTAACACATCTGTAAGCAATTTGGCCATCACTGAATTCAACGTTTATCTCAATCGTAATAGACAAGGATAATGACAAATATAGTTTACAATGTTATTAAGTACATCATTTTATTTAATTGTGTGAATAAAAGGAATCGTCTCCCCGTCGGGGAATTGAACCCCGGTCTCCCGCGTGACAGGCGGGGATACTGACCACTATACTAACGAGGACATATTGGCTTCAGTTCAACGGTGCTCACCTCCATGAGGTTAGGGCATGCCCTCAATCAATTCACAGTATTGTAATAGGCAGCTTTGCTTCCTTTGGTTAGGAGAAGCAATCTTTTTTCATAAATGATTACAAATCAGAAATTCCTAGCCAAAAATAATCTGCTTTAATAAGAAATGATTGATTAAAATAAATACCTATCTATCGATCTGTCTATCTATCTTTCTATCTATCTATGTATATGTATATATATATATATATATATATACAATCAGCTCACTTTACCATTTGCAGCTTATAACCACTTACCACCAGGGGTCCTTACTAACAAAAAGCATCCACTCCACTTCTAAATCTAGCCCCTAGAGTTGAGCAGAAGCATAAGATTCCCCACTGCTTCATTCCATTTTCCATTAGATTATAGATGTAAATTGTTTTTGATGGTATGGTCTGTGCAGATTGAAATATTCAGAGCATATTCTGACTTTTAGTTAACACATCTGTAAGCAATTTGGCCATCACTGAATTCAACGTTTATCTCAATCGTAATAGACAAGGATAATGACAAATATAGTTTACAATGTTATTAAGTACATCATTTTATTTAATTGTGTGAATAAAAGGAATCGTCTCCCCGTCGGGGAATTGAACCCCGGTCTCCCGCGTGACAGGCGGGGATACTGACCACTATACTAACGAGGACATATTGGCTTCAGTTTAACAGTGCTCACCTCCATGAGGTTAGGGCATGCCCTCAATCAATTCACAGTATTGTAATAGGCAGCTTTGCTTCCTTTGGTTAGGAGAAGCAATCTTTTTTCATAAATGATTACAAATCAGAAATTCCTAGCCAAAAATAATCTGCTTTAATAAGAAATGATTGATTAAAATAAATACCTATCTATCGATCTGTCTATCTATCTTTCTATCTATCTATCTATGTGTATGTATATATATATATATATATATATATATATATATATATATATATATATACAATCAGCTCACTTTACCATTTGCAGCTTATAACCACTTACCACCAGGGGTCACTACTAACAAAAAGCATCCACTCCACTTCTAAATCTAGCCCCTAGAGTTGAGCAGAAGCATAAGATTCCCCACTGCTTCATTCCATTTTCCATTAGATTATAGATGTAAATTGTTTTTGATGGTATGGTGTGTGCAGATTGAAATATTCAGAGCATATTCTGACTTTTAGTTAACACATCTGTAAGCAATTTGGCCATCACTGAATTCAACGTTTATCTCAATCGTAATAGACAAGGATAATGACAAATATAGTTTACAATGTTATTAAGTACATCATTTTATTTAATTGTGTGAATAAAAGGAGTCGTCTCCCCGTCGGGGAATTGAACCCCGGTCTCCCGCGTGACAGGCGGGGATACTGACCACTATACTAACGAGGACATATTGGCTTCAGTTCAACAGTGCTCACCTCCATGAGGTTAGGGCATGCCCTCAATCAATTCACAGTATTGTAATAGGCAGCTTTGCTTCCTTTGGTTAGGAGAAGCAATCTTTTTTCATAAATGATTACAAATCAGAAATTCCTAGCCAAAAATAATCTGCTTTAATAAGAAATGATTGATTAAAATAAATACCTATATATCGATCTGTCTATCTATCTTTCTATCTATCTATGTATATGTATATATATATATATATATATATACAATCAGCTCACTTTACCATTTGCAGCTTATAACCACTTACCACCAGGGGTCACTACTAACAAAAAGCATCCACTCCACTTCTAAATCTAGCCCCTAGAGTTGAGCAGAAGCATAAGATTCCCCACTGCTTCATTCCATTTTCCATTAGATTATAGATGTAAATTGTTTTTGATGGTATGGTCTGTGCAGATTGAAATATTCAGAGCATATTCTGACTTTTAGTTAACACATCTGTAAGCAATTTGGCCATCACTGAATTCAACGTTTATCTCAATCGTAATAGACAAGGATAATGACAAATATAGTTTACAATGTTATTAAGAACATCATTTTATTTAATTGTGTGAATAAAAGGAATCGTCTCCCCGTCGGGGAATTGAACCCCGGTCTCCCGCGTGACAGGCGGGGATACTGACCACTATACTAACGAGGACATATTGGCTTCAGTTTAACAGTGCTCACCTCCATGAGGTTAGGGCATGCCCTCAATCAATTCACAGTATTGTAATAGGCAGCTTTGCTTCCTTTGGTTAGGAGAAGCAATCTTTTTTCATAAATGATTACAAATCAGAAATTCCTAGCCAAAAATAATCTGCTTTAATAAGAAATGATTGATTAAAATAAATACCTATCTATCGATCTGTCTATCTATCTTTCTATCTATCTATGCATATGTATATATATATATATATATATATATATATATACAATCAGCTCACTTTACCATTTGCAGCTTATAACCATTTACCACCAGGGGTCACTACTAACAAAAAGCATCCACTCCACTTCTAAATCTAGCCCCTAGAGTTGAGCAGAAGCATAAGATTCCCCACTGCTTCATTCCATTTTCCATTAGATTATAGATGTAAATTGTTTTTGATGGTATGGTGTGTACAGATTGAAATATTCAGAGCATATTCTGACTTTTAGTTAACACATCTGTAAGCAATTTGGCCATCACTGAATTCAACGTTTATCTCAATCGTAATAGACAAGGATAATGACAAATATAGTTTACAATGTTATTAAGTACATCATTTTATTTAATTGTGTGAATAAAAGGAATCGTCTCCCCGTCGGGGAATTGAACCCCGGTCTCCCGCGTGACAGGCGGGGATACTGACCACTATACTAACGAGGACATATTGGCTTCAGTTCAACAGTGCTCACCTCCATGAGGTTAGGGCATGCCCTCAATCAATTCACAGTATTGTAATAGGCAGCTTTGCTTCCTTTGGTTAGGAGAAGCAATCTTTTTTCATAAATGATTACAAATCAGAAATTCCTAGCCAAAAATAATCTGCTTTAATAAGAAATGATTGATTAAAATAAATACCTATCTATCGATCTGTCTATCTATCTTTCTATCTATCTATGTATATGTATATATATATATATATAGATATACAATCAGCTCACTTTACCATTTGCAGCTTATAACCACTTACCACCAGGGGTCCTTACTAACAAAAAGCATCCACTCCACTTCTAAATCTAGCCCCTAGAGTTGAGCAGAAGCATAAGATTCCCCACTGCTTCATTCCATTTTCCATTAGATTATAGATGTAAATTGTTTTTGATGGTATGGTCTGTGCAGATTGAAATATTCAGAGCATATTCTGACTTTTAGTTAACACATCTGTAAGCAATTTGGCCATCACTGAATTCAACGTTTATCTCAATCGTAATAGACAAGGATAATGACAAATATAGTTTACAATGTTATTAAGTACATCATTTTATTTAATTGTGTGAATAAAAGGAGTCGTCTCCCCGTCGGGGAATTGAACCCCGGTCTCCCGCGTGACAGGCGGGGATACTGACCACTATACTAACGAGGACATATTGGCTTCAGTTCAACAGTGCTCACCTCCATGAGGTTAGGGCATGCCCTCAATCAATTCACAGTATTGTAATAGGCAGCTTTGCTTCCTTTGGTTAGGAGAAGCAATCTTTTTTCATAAATGATTACAAATCAGAAATTCCTAGCCAAAAATAATCTGCTTTAATAAGAAATGATTGATTAAAATAAATACCTATCTATCGATCTGTCTATCTATCTTTCTATCTATCTATGCATATGTATATATATATATATATATATATATATATACAATCAGCTCACTTTACCATTTGCAGCTTATAACCATTTACCACCAGGGGTCACTACTAACAAAAAGCATCCACTCCACTTCTAAATCTAGCCCCTAGAGTTGAGCAGAAGCATAAGATTCCCCACTGCTTCATTCCATTTTCCATTAGATTATAGATGTAAATTGTTTTTGATGGTATGGTGTGTACAGATTGAAATATTCAGAGCATATTCTGACTTTTAGTTAACACATCTGTAAGCAATTTGGCCATCACTGAATTCAACGTTTATCTCAATCGTAATAGACAAGGATAATGACAAATATAGTTTACAATGTTATTAAGTACATCATTTTATTTAATTGTGTGAATAAAAGGAATCGTCTCCCCGTCGGGGAATTGAACCCCGGTCTCCCGCGTGACAGGCGGGGATACTGACCACTATACTAACGAGGACATATTGGCTTCAGTTCAACAGTGCTCACCTCCATGAGGTTAGGGCATGCCCTCAATCAATTCACAGTATTGTAATAGGCAGCTTTGCTTCCTTTGGTTAGGAGAAGCAATCTTTTTTCATAAATGATTACAAATCAGAAATTCCTAGCCAAAAATAATCTGCTTTAATAAGAAATGATTGATTAAAATAAATACCTATCTATCGATCTGTCTATCTATCTTTCTATCTATCTATGTATATGTATATATATATATATATATATATATATATACAATCAGCTCACTTTACCATTTGCAGCTTATAACCACTTACCACCAGGGGTCCTTACTAACAAAAAGCATCCACTCCACTTCTAAATCTAGCCCCTAGAGTTGAGCAGAAGCATAAGATTCCCCACTGCTTCATTCCATTTTCCATTAGATTATAGATGTAAATTGTTTTTGATGGTATGGTGTGTGCAGATTGAAATATTCAGAGCATATTCTGACTTTTAGTTAACACATCTGTAAGCAATTTGGCCATCACTGAATTCAACGTTTATCTCAATCGTAATAGACAAGGATAATGACAAATATAGTTTACAATGTTATTAAGTACATCATTTTATTTAATTGTGTGAATAAAAGGAGTCGTCTCCCCGTCGGGGAATTGAACCCCGGTCTCCCGCGTGACAGGCGGGGATACTGACCACTATACTAACGAGGACATATTGGCTTCAGTTCAACAGTGCTCACCTCCATGAGGTTAGGGCATGCCCTCAATCAATTCACAGTATTGTAATAGGCAGCTTTGCTTCCTTTGGTTAGGAGAAGCAATCTTTTTTCATAAATGATTACAAATCAGAAATTCCTAGCCAAAAATAATCTGCTTTAATAAGAAATGATTGATTAAAATAAATACCTATCTATCGATCTGTCTATCTATCTTTCTATCTATCTATGCATATGTATATATATATATATATATATATATATATACAATCAGCTCACTTTACCATTTGCAGCTTATAACCATTTACCACCAGGGGTCACTACTAACAAAAAGCATCCACTCCACTTCTAAATCTAGCCCCTAGAGTTGAGCAGAAGCATAAGATTCCCCACTGCTTCATTCCATTTTCCATTAGATTATAGATGTAAATTGTTTTTGATGGTATGGTGTGTACAGATTGAAATATTCAGAGCATATTCTGACTTTTAGTTAACACATCTGTAAGCAATTTGGCCATCACTGAATTCAACGTTTATCTCAATCGTAATAGACAAGGATAATGACAAATATAGTTTACAATGTTATTAAGTACATCATTTTATTTAATTGTGTGAATAAAAGGAATCGTCTCCCCGTCGGGGAATTGAACCCCGGTCTCCCGCGTGACAGGCGGGGATACTGACCACTATACTAACGAGGACATATTGGCTTCAGTTCAACAGTGCTCACCTCCATGAGGTTAGGGCATGCCCTCAATCAATTCACAGTATTGTAATAGGCAGCTTTGCTTCCTTTGGTTAGGAGAAGCAATCTTTTTTCATAAATGATTACAAATCAGAAATTCCTAGCCAAAAATAATCTGCTTTAATAAGAAATGATTGATTAAAATAAATACCTATCTATCGATCTGTCTATCTATCTTTCTATCTATCTATGTATATGTATATATATATATATATATATATATATATACAATCAGCTCACTTTACCATTTGCAGCTTATAACCACTTACCACCAGGGGTCCTTACTAACAAAAAGCATCCACTCCACTTCTAAATCTAGCCCCTAGAGTTGAGCAGAAGCATAAGATTCCCCACTGCTTCATTCCATTTTCCATTAGATTATAGATGTAAATTGTTTTTGATGGTATGGTGTGTGCAGATTGAAATATTCAGAGCATATTCTGACTTTTAGTTAACACATCTGTAAGCAATTTGGCCATCACTGAATTCAACGTTTATCTCAATCGTAATAGACAAGGATAATGACAAATATAGTTTACAATGTTATTAAGTACATCATTTTATTTAATTGTGTGAATAAAAGGAATCGTCTCCCCGTCGGGGAATTGAACCCCGGTCTCCCGCGTGACAGGCGGTGATACTGACCACTATACTAACGAGGACATATTGGCTTCAGTTCAACGGTGCTCACCTCCATGAGGTTAGGGCATGCCCTCAATCAATTCACAGTATTGTAATAGGCAGCTTTGCTTCCTTTGGTTAGGAGAAGCAATCTTTTTTCATAAATGATTACAAATCAGAAATTCCTAGCCAAAAATAATCTGCTTTAATAAGAAATGATTGATTAAAATAAATACCTATCTATCGATCTGTCTATCTATCTTTCTATCTATCTATGTATATGTATATATATATATATATATATATACAATCAGCTCACTTTACCATTTGCAGCTTATAACCACTTACCACCAGGGGTCCTTACTAACAAAAAGCATCCACTCCACTTCTAAATCTAGCCCCTAGAGTTGAGCAGAAGCATAAGATTCCCCACTGCTTCATTCCATTTTCCATTAGATTATAGATGTAAATTGTTTTTGATGGTATGGTCTGTGCAGATTGAAATATTCAGAGCATATTCTGACTTTTAGTTAACACATCTGTAAGCAATTTGGCCATCACTGAATTCAACGTTTATCTCAATCGTAATAGACAAGGATAATGACAAATATAGTTTACAATGTTATTAAGTACATCATTTTATTTAATTGTGTGAATAAAAGGAGTCGTCTCCCCGTCGGGGAATTGAACCCCGGTCTCCCGCGTGACAGGCGGGGATACTGACCACTATACTAACGAGGACATATTGGCTTCAGTTTAACAGTGCTCACCTCCATGAGGTTAGGGCATGCCCTCAATCAATTCACAGTATTGTAATAGGCAGCTTTGCTTCCTTTGGTTAGGAGAAGCAATCTTTTTTCATAAATGATTACAAATCAGAAATTCCTAGCCAAAAATAATCTGCTTTAATAAGAAATGATTGATTAAAATAAATACCTATCTATCGATCTGTCTATCTATCTTTCTATCTATCTATGTATATGTATATATATATATATATATATATATATATATACAATCAGCTCACTTTACCATTTGCAGCTTATAACCACTTACCACCAGGGGTCCTTACTAACAAAAAGCATCCACTCCACTTCTAAATCTAGCCCCTAGAGTTGAGCAGAAGCATAAGATTCCCCACTGCTTCATTCCATTTTCCATTAGATTATAGATGTAAATTGTTTTTGATGGTATGGTGTGTGCAGATTGAAATATTCAGAGCATATTCTGACTTTTAGTTAACACATCTGTAAGCAATTTGGCCATCACTGAATTCAACGTTTATCTCAATCGTAATAGACAAGGATAATGACAAATATAGTTTACAATGTTATTAAGTACATCATTTTATTTAATTGTGTGAATAAAAGGAATCGTCTCCCCGTCGGGGAATTGAACCCCGGTCTCCCGCGTGACAGGCGGGGATACTGACCACTATACTAACGAGGACATATTGGCTTCAGTTCAACGGTGCTCACCTCCATGAGGTTAGGGCATGCCCTCAATCAATTCACAGTATTGTAATAGGCAGCTTTGCTTCCTTTGGTTAGGAGAAGCAATCTTTTTTCATAAATGATTACAAATCAGAAATTCCTAGCCAAAAATAATCTGCTTTAATAAGAAATGATTGATTAAAATAAATACCTATCTATCGATCTGTCTATCTATCTTTCTATCTATCTATGTATATGTATATATATATATATATATATATACAATCAGCTCACTTTACCATTTGCAGCTTATAACCACTTACCACCAGGGGTCCTTACTAACAAAAAGCATCCACTCCACTTCTAAATCTAGCCCCTAGAGTTGAGCAGAAGCATAAGATTCCCCACTGCTTCATTCCATTTTCCATTAGATTATAGATGTAAATTGTTTTTGATGGTATGGTCTGTGCAGATTGAAATATTCAGAGCATATTCTGACTTTTAGTTAACACATCTGTAAGCAATTTGGCCATCACTGAATTCAACGTTTATCTCAATCGTAATAGACAAGGATAATGACAAATATAGTTTACAATGTTATTAAGTACATCATTTTATTTAATTGTGTGAATAAAAGGAATCGTCTCCCCGTCGGGGAATTGAACCCCGGTCTCCCGCGTGACAGGCGGGGATACTGACCACTATACTAACGAGGACATATTGGCTTCAGTTTAACAGTGCTCACCTCCATGAGGTTAGGGCATGCCCTCAATCAATTCACAGTATTGTAATAGGCAGCTTTGCTTCCTTTGGTTAGGAGAAGCAATCTTTTTTCATAAATGATTACAAATCAGAAATTCCTAGCCAAAAATAATCTGCTTTAATAAGAAATGATTGATTAAAATAAATACCTATCTATCGATCTGTCTATCTATCTTTCTATCTATCTATCTATGTGTATGTATATATATATATATATATATATATATATATATATATATATATACAATCAGCTCACTTTACCATTTGCAGCTTATAACCACTTACCACCAGGGGTCACTACTAACAAAAAGCATCCACTCCACTTCTAAATCTAGCCCCTAGAGTTGAGCAGAAGCATAAGATTCCCCACTGCTTCATTCCATTTTCCATTAGATTATAGATGTAAATTGTTTTTGATGGTATGGTGTGTGCAGATTGAAATATTCAGAGCATATTCTGACTTTTAGTTAACACATCTGTAAGCAATTTGGCCATCACTGAATTCAACGTTTATCTCAATCGTAATAGACAAGGATAATGACAAATATAGTTTACAATGTTATTAAGTACATCATTTTATTTAATTGTGTGAATAAAAGGAGTCGTCTCCCCGTCGGGGAATTGAACCCCGGTCTCCCGCGTGACAGGCGGGGATACTGACCACTATACTAACGAGGACATATTGGCTTCAGTTCAACAGTGCTCACCTCCATGAGGTTAGGGCATGCCCTCAATCAATTCACAGTATTGTAATAGGCAGCTTTGCTTCCTTTGGTTAGGAGAAGCAATCTTTTTTCATAAATGATTACAAATCAGAAATTCCTAGCCAAAAATAATCTGCTTTAATAAGAAATGATTGATTAAAATAAATACCTATATATCGATCTGTCTATCTATCTTTCTATCTATCTATGTATATGTATATATATATATATATATATATACAATCAGCTCACTTTACCATTTGCAGCTTATAACCACTTACCACCAGGGGTCACTACTAACAAAAAGCATCCACTCCACTTCTAAATCTAGCCCCTAGAGTTGAGCAGAAGCATAAGATTCCCCACTGCTTCATTCCATTTTCCATTAGATTATAGATGTAAATTGTTTTTGATGGTATGGTCTGTGCAGATTGAAATATTCAGAGCATATTCTGACTTTTAGTTAACACATCTGTAAGCAATTTGGCCATCACTGAATTCAACGTTTATCTCAATCGTAATAGACAAGGATAATGACAAATATAGTTTACAATGTTATTAAGAACATCATTTTATTTAATTGTGTGAATAAAAGGAATCGTCTCCCCGTCGGGGAATTGAACCCCGGTCTCCCGCGTGACAGGCGGGGATACTGACCACTATACTAACGAGGACATATTGGCTTCAGTTTAACAGTGCTCACCTCCATGAGGTTAGGGCATGCCCTCAATCAATTCACAGTATTGTAATAGGCAGCTTTGCTTCCTTTGGTTAGGAGAAGCAATCTTTTTTCATAAATGATTACAAATCAGAAATTCCTAGCCAAAAATAATCTGCTTTAATAAGAAATGATTGATTAAAATAAATACCTATCTATCGATCTGTCTATCTATCTTTCTATCTATCTATGCATATGTATATATATATATATATATATATATATATATATACAATCAGCTCACTTTACCATTTGCAGCTTATAACCATTTACCACCAGGGGTCACTACTAACAAAAAGCATCCACTCCACTTCTAAATCTAGCCCCTAGAGTTGAGCAGAAGCATAAGATTCCCCACTGCTTCATTCCATTTTCCATTAGATTATAGATGTAAATTGTTTTTGATGGTATGGTGTGTACAGATTGAAATATTCAGAGCATATTCTGACTTTTAGTTAACACATCTGTAAGCAATTTGGCCATCACTGAATTCAACGTTTATCTCAATCGTAATAGACAAGGATAATGACAAATATAGTTTACAATGTTATTAAGTACATCATTTTATTTAATTGTGTGAATAAAAGGAATCGTCTCCCCGTCGGGGAATTGAACCCCGGTCTCCCGCGTGACAGGCGGGGATACTGACCACTATACTAACGAGGACATATTGGCTTCAGTTCAACAGTGCTCACCTCCATGAGGTTAGGGCATGCCCTCAATCAATTCACAGTATTGTAATAGGCAGCTTTGCTTCCTTTGGTTAGGAGAAGCAATCTTTTTTCATAAATGATTACAAATCAGAAATTCCTAGCCAAAAATAATCTGCTTTAATAAGAAATGATTGATTAAAATAAATACCTATCTATCGATCTGTCTATCTATCTTTCTATCTATCTATGCATATGTATATATATATATATATATATATATATATACAATCAGCTCACTTTACCATTTGCAGCTTATAACCATTTACCACCAGGGGTCACTACTAACAAAAAGCATCCACTCCACTTCTAAATCTAGCCCCTAGAGTTGAGCAGAAGCATAAGATTCCCCACTGCTTCATTCCATTTTCCATTAGATTATAGATGTAAATTGTTTTTGATGGTATGGTGTGTACAGATTGAAATATTCAGAGCATATTCTGACTTTTAGTTAACACATCTGTAAGCAATTTGGCCATCACTGAATTCAACGTTTATCTCAATCGTAATAGACAAGGATAATGACAAATATAGTTTACAATGTTATTAAGTACATCATTTTATTTAATTGTGTGAATAAAAGGAATCGTCTCCCCGTCGGGGAATTGAACCCCGGTCTCCCGCGTGACAGGCGGGGATACTGACCACTATACTAACGAGGACATATTGGCTTCAGTTCAACAGTGCTCACCTCCATGAGGTTAGGGCATGCCCTCAATCAATTCACAGTATTGTAATAGGCAGCTTTGCTTCCTTTGGTTAGGAGAAGCAATCTTTTTTCATAAATGATTACAAATCAGAAATTCCTAGCCAAAAATAATCTGCTTTAATAAGAAATGATTGATTAAAATAAATACCTATCTATCGATCTGTCTATCTATCTTTCTATCTATCTATGTATATGTATATATATATATATATAGATATACAATCAGCTCACTTTACCATTTGCAGCTTATAACCACTTACCACCAGGGGTCCTTACTAACAAAAAGCATCCACTCCACTTCTAAATCTAGCCCCTAGAGTTGAGCAGAAGCATAAGATTCCCCACTGCTTCATTCCATTTTCCATTAGATTATAGATGTAAATTGTTTTTGATGGTATGGTGTGTGCAGATTGAAATATTCAGAGCATATTCTGACTTTTAGTTAACACATCTGTAAGCAATTTGGCCATCACTGAATTCAACGTTTATCTCAATCGTAATAGACAAGGATAATGACAAATATAGTTTACAATGTTATTAAGTACATCATTTTATTTAATTGTGTGAATAAAAGGAATCGTCTCCCCGTCGGGGAATTGAACCCCGGTCTCCCGCGTGACAGGCGGTGATACTGACCACTATACTAACGAGGACATATTGGCTTCAGTTCAACGGTGCTCACCTCCATGAGGTTAGGGCATGCCCTCAATCAATTCACAGTATTGTAATAGGCAGCTTTGCTTCCTTTGGTTAGGAGAAGCAATCTTTTTTCATAAATGATTACAAATCAGAAATTCCTAGCCAAAAATAATCTGCTTTAATAAGAAATGATTGATTAAAATAAATACCTATCTATCGATCTGTCTATCTATCTTTCTATCTATCTATGTATATGTATATATATATATATATATATATACAATCAGCTCACTTTACCATTTGCAGCTTATAACCACTTACCACCAGGGGTCCTTACTAACAAAAAGCATCCACTCCACTTCTAAATCTAGCCCCTAGAGTTGAGCAGAAGCATAAGATTCCCCACTGCTTCATTCCATTTTCCATTAGATTATAGATGTAAATTGTTTTTGATGGTATGGTCTGTGCAGATTGAAATATTCAGAGCATATTCTGACTTTTAGTTAACACATCTGTAAGCAATTTGGCCATCACTGAATTCAACGTTTATCTCAATCGTAATAGACAAGGATAATGACAAATATAGTTTACAATGTTATTAAGTACATCATTTTATTTAATTGTGTGAATAAAAGGAGTCGTCTCCCCGTCGGGGAATTGAACCCCGGTCTCCCGCGTGACAGGCGGGGATACTGACCACTATACTAACGAGGACATATTGGCTTCAGTTTAACAGTGCTCACCTCCATGAGGTTAGGGCATGCCCTCAATCAATTCACAGTATTGTAATAGGCAGCTTTGCTTCCTTTGGTTAGGAGAAGCAATCTTTTTTCATAAATGATTACAAATCAGAAATTCCTAGCCAAAAATAATCTGCTTTAATAAGAAATGATTGATTAAAATAAATACCTATCTATCGATCTGTCTATCTATCTTTCTATCTATCTATGTATATGTATATATATATATATATATATATATATATATACAATCAGCTCACTTTACCATTTGCAGCTTATAACCACTTACCACCAGGGGTCCTTACTAACAAAAAGCATCCACTCCACTTCTAAATCTAGCCCCTAGAGTTGAGCAGAAGCATAAGATTCCCCACTGCTTCATTCCATTTTCCATTAGATTATAGATGTAAATTGTTTTTGATGGTATGGTGTGTGCAGATTGAAATATTCAGAGCATATTCTGACTTTTAGTTAACACATCTGTAAGCAATTTGGCCATCACTGAATTCAACGTTTATCTCAATCGTAATAGACAAGGATAATGACAAATATAGTTTACAATGTTATTAAGTACATCATTTTATTTAATTGTGTGAATAAAAGGAATCGTCTCCCCGTCGGGGAATTGAACCCCGGTCTCCCGCGTGACAGGCGGGGATACTGACCACTATACTAACGAGGACATATTGGCTTCAGTTCAACGGTGCTCACCTCCATGAGGTTAGGGCATGCCCTCAATCAATTCACAGTATTGTAATAGGCAGCTTTGCTTCCTTTGGTTAGGAGAAGCAATCTTTTTTCATAAATGATTACAAATCAGAAATTCCTAGCCAAAAATAATCTGCTTTAATAAGAAATGATTGATTAAAATAAATACCTATATATCGATCTGTCTATCTATCTTTCTATCTATCTATGTATATGTATATATATATATATATATATATACAATCAGCTCACTTTACCATTTGCAGCTTATAACCACTTACCACCAGGGGTCACTACTAACAAAAAGCATCCACTCCACTTCTAAATCTAGCCCCTAGAGTTGAGCAGAAGCATAAGATTCCCCACTGCTTCATTCCATTTTCCATTAGATTATAGATGTAAATTGTTTTTGATGGTATGGTCTGTGCAGATTGAAATATTCAGAGCATATTCTGACTTTTAGTTAACACATCTGTAAGCAATTTGGCCATCACTGAATTCAACGTTTATCTCAATCGTAATAGACAAGGATAATGACAAATATAGTTTACAATGTTATTAAGAACATCATTTTATTTAATTGTGTGAATAAAAGGAATCGTCTCCCCGTCGGGGAATTGAACCCCGGTCTCCCGCGTGACAGGCGGGGATACTGACCACTATACTAACGAGGACATATTGGCTTCAGTTTAACAGTGCTCACCTCCATGAGGTTAGGGCATGCCCTCAATCAATTCACAGTATTGTAATAGGCAGCTTTGCTTCCTTTGGTTAGGAGAAGCAATCTTTTTTCATAAATGATTACAAATCAGAAATTCCTAGCCAAAAATAATCTGCTTTAATAAGAAATGATTGATTAAAATAAATACCTATCTATCGATCTGTCTATCTATCTTTCTATCTATCTATGTATATGTATATATATATATATATATATATATATACAATCAGCTCACTTTACCATTTGCAGCTTATAACCACTTACCACCAGGGGTCACTACTAACAAAAAGCATCCACTCCACTTCTAAATCTAGCCCCTAGAGTTGAGCAGAAGCATAAGATTCCCCACTGCTTCATTCCATTTTCCATTAGATTATAGATGTAAATTGTTTTTGATGGTATGGTCTGTGCAGATTGAAATATTCAGAGCATATTCTGACTTTTAGTTAACACATCTGTAAGCAATTTGGCCATCACTGAATTCAACGTTTATCTCAATCGTAATAGACAAGGATAATGACAAATATAGTTTACAATGTTATTAAGTACATCATTTTATTTAATTGTGTGAATAAAAGGAGTCGTCTCCCCGTCGGGGAATTGAACCCCGGTCTCCCGCGTGACAGGCGGGGATACTGACCACTATACTAACGAGGACATATTGGCTTCAGTTTAACAGTGCTCACCTCCATGAGGTTAGGGCATGCCCTCAATCAATTCACAGTATTGTAATAGGCAGCTTTGCTTCCTTTGGTTAGGAGAAGCAATCTTTTTTCATAAATGATTACAAATCAGAAATTCCTAGCCAAAAATAATCTGCTTTAATAAGAAATGATTGATTAAAATAAATACCTATCTATCGATCTGTCTATCTATCTTTCTATCTATCTATGTATATGTATATATATATATATATATATATATATATATACAATCAGCTCACTTTACCATTTGCAGCTTATAACCACTTACCACCAGGGGTCACTACTAACAAAAAGCATCCACTCCACTTCTAAATCTAGCCCCTAGAGTTGAGCAGAAGCATAAGATTCCCCACTGCTTCATTCCATTTTCCATTAGATTATAGATGTAAATTGTTTTTGATGGTATGGTCTGTGCAGATTGAAATATTCAGAGCATATTCTGACTTTTAGTTAACACATCTGTAAGCAATTTGGCCATCACTGAATTCAACGTTTATCTCAATCGTAATAGACAAGGATAATGACAAATATAGTTTACAATGTTATTAAGTACATCATTTTATTTAATTGTGTGAATAAAAGGAGTCGTCTCCCCGTCGGGGAATTGAACCCCGGTCTCCCGCGTGACAGGCGGGGATACTGACCACTATACTAACGAGGACATATTGGCTTCAGTTTAACAGTGCTCACCTCCATGAGGTTAGGGCATGCCCTCAATCAATTCACAGTATTGTAATAGGCAGCTTTGCTTCCTTTGGTTAGGAGAAGCAATCTTTTTTCATAAATGATTACAAATCAGAAATTCCTAGCCAAAAATAATCTGCTTTAATAAGAAATGATTGATTAAAATAAATACCTATCTATCGATCTGTCTATCTATCTTTCTATCTATCTATGTATATGTATATATATATATATATATATATATATATATACAATCAGCTCACTTTACCATTTGCAGCTTATAACCACTTACCACCAGGGGTCCTTACTAACAAAAAGCATCCACTCCACTTCTAAATCTAGCCCCTAGAGTTGAGCAGAAGCATAAGATTCCCCACTGCTTCATTCCATTTTCCATTAGATTATAGATGTAAATTGTTTTTGATGGTATGGTGTGTGCAGATTGAAATATTCAGAGCATATTCTGACTTTTAGTTAACACATCTGTAAGCAATTTGGCCATCACTGAATTCAACGTTTATCTCAATCGTAATAGACAAGGATAATGACAAATATAGTTTACAATGTTATTAAGTACATCATTTTATTTAATTGTGTGAATAAAAGGAATCGTCTCCCCGTCGGGGAATTGAACCCCGGTCTCCCGCGTGACAGGCGGGGATACTGACCACTATACTAACGAGGACATATTGGCTTCAGTTCAACGGTGCTCACCTCCATGAGGTTAGGGCATGCCCTCAATCAATTCACAGTATTGTAATAGGCAGCTTTGCTTCCTTTGGTTAGGAGAAGCAATCTTTTTTCATAAATGATTACAAATCAGAAATTCCTAGCCAAAAATAATCTGCTTTAATAAGAAATGATTGATTAAAATAAATACCTATCTATCGATCTGTCTATCTATCTTTCTATCTATCTATGTATATGTATATATATATATATATATATATACAATCAGCTCACTTTACCATTTGCAGCTTATAACCACTTACCACCAGGGGTCCTTACTAACAAAAAGCATCCACTCCACTTCTAAATCTAGCCCCTAGAGTTGAGCAGAAGCATAAGATTCCCCACTGCTTCATTCCATTTTCCATTAGATTATAGATGTAAATTGTTTTTGATGGTATGGTCTGTGCAGATTGAAATATTCAGAGCATATTCTGACTTTTAGTTAACACATCTGTAAGCAATTTGGCCATCACTGAATTCAACGTTTATCTCAATCGTAATAGACAAGGATAATGACAAATATAGTTTACAATGTTATTAAGTACATCATTTTATTTAATTGTGTGAATAAAAGGAATCGTCTCCCCGTCGGGGAATTGAACCCCGGTCTCTCGCGTGACAGGCGGGGATACTGACCACTATACTAACGAGGACATATTGGCTTCAGTTCAACAGTGCTCACCTCCATGAGGTTAGGGCATGCCCTCAATCAATTCACAGTATTGTAATAGGCAGCTTTGCTTCCTTTGGTTAGGAGAAGCAATCTTTTTTCATAAATGATTACAAATCAGAAATTCCTAGCCAAAAATAATCTGCTTTAATAAGAAATGATTGATTAAAATAAATACCTATCTATCGATCTGTCTATCTATCTTTCTATCTATCTATGTATATGTATATATATATATATATATATATATATATACAATCAGCTCACTTTACCATTTGCAGCTTATAACCACTTACCACCAGGGGTCACTACTAACAAAAAGCATCCACTCCACTTCTAAATCTAGCCCCTAGAGTTGAGCAGAAGCATAAGATTCCCCACTGCTTCATTCCATTTTCCATTAGATTATAGATGTAAATTGTTTTTGATGGTATGGTCTGTGCAGATTGAAATATTCAGAGCATATTCTGACTTTTAGTTAACACATCTGTAAGCAATTTGGCCATCACTGAATTCAACGTTTATCTCAATCGTAATAGACAAGGATAATGACAAATATAGTTTACAATGTTATTAAGTACATCATTTTATTTAATTGTGTGAATAAAAGGAATCGTCTCCCCGTCGGGGAATTGAACCCCGGTCTACCGCGTGACAGGCGGGGATACTGACCACTATACTAACGAGGACATATTGGCTTCAGTTCAACAGTGCTCACCTCCATGAGGGTAGGGCATGCCCTCAATCAATTCACAGTATTGTAATAGGCAGCTTTGCTTCCTTTGGTTAGGAGAAGCAATCTTTTTTCATAAATGATTACAAATCAGAAATTCCTAGCCAAAAATAATCTGCTTTAATAAGAAATGATTGATTAAAATAAATACCTATCTATCGATCTGTCTATCTATCTTTCTATCTATCTATGTATATGTATATATATATATATATATATACAATCAGCTCACTTTACCATTTGCAGCTTATAACCACTTACCACCAGGGGTAACTACTAACAAAAAGCATCCACTCCACTTCTAAATCTAGCCCCTAGAGTTGAGCAGAAGCATAAGATTCCCCACTGCTTCATTCCATTTTCCATTAGATTATAGATGTAAATTGTTTTTGATGGTATGGTCTGTGCAGATTGAAATATTCAGAGCATATTCTGACTTTTAGTTAACACATCAGTAAGCAATTTGGCCATCACTGAATTCAACGTTTATCTCAATCGTAATAGACAAGGATAATGACAAATATAAATTACAATGTTATTAAGTACATCATTTTATTTAATTGTGTGAATAAAAGGAATCGTCTCCCCGTCGGGGAATTGAACCCAGGTCTCCCGCGTGACAGCCGGGGATACTGACCACTATACTAACGAGGACATATTGGTTTCAGTTCAACAGTGCTCACCTCCATGCGGTTAGGGCATGCCCTCAATCAATTCACAGTATTGTAATAGGCAGCTTTGCTTCCTTTGGTTAGGAGAAGCAATCTTTTTTCATAAATGATTACAAATCAGAAATTCCTAGCCAAAAATAATCTGCTTTAATAAGAAATGATTGATTAAAATAAATACCTATCTATCGATCTGTCTATCTATCTTTCTATCTATCTATGTATATGTATATATATATATATATATATATATATATACAATCAGCTCACTTTACCATTTGCAGCTTATAACCACTTACCACCAGGGGTCACTACTAACAAAAAGCATCCACTCCACTTCTAAATCTAGCCCCTAGAGTTGAGCAGAAGCATAAGATTCCCCACTGCTTCATTCCATTTTCCATTAGATTATAGATGTAAATTGTTTTTGATGGTATGGTCTGTGCAGATTGAAATATTCAGAGCATATTCTGACTTTTAGTTAACACATCAGTAAGCAATTTGGCCATCACTGAATTCAACGTTTATCTCAATCGTAATAGACAAGGATAATGACAAATATAGTTTACAATGTTATTAAGTACATCATTTTATTTAATTGTGTGAATAAAAGGAATCGTCTCCCCGTCGGGGAATTGAACCCAGGTCTCCCGCGTGACAGGCGGGGATACTGACCACTATACTAACGAGGACATATTGGCTTCAGTTCAACAGTGCTCACCTCCATGCGGTTAGGGCATGCCCTCAATCAATTCACAGTATTGTAATAGGCAGCTTTGCTTCCTTTGGTTAGGAGAAGCAATCTTTTTTCATAAATGATTACAAATCAGAAATTCCTAGCCAAAAATAATCTGCTTTAATAAGAAATGATTGATTAAAATAAATACCTATCTATCGATCTGTCTATCTATCTTTCTATCTATCTATGTATATGTATATATATATATATATATATATATATATATATATACAATCAGCTCACTTTACCATTTGCAGCTTATAACCACTTACCACCAGGGGTCACTACTAACAAAAAGCATCCACTCCACTTCTAAATCTAGCCCCTAGAGTTGAGCAGAAGCATAAGATTCCCCACTGCTTCATTCCATTTTCCATTAGATTATAGATGTAAATTGTTTTTGATGGTATGGTCTGTGCAGATTGAAATATTCAGAGCATATTCTGACTTTTAGTTAACACATCAGTAAGCAATTTGGCCATCACTGAATTCAACGTTTATCTCAATCGTAATAGACAAGGATAATGACAAATATAGTTTACAATGTTATTAAGTACATCATTTTATTTAATTGTGTGAATAAAAGGAATCGTCTCCCCGTCGGGGAATTGAACCCAGGTCTCCCGCGTGACAGGCGGGGATACTGACCACTATACTAACGAGGACATATTGGCTTCAGTTCAACAGTGCTCACCTCCATGCGGTTAGGGCATGCCCTCAATCAATTCACAGTATTGTAATAGGCAGCTTTGCTTCCTTTGGTTAGGAGAAGCAATCTTTTTTCATAAATGATTACAAATCAGAAATTCCTAGCCAAAAATAATCTGCTTTAATAAGAAATGATTGATTAAAATAAATACCTATCTATCGATCTGTCTATCTATCTTTCTATCTATCTATGTATATGTATATATATATATATATATATACAATCAGCTCACTTTACCATTTGCAGCTTATAACCACTTACCACCAGGGGTCACTACTAACAAAAAGCATCCACTCCACTTCTAAATCTAGCCCCTAGAGTTGAGCAGAAGCATAAGATTCCCCACTGCTTCATTCCATTTTCCATTAGATTATAGATGTAAATTGTTTTTGATGGTATGGTCTGTGCAGATTGAAATATTCAGAGCATATTCTGACTTTTAGTTAACACATCAGTAAGCAATTTGGCCATCACTGAATTCAACGTTTATCTCAATCGTAATAGACAAGGATAATGACAAATATAGTTTACAATGTTATTAAGTACATCATTTTATTTAATTGTGTGAATAAAAGGAATCGTCTCCCCGTCGGGGAATTGAACCCAGGTCTCCCGCGTGACAGGCGGGGATACTGACCACTATACTAACGAGGACATATCGGCTTCAGTTCAACAGTGCTCACCTCCATGCGGTTAGGGCATGCCCTCAATCAATTCACAGTATTGTAATAGGCAGCTTTGCTTCCTTTGGTTAGGAGAAGCAATCTTTTTTCATAAATGATTACAAATCAGAAATTCCTAGCCAAAAATAATCTGCTTTAATAAGAAATGATTGATTAAAATAAATACCTATCTATCGATCTGTCTATCTATCTTTCTATCTATCTATGTATATGTATATATATATATATATATATATATATATATACAATCAGCTCACTTTACCATTTGCAGCTTATAACCACTTACCACCAGGGGTCACTACTAACAAAAAGCATCCACTCCACTTCTAAATCTAGCCCCTAGAGTTGAGCAGAAGCATAAGATTCCCCACTGCTTCATTCCATTTTCCATTAGATTATAGATGTAAATTGTTTTTGATGGTATGGTCTGTGCAGATTGAAATATTCAGAGCATATTCTGACTTTTAGTTAACACATCAGTAAGCAATTTGGCCATCACTGAATTCAACGTTTATCTCAATCGTAATAGACAAGGATAATGACAAATATAGTTTACAATGTTATTAAGTACATCATTTTATTTAATTGTGTGAATAAAAGGAATCGTCTCCCCGTCGGGGAATTGAACCCAGGTCTCCCGCGTGACAGGCGGGGATACTGACCACTATACTAACGAGGACATATTGGCTTCAGTTCAACAGTGCTCACCTCCATGCGGTTAGGGCATGCCCTCAATCAATTCACAGTATTGTAATAGGCAGCTTTGCTTCCTTTGGTTAGGAGAAGCAATCTTTTTTCATAAATGATTACAAATCAGAAATTCCTAGCCAAAAATAATCTGCTTTAATAAGAAATGATTGATTAAAATAAATACCTATCTATCGATCTGTCTATCTATCTTTCTATCTATCTATGTATATGTATATATATATATATATATATATATATACAATCAGCTCACTTTACCATTTGCAGCTTATAACCACTTACCACCAGGGGTCACTACTAACAAAAAGCATCCACTCCACTTCTAAATCTAGCCCCTAGAGTTGAGCAGAAGCATAAGATTCCCCACTGCTTCATTCCATTTTCCATTAGATTATAGATGTAAATTGTTTTTGATGGTATGGTCTGTGCAGATTGAAATATTCAGAGCATATTCTGACTTTTAGTTAACACATCAGTAAGCAATTTGGCCATCACTGAATTCAACGTTTATCTCAATCGTAATAGACAAGGATAATGACAAATATAGTTTACAATGTTATTAAGTACATCATTTTATTTAATTGTGTGAATAAAAGGAATCGTCTCCCCGTCGGGGAATTGAACCCAGGTCTCCCGCGTGACAGGCGGGGATACTGACCACTATACTAACGAGGACATATTGGCTTCAGTTCAACAGTGCTCACCTCCATGCGGTTAGGGCATGCCCTCAATCAATTCACAGTATTGTAATAGGCAGCTTTGCTTCCTTTGGTTAGGAGAAGCAATCTTTTTTCATAAATGATTACAAATCAGAAATTCCTAGCCAAAAATAATCTGCTTTAATAAGAAATGATTGATTAAAATAAATACCTATCTATCGATCTGTCTATCTATCTTTCTATCTATCTATGTATATGTATATATATATATATATATATACAATCAGCTCACTTTACCATTTGCAGCTTATAACCACTTACCACCAGGGGTCACTACTAACAAAAAGCATCCACTCCACTTCTAAATCTAGCCCCTAGAGTTGAGCAGAAGCATAAGATTCCCCACTGCTTCATTCCATTTTCCATTAGATTATAGATGTAAATTGTTTTTGATGGTATGGTCTGTGCAGATTGAAATATTCAGAGCATATTCTGACTTTTAGTTAACACATCAGTAAGCAATTTGGCCATCACTGAATTCAACGTTTATCTCAATCGTAATAGACAAGGATAATGACAAATATAGTTTACAATGTTATTAAGTACATCATTTTATTTAATTGTGTGAATAAAAGGAATCGTCTCCCCGTCGGGGAATTGAACCCAGGTCTCCCGCGTGACAGGCGGGGATACTGACCACTATACTAACGAGGACATATCGGCTTCAGTTCAACAGTGCTCACCTCCATGCGGTTAGGGCATGCCCTCAATCAATTCACAGTATTGTAATAGGCAGCTTTGCTTCCTTTGGTTAGGAGAAGCAATCTTTTTTCATAAATGATTACAAATCAGAAATTCCTAGCCAAAAATAATCTGCTTTAATAAGAAATGATTGATTAAAATAAATACCTATCTATCGATCTGTCTATCTATCTTTCTATCTATCTATGTATATGTATATATATATATATATATATATATATATATACAATCAGCTCACTTTACCATTTGCAGCTTATAACCACTTACCACCAGGGGTCACTACTAACAAAAAGCATCCACTCCACTTCTAAATCTAGCCCCTAGAGTTGAGCAGAAGCATAAGATTCCCCACTGCTTCATTCCATTTTCCATTAGATTATAGATGTAAATTGTTTTTGATGGTATGGTCTGTGCAGATTGAAATATTCAGAGCATATTCTGACTTTTAGTTAACACATCAGTAAGCAATTTAGCCATCACTGAATTCAACGTTTATCTCAATCGTAATAGACAAGGATAATGACAAATATAGTTTACAATGTTATTAAGTACATCATTTTATTTAATTGTGTGAATAAAAGGAATCGTCTCCCCGTCGGGGAATTGAACCCAGGTCTCCCGCGTGACAGGCGGGGATACTGACCACTATACTAACGAGGACATATTGGCTTCAGTTCAACAGTGCTCACCTCCATGCGGTTAGGGCATGCCCTCAATCAATTCACAGTATTGTAATAGGCAGCTTTGCTTCCTTTGGTTAGGAGAAGCAATCTTTTTTCATAAATGATTACAAATCAGAAATTCCTAGCCAAAAATAATCTGCTTTAATAAGAAATGATTGATTAAAATAAATACCTATCTATCGATCTGTCTATCTATCTTTCTATCTATCTATGTATATGTATATATATATATATATATATATATACAATCAGCTCACTTTACCATTTGCAGCTTATAACCACTTACCACCAGGGGTCACTACTAACAAAAAGCATCCACTCCACTTCTAAATCTAGCCCCTAGAGTTGAGCAGAAGCATAAGATTCCCCACTGCTTCATTCCATTTTCCATTAGATTATAGATGTAAATTGTTTTTGATGGTATGGTCTGTGCAGATTGAAATATTCAGAGCATATTCTGACTTTTAGTTAACACATCAGTAAGCAATTTGGCCATCACTGAATTCAACGTTTATCTCAATCGTAATAGACAAGGATAATGACAAATATAGTTTACAATGTTATTAAGTACATCATTTTATTTAATTGTGTGAATAAAAGGAATCGTCTCCCCGTCGGGGAATTGAACCCAGGTCTCCCGCGTGACAGGCGGGGATACTGACCACTATACTAACGAGGACATATTGGCTTCAGTTCAACAGTGCTCACCTCCATGCGGTTAGGGCATGCCCTCAATCAATTCACAGTATTGTAATAGGCAGCTTTGCTTCCTTTGGTTAGGAGAAGCAATCTTTTTTCATAAATGATTACAAATCAGAAATTCCTAGCCAAAAATAATCTGCTTTAATAAGAAATGATTGATTAAAATAAATACCTATCTATCGATCTGTCTATCTATCTTTCTATCTATCTATGTATATGTATATATATATATATATATATACAATCAGCTCACTTTACCATTTGCAGCTTATAACCACTTACCACCAGGGGTCACTACTAACAAAAAGCATCCACTCCACTTCTAAATCTAGCCCCTAGAGTTGAGCAGAAGCATAAGATTCCCCACTGCTTCATTCCATTTTCCATTAGATTATAGATGTAAATTGTTTTTGATGGTATGGTCTGTGCAGATTGAAATATTCAGAGCATATTCTGACTTTTAGTTAACACATCAGTAAGCAATTTGGCCATCACTGAATTCAACGTTTATCTCAATCGTAATAGACAAGGATAATGACAAATATAGTTTACAATGTTATTAAGTACATCATTTTATTTAATTGTGTGAATAAAAGGAATCGTCTCCCCGTCGGGGAATTGAACCCAGGTCTCCCGCGTGACAGGCGGGGATACTGACCACTATACTAACGAGGACATATCGGCTTCAGTTCAACAGTGCTCACCTCCATGCGGTTAGGGCATGCCCTCAATCAATTCACAGTATTGTAATAGGCAGCTTTGCTTCCTTTGGTTAGGAGAAGCAATCTTTTTTCATAAATGATTACAAATCAGAAATTCCTAGCCAAAAATAATCTGCTTTAATAAGAAATGATTGATTAAAATAAATACCTATCTATCGATCTGTCTATCTATCTTTCTATCTATCTATGTATATGTATATATATATATATATATATATATATATACAATCAGCTCACTTTACCATTTGCAGCTTATAACCACTTACCACCAGGGGTCACTACTAACAAAAAGCATCCACTCCACTTCTAAATCTAGCCCCTAGAGTTGAGCAGAAGCATAAGATTCCCCACTGCTTCATTCCATTTTCCATTAGATTATAGATGTAAATTGTTTTTGATGGTATGGTCTGTGCAGATTGAAATATTCAGAGCATATTCTGACTTTTAGTTAACACATCAGTAAGCAATTTGGCCATCACTGAATTCAACGTTTATCTCAATCGTAATAGACAAGGATAATGACAAATATAGTTTACAATGTTATTAAGTACATCATTTTATTTAATTGTGTGAATAAAAGGAATCGTCTCCCCGTCGGGGAATTGAACCCAGGTCTCCCGCGTGACAGGCGGGGATACTGACCACTATACTAACGAGGACATATCGGCTTCAGTTCAACAGTGCTCACCTCCATGCGGTTAGGGCATGCCCTCAATCAATTCACAGTATTGTAATAGGCAGCTTTGCTTCCTTTGGTTAGGAGAAGCAATCTTTTTTCATAAATGATTACAAATCAGAAATTCCTAGCCAAAAATAATCTGCTTTAATAAGAAATGATTGATTAAAATAAATACCTATCTATCGATCTGTCTATCTATCTTTCTATCTATCTATGTATATGTATATATATATATATATATATATATACAATCAGCTCACTTTACCATTTGCAGCTTATAACCACTTACCACCAGGGGTCACTACTAACAAAAAGCATCCACTCCACTTCTAAATCTAGCCCCTAGAGTTGAGCAGAAGCATAAGATTCCCCACTGCTTCATTCCATTTTCCATTAGATTATAGATGTAAATTGTTTTTGATGGTATGGTCTGTGCAGATTGAAATATTCAGAGCATATTCTGACTTTTAGTTAACACATCAGTAAGCAATTTGGCCATCACTGAATTCAACGTTTATCTCAATCGTAATAGACAAGGATAATGACAAATATAGTTTACAATGTTATTAAGTACATCATTTTATTTAATTGTGTGAATAAAAGGAATCGTCTCCCCGTCGGGGAATTGAACCCAGGTCTCCCGCGTGACAGGCGGGGATACTGACCACTATACTAACGAGGACATATCGGCTTCAGTTCAACAGTGCTCACCTCCATGCGGTTAGGGCATGCCCTCAATCAATTCACAGTATTGTAATAGGCAGCTTTGCTTCCTTTGGTTAGGAGAAGCAATCTTTTTTCATAAATGATTACAAATCAGAAATTCCTAGCCAAAAATAATCTGCTTTAATAAGAAATGATTGATTAAAATAAATACCTATCTATCGATCTGTCTATCTATCTTTCTATCTATCTATGTATATGTATATATATATATATATATATATATATATACAATCAGCTCACTTTACCATTTGCAGCTTATAACCACTTACCACCAGGGGTCACTACTAACAAAAAGCATCCACTCCACTTCTAAATCTAGCCCCTAGAGTTGAGCAGAAGCATAAGATTCCCCACTGCTTCATTCCATTTTCCATTAGATTATAGATGTAAATTGTTTTTGATGGTATGGTCTGTGCAGATTGAAATATTCAGAGCATATTCTGACTTTTAGTTAACACATCAGTAAGCAATTTGGCCATCACTGAATTCAACGTTTATCTCAATCGTAATAGACAAGGATAATGACAAATATAGTTTACAATGTTATTAAGTACATCATTTTATTTAATTGTGTGAATAAAAGGAATCGTCTCCCCGTCGGGGAATTGAACCCAGGTCTCCCGCGTGACAGGCGGGGATACTGACCACTATACTAACGAGGACATATTGGCTTCAGTTCAACAGTGCTCACCTCCATGCGGTTAGGGCATGCCCTCAATCAATTCACAGTATTGTAATAGGCAGCTTTGCTTCCTTTGGTTAGGAGAAGCAATCTTTTTTCATAAATGATTACAAATCAGAAATTCCTAGCCAAAAATAATCTGCTTTAATAAGAAATGATTGATTAAAATAAATACCTATCTATCGATCTGTCTATCTATCTTTCTATCTATCTATGTATATGTATATATATATATATATATATATATACAATCAGCTCACTTTACCATTTGCAGCTTATAACCACTTACCACCAGGGGTCACTACTAACAAAAAGCATCCACTCCACTTCTAAATCTAGCCCCTAGAGTTGAGCAGAAGCATAAGATTCCCCACTGCTTCATTCCATTTTCCATTAGATTATAGATGTAAATTGTTTTTGATGGTATGGTCTGTGCAGATTGAAATATTCAGAGCATATTCTGACTTTTAGTTAACACATCAGTAAGCAATTTGGCCATCACTGAATTCAACGTTTATCTCAATCGTAATAGACAAGGATAATGACAAATATAGTTTACAATGTTATTAAGTACATCATTTTATTTAATTGTGTGAATAAAAGGAATCGTCTCCCCGTCGGGGAATTGAACCCAGGTCTCCCGCGTGACAGGCGGGGATACTGACCACTATACTAACGAGGACATATTGGCTTCAGTTCAACAGTGCTCACCTCCATGCGGTTAGGGCATGCCCTCAATCAATTCACAGTATTGTAATAGGCAGCTTTGCTTCCTTTGGTTAGGAGAAGCAATCTTTTTTCATAAATGATTACAAATCAGAAATTCCTAGCCAAAAATAATCTGCTTTAATAAGAAATGATTGATTAAAATAAATACCTATCTATCGATCTGTCTATCTATCTTTCTATCTATCTATGTATATGTATATATATATATATATATATACAATCAGCTCACTTTACCATTTGCAGCTTATAACCACTTACCACCAGGGGTCACTACTAACAAAAAGCATCCACTCCACTTCTAAATCTAGCCCCTAGAGTTGAGCAGAAGCATAAGATTCCCCACTGCTTCATTCCATTTTCCATTAGATTATAGATGTAAATTGTTTTTGATGGTATGGTCTGTGCAGATTGAAATATTCAGAGCATATTCTGACTTTTAGTTAACACATCAGTAAGCAATTTGGCCATCACTGAATTCAACGTTTATCTCAATCGTAATAGACAAGGATAATGACAAATATAGTTTACAATGTTATTAAGTACATCATTTTATTTAATTGTGTGAATAAAAGGAATCGTCTCCCCGTCGGGGAATTGAACCCAGGTCTCCCGCGTGACAGGCGGGGATACTGACCACTATACTAACGAGGACATATCGGCTTCAGTTCAACAGTGCTCACCTCCATGCGGTTAGGGCATGCCCTCAATCAATTCACAGTATTGTAATAGGCAGCTTTGCTTCCTTTGGTTAGGAGAAGCAATCTTTTTTCATAAATGATTACAAATCAGAAATTCCTAGCCAAAAATAATCTGCTTTAATAAGAAATGATTGATTAAAATAAATACCTATCTATCGATCTGTCTATCTATCTTTCTATCTATCTATGTATATGTATATATATATATATATATATATATACAATCAGCTCACTTTACCATTTGCAGCTTATAACCACTTACCACCAGGGGTCACTACTAACAAAAAGCATCCACTCCACTTCTAAATCTAGCCCCTAGAGTTGAGCAGAAGCATAAGATTCCCCACTGCTTCATTCCATTTTCCATTAGATTATAGATGTAAATTGTTTTTGATGGTATGGTCTGTGCAGATTGAAATATTCAGAGCATATTCTGACTTTTAGTTAACACATCAGTAAGCAATTTGGCCATCACTGAATTCAACGTTTATCTCAATCGTAATAGACAAGGATAATGACAAATATAGTTTACAATGTTATTAAGTACATCATTTTATTTAATTGTGTGAATAAAAGGAATCGTCTCCCCGTCGGGGAATTGAACCCAGGTCTCCCGCGTGACAGGCGGGGATACTGACCACTATACTAACGAGGACATATCGGCTTCAGTTCAACAGTGCTCACCTCCATGCGGTTAGGGCATGCCCTCAATCAATTCACAGTATTGTAATAGGCAGCTTTGCTTCCTTTGGTTAGGAGAAGCAATCTTTTTTCATAAATGATTACAAATCAGAAATTCCTAGCCAAAAATAATCTGCTTTAATAAGAAATGATTGATTAAAATAAATACCTATCTATCGATCTGTCTATCTATCTTTCTATCTATCTATGTATATGTATATATATATATATATATATATATATATACAATCAGCTCACTTTACCATTTGCAGCTTATAACCACTTACCACCAGGGGTCACTACTAACAAAAAGCATCCACTCCACTTCTAAATCTAGCCCCTAGAGTTGAGCAGAAGCATAAGATTCCCCACTGCTTCATTCCATTTTCCATTAGATTATAGATGTAAATTGTTTTTGATGGTATGGTCTGTGCAGATTGAAATATTCAGAGCATATTCTGACTTTTAGTTAACACATCAGTAAGCAATTTGGCCATCACTGAATTCAACGTTTATCTCAATCGTAATAGACAAGGATAATGACAAATATAGTTTACAATGTTATTAAGTACATCATTTTATTTAATTGTGTGAATAAAAGGAATCGTCTCCCCGTCGGGGAATTGAACCCAGGTCTCCCGCGTGACAGGCGGGGATACTGACCACTATACTAACGAGGACATATTGGCTTCAGTTCAACAGTGCTCACCTCCATGCGGTTAGGGCATGCCCTCAATCAATTCACAGTATTGTAATAGGCAGCTTTGCTTCCTTTGGTTAGGAGAAGCAATCTTTTTTCATAAATGATTACAAATCAGAAATTCCTAGCCAAAAATAATCTGCTTTAATAAGAAATGATTGATTAAAATAAATACCTATCTATCGATCTGTCTATCTATCTTTCTATCTATCTATGTATATGTATATATATATATATATATATATATACAATCAGCTCACTTTACCATTTGCAGCTTATAACCACTTACCACCAGGGGTCACTACTAACAAAAAGCATCCACTCCACTTCTAAATCTAGCCCCTAGAGTTGAGCAGAAGCATAAGATTCCCCACTGCTTCATTCCATTTTCCATTAGATTATAGATGTAAATTGTTTTTGATGGTATGGTCTGTGCAGATTGAAATATTCAGAGCATATTCTGACTTTTAGTTAACACATCAGTAAGCAATTTGGCCATCACTGAATTCAACGTTTATCTCAATCGTAATAGACAAGGATAATGACAAATATAGTTTACAATGTTATTAAGTACATCATTTTATTTAATTGTGTGAATAAAAGGAATCGTCTCCCCGTCGGGGAATTGAACCCAGGTCTCCCGCGTGACAGGCGGGGATACTGACCACTATACTAACGAGGACATATTGGCTTCAGTTCAACAGTGCTCACCTCCATGCGGTTAGGGCATGCCCTCAATCAATTCACAGTATTGTAATAGGCAGCTTTGCTTCCTTTGGTTAGGAGAAGCAATCTTTTTTCATAAATGATTACAAATCAGAAATTCCTAGCCAAAAATAATCTGCTTTAATAAGAAATGATTGATTAAAATAAATACCTATCTATCGATCTGTCTATCTATCTTTCTATCTATCTATGTATATGTATATATATATATATATATATACAATCAGCTCACTTTACCATTTGCAGCTTATAACCACTTACCACCAGGGGTCACTACTAACAAAAAGCATCCACTCCACTTCTAAATCTAGCCCCTAGAGTTGAGCAGAAGCATAAGATTCCCCACTGCTTCATTCCATTTTCCATTAGATTATAGATGTAAATTGTTTTTGATGGTATGGTCTGTGCAGATTGAAATATTCAGAGCATATTCTGACTTTTAGTTAACACATCAGTAAGCAATTTGGCCATCACTGAATTCAACGTTTATCTCAATCGTAATAGACAAGGATAATGACAAATATAGTTTACAATGTTATTAAGTACATCATTTTATTTAATTGTGTGAATAAAAGGAATCGTCTCCCCGTCGGGGAATTGAACCCAGGTCTCCCGCGTGACAGGCGGGGATACTGACCACTATACTAACGAGGACATATCGGCTTCAGTTCAACAGTGCTCACCTCCATGCGGTTAGGGCATGCCCTCAATCAATTCACAGTATTGTAATAGGCAGCTTTGCTTCCTTTGGTTAGGAGAAGCAATCTTTTTTCATAAATGATTACAAATCAGAAATTCCTAGCCAAAAATAATCTGCTTTAATAAGAAATGATTGATTAAAATAAATACCTATCTATCGATCTGTCTATCTATCTTTCTATCTATCTATGTATATGTATATATATATATATATATATATATACAATCAGCTCACTTTACCATTTGCAGCTTATAACCACTTACCACCAGGGGTCACTACTAACAAAAAGCATCCACTCCACTTCTAAATCTAGCCCCTAGAGTTGAGCAGAAGCATAAGATTCCCCACTGCTTCATTCCATTTTCCATTAGATTATAGATGTAAATTGTTTTTGATGGTATGGTCTGTGCAGATTGAAATATTCAGAGCATATTCTGACTTTTAGTTAACACATTAGTAAGCAATTTGGCCATCACTGAATTCAACGTTTATCTCAATCGTAATAGACAAGGATAATGACAAATATAGTTTACAATGTTATTAAGTACATCATTTTATTTAATTGTGTGAATAAAAGGAATCGTCTCCCCGTCGGGGAATTGAACCCCGGTCTCCCGCGTGACAGGTGGGGATACTGACCACTATACTAACGAGGACATATTGGATTCAGTTCAACAGTGCTCACCTCCATGCGGTTAGGGCATGCCCTCAATCAATTCACAGTATTGTAATAGGCAGCTTTGCTTCCTTTGGTTAGGAGAAGCAATCTTTTTTCATAAATGATTACAAATCAGAAATTCCTAGCCAAAAATAATCTGCTTTAATAAGAAATGATTGATTAAAATAAATACCTATCTATCGATCTGTCTATCTATCTTTCTATCTATCTATGTATATGTATATATATATATATATATATATATATATATACAATCAGCTCACTTTACCATTTGCAGCTTATAACCACTTACCACCAGGGGTCACTACTAACAAAAAGCATCCACTCCACTTCTAAATCTAGCCCCTAGAGTTGAGCAGAAGCATAAGATTCCCCACTGCTTCATTCCATTTTCCATTAGATTATAGATGTAAATTGTTTTTGATGGTATGGTCTGTGCAGATTGAAATATTCAGAGCATATTCTGACTTTTAGTTAACACATCAGTAAGCAATTTGGCCATCACTGAATTCAACGTTTATCTCAATCGTAATAGACAAGGATAATGACAAATATAGTTTACAATGTTATTAAGTACATCATTTTATTTAATTGTGTGAATAAAAGGAATCGTCTCCCCGTCGGGGAATTGAACCCAGGTCTCCCGCGTGACAGGCGGGGATACTGACCACTATACTAACGAGGACATATCGGCTTCAGTTCAACAGTGCTCACCTCCATGCGGTTAGGGCATGCCCTCAATCAATTCACAGTATTGTAATAGGCAGCTTTGCTTCCTTTGGTTAGGAGAAGCAATCTTTTTTCATAAATGATTACAAATCAGAAATTCCTAGCCAAAAATAATCTGCTTTAATAAGAAATGATTGATTAAAATAAATACCTATCTATCGATCTGTCTATCTATCTTTCTATCTATCTATGTATATGTATATATATATATATATATATATATACAATCAGCTCACTTTACCATTTGCAGCTTATAACCACTTACCACCAGGGGTCACTACTAACAAAAAGCATCCACTCCACTTCTAAATCTAGCCCCTAGAGTTGAGCAGAAGCATAAGATTCCCCACTGCTTCATTCCATTTTCCATTAGATTATAGATGTAAATTGTTTTTGATGGTATGGTCTGTGCAGATTGAAATATTCAGAGCATATTCTGACTTTTAGTTAACACATCAGTAAGCAATTTGGCCATCACTGAATTCAACGTTTATCTCAATCGTAATAGACAAGGATAATGACAAATATAGTTTACAATGTTATTAAGTACATCATTTTATTTAATTGTGTGAATAAAAGGAATCGTCTCCCCGTCGGGGAATTGAACCCAGGTCTCCCGCGTGACAGGCGGGGATACTGACCACTATACTAACGAGGACATATCGGCTTCAGTTCAACAGTGCTCACCTCCATGCGGTTAGGGCATGCCCTCAATCAATTCACAGTATTGTAATAGGCAGCTTTGCTTCCTTTGGTTAGGAGAAGCAATCTTTTTTCATAAATGATTACAAATCAGAAATTCCTAGCCAAAAATAATCTGCTTTAATAAGAAATGATTGATTAAAATAAATACCTATCTATCGATCTGTCTATCTATCTTTCTATCTATCTATGTATATGTATATATATATATATATATATATATACAATCAGCTCACTTTACCATTTGCAGCTTATAACCACTTACCACCAGGGGTCACTACTAACAAAAAGCATCCACTCCACTTCTAAATCTAGCCCCTAGAGTTGAGCAGAAGCATAAGATTCCCCACTGCTTCATTCCATTTTCCATTAGATTATAGATGTAAATTGTTTTTGATGGTATGGTCTGTGCAGATTGAAATATTCAGAGCATATTCTGACTTTTAGTTAACACATCAGTAAGCAATTTGGCCATCACTGAATTCAACGTTTATCTCAATCGTAATAGACAAGGATAATGACAAATATAGTTTACAATGTTATTAAGTACATCATTTTATTTAATTGTGTGAATAAAAGGAATCGTCTCCCCGTCGGGGAATTGAACCCCGGTCTCCCGCGTGACAGGTGGGGATACTGACCACTATACTAACGAGGACATATTGGCTTCAGTTCAACAGTGCTCACCTCCATGCGGTTAGGGCATGCCCTCAATCAATTCACAGTATTGTAATAGGCAGCTTTGCTTCCTTTGGTTAGGAGAAGCAATCTTTTTTCATAAATGATTACAAATCAGAAATTCCTAGCCAAAAATAATCTGCTTTAATAAGAAATGATTGATTAAAATAAATACCTATCTATCGATCTGTCTATCTATCTTTCTATCTATCTATGTATATGTATATATATATATATATATATATACAATCAGCTCACTTTACCATTTGCAGCTTATAACCACTTACCACCAGGGGTCACTACTAACAAAAAGCATCCACTCCACTTCTAAATCTAGCCCCTAGAGTTGAGCAGAAGCATAAGATTCCCCACTGCTTCATTCCATTTTCCATTAGATTATAGATGTAAATTGTTTTTGATGGTATGGTCTGTGCAGATTGAAATATTCAGAGCATATTCTGACTTTTAGTTAACACATCAGTAAGCAATTTGGCCATCACTGAATTCAACGTTTATCTCAATCGTAATAGACAAGGATAATGACAAATATAGTTTACAATGTTATTAAGTACATCATTTTATTTAATTGTGTGAATAAAAGGAATCGTCTCCCCGTCGAAGAATTGAACCCCGGTCTCCCACGTGACAGGTGGGGATACTGACCACTATACTAACGAGGACATATTGGCTTCAGTTCAACAGTGCTCACCTCCATGCGGTTAGGGCATGCCCTCAATCAATTCACAGTATTGTAATAGGCAGCTTTGCTTCCTTTGGTTAGGAGAAGCAATCTTTTTTCATAAATGATTACAAATCAGAAATTCCTAGCCAAAAATAATCTGCTTTAATAAGAAATGATTGATTAAAATAAATACCTATCTATCGATCTGTCTATCTATCTTTCTATCTATCTATGTATATGTATATATATATATATATATATATATATATATATATATATACAATCAGCTCACTTTACCATTTGCAGCTTATAACCACTTACCACCAGGGTTCACTACTAACAAAAAGCATCCACTCCACTTCTAAATCTAGCCCCTAGAGTTGAGCAGAAGCATAAGATTCCCCACTGCTTCATTCCATTTTCCATTAGATTATAGATGTAAATTGTTTTTGATGGTATGGTCTGTGCAGATTGAAATATTCAGAGCATATTCTGACTTTTAGTTAACACATCAGTAAGCAATTTGGCCATCACTGAATTCAACGTTTATCTCAATCGTAATAGACAAGGATAATGACAAATATAGTTTACAATGTTATTAAGTACATCATTTTATTTAATTGTGTGAATAAAAGGAATCGTCTCCCCGTCGGGGAATTGAACCCCGGTCTCCCGCGTGACAGGCGGGGATACTGACCACTATACTAACGAGGACATATTGGCTTCAGTTCAACAGTGCTCACCTCCATGCGGTTAGGGCATGCCCTCAATCAATTCACAGTATTGTAATAGGCAGCTTTGCTTCCTTTGGTTAGGAGAAGCAATCTTTTTTCATAAATGATTACAAATCAGAAATTCCTAGCCAAAAATAATCTGCTTTAATAAGAAATGATTGATTAAAATAAATACCTATCTATCGATCTGTCTATCTATCTTTCTATCTATCTATGTATATGTATATTCACTGAAAAAACCATAGGTTTCACACACGTTATAGTTAGGAATTAGCATTTAAAAAACCTTAGAAATTCAGTGAAAAAACCATAGGTTTCACACATGTTATAGTTAGCTGGACATTTTACTCGTAAAAAACCAATGAAATTGCCCCGTTATAGTTAGTTCAGCTAACTATAACTCACGCGCCCGCAATGCACTGCTGATGACGTCACATATTACATCACTCATGACATGGTCAGTGACATCACTCATGACATCACTGATGACATCTCAAATGACATCACTGATGACATCACTGATGACATCATCCAGTGAATGTGTGTTTTTCTGAAAATTAAATTTGTTTTATATATGTATATCTCAAGGTCGATGGAAGAATAAATGGGTATATAAGTGTCTAAATGGATGATTTGTTTTTAAAAAATTGATTGTGTAACTGACTGATTAAGTGTATCTCTCACTTTGTGTATAAGTGGCTGCATGGGTTGGTGAGTAGCTACATGGGTATCTATATAGGTTAGTAGTTGTTTTTTTGAGTATCAGCCTGAGTGTCTGTATGGTTCGGTGGGGGGTATTACGTAGTGCATAGGTGCATGAATGAGTGACTCACTGTTTGTATGTGTTGAAGACAGCATGTGTGCAGGACTGTATGGGTGGATGAGTGTGTGTATGGGTGTGTTAGTGAGTGAATGACTGTCCCAATAGTGTCTTCAGGAGTAACTACATATGTTTTAAACTAGTATATGTGACTATTGGTGTATATATGTGAGTATATGTGAGAGGGAGAGATTGAAAGAGTTCCTGTATGAATAAGTATGTGTTTCTATAAGTGATTGTTTAAAAGACTAAGTATGTGTAATTTTCCGTAGAAGTAAGTGTGGTGGTGTGTGTATAACTGTATATGCAGGTGAATGTATGTTTGATTCTTTATTAGCATGAGTGACTATGTGTGTGAGTAACTCTATGGATGAGTGGCATTATGTAACAGGATGTATAGGTGTATGAGTACATATGATGAGTGAGTACATGTATGAGTGACTGTATAGGACTGTTGGTGAATGAGTGGATGTGTATGTGGATCTTAGAATTACTGAAGAGCTTGTTGTAACTGGTATTGGTATGTCCATTTTTTTGAAAATTTTAGTCTCTATTTTTGAATGTGTGTATCAAAGCTTATATTAAGGTGAGAGGAGGTCTGCCACTCTATCACAAGGATGATGTCATCAGTGATGTCATCAGTGATGTCATTTGAGATGTCATCAGTGATGTCATGAGTGATGTCACTGACCATGTCATGAGTGATGTAATATGTGACGTCATCAGCAGTGCATTGCGGGCGCGTGAGTTATAGTTAGCTGAACTAACTATAACGGGGCAATTTCATTGGTTTTTTACGAGTAAAATGTCCAGCTAACTATAACATGTGTGAAACCTATGGTTTTTTCACTGAATTTCTAAGGTTTTTTAAATGCTAATTCCTAACTATAACGTGTGTGAAACCTATGGTTTTTTCAGTGAATTTCTAAGGTTTTTTAAATGCTAATTCCTAACTATAACGTGTGTGTAACCCATGGTTTTTTCAGTGAATTTGCAAGGTTTTTTAAATGCTAATTTTTTTTTTTATTCTTCATTTTTTTCAAACATATTTTTAATTTAATTTTCTTTCATTTTATAAAGACTATGCTTAAATTTTTAAAATCCTTAAATATTTTTTTTTAATATATTTTTTAAAATAAACATGTCAAATTTATTACCAGATTTTTTTGTTTTTTTTTTTTTTTGTTTTTTATAGTACGCGTACCGTAAGCTCACGGTAAGCGTACGGTTTACGCAACGTCCGTAATCTATCTACGCTGCTTGCGTATAGTTACGCACTTTGCGTAGCCGCGCGTACTACGCGAGGGACGCGTGCGCGCTTACGCCACACGCGCACGTTACGCGGAAGTGCCGGGGAGTGACTGTTATGCGCATGCGCGCAAGCGCGTGTCTTTTTTACGCGCACGCGTACTTTTTGCCGTAAGCGTACCGTAAGCGTACCGTAAGCGTACGGTAGGTCATGTGATCTTGAAACACAACTTTTGATTGGTTGAAACTACTTTCAGTTCTAGAACTCTCCTACACCACACCCATTCCCCTCATTTCTGCTTGTGATCCCTTGGGAGAAGGAGCTGGTTTGTCTTTGGGATACGATGGCAGAACAGCAGAGCTCTTCTGAGAGTGAGGCTAGCACCAGCAGCACTGTCTTGAGGCAGAGATCGAGGAAACAAAAGCCTTCTTATGTTTGGGATTATTTTACTTTTCCAGAAGGCCAGCAAAAGGTGAATGCACCCTTAGTTACTTGCAAGCTGTGTAAGCGTGTACTTTCTAGAGGTAATCCTAACAGGAAGTATTCCTTTGGGAATCACACCATGAAGAGACACCTCCAGGATGTACACAGAAGGACACATGGTCATCTTTTTGGAGGTACCTCTTCAGAAAGACGAGCCAGTACATCCACAGCAGCTCAGCCTGGACCATCATCTGCAGGGCTGACTCCTTCTTCTGCAGGTCAGGTGAGCCCTTCATCTGTGGGGGGAGAATCGCCTTTTGCTGGCCCTCTGGAAATGAACCTTCGATTTCGGAAGGTTGATATTCATTGCACATTTTGTAAAGGTCTAATTTGTCATAGGGAGACCAGTGTTTCCCTAGTGAACAACAAAATAGATCAGCACATTTGTAGCTTTGAATGATTTTCCCATGCTTCCTTTCCTCTGTCCCTGCATGAACACAACGGTTCTTTTAAGAGCCAACCTTATCTTTCATCTTTTTTTTACATATGTTTTTTAAAACCTTTTTTTTTTTTTTTTTACCGTACGCGTACGGTGCGCGTACCTTTTTTATATTTTTAAAAAAAACCACTAAAAATCAATTATCAAATTACAAGGTCCTTGAGAGACTACAATTATTATTATTGACTTACCATACTCACTCAAAAAAATATTTATTCATTTGTTTTTTTAAAAAATAGTTTTAAAAATGGTTGTAGTTTTCGAAAATTTTCTATATCGATCTGAAAAAAAAGAAAAAAGTATTAATATTTTTTTAACAATTTATAATACAGTATACATATTTACATTTTTTTCAAAAAAATATTTTTGCCTTATTTTTGCTGTTTTCAGAATATATTGCATTTCACTATAAATTGTGAAAGCAATTGCATTCATCATTTTACAGCGGGCAAAAAAAAATAACAATCTCAAAGATTGTATTAAAAAAGCCCAGAATCTCTTCTCACTTAAACTTATCATTACAGAAATGCATATTATTCTAAAAAAATATCATCTAAAAACAATACTTATTTCTTTAAAATACCGTCTGATATGTTTGTTTCAGAAGTATAATCACAATATTATATCTCAAATAACTCCAAAATACATCTGATTTCATTTCCTTTAGGCCAAATAGTATTTTTTTTTTTTTTTTGGAATAAATTTCCAAGGGAAATCCATTAAAATTCTAAAGTTTAATCTGTCCAGATCTCACCGATTCTCTGTAACATTTTGGTTCACGAAAATTTTTTGAATAATTTATTTAGTCCACAATAGAATTGCTTACTTTTCCACATGGCCAAATAGTAATTTTTTAAATCATTTTTGAAAAAATTTCCAATGGCATTCCAATAGCATTCCAAAATTTAAAATATGCAGAAGTTACCGATTATCTAAAAATTATTGGTTTTTCTAAATTGCATTAAAAATTTAAAAAGTCCACATTACAATTGGTTATCTTTCCTTTAGGCCAAATGATAATTTTAAAAATATTTTTTCTACAAAATTGCAATGGTAATCCAGTAAAATGGTAACATTATTTTGTCCAGATCTTGCCAAGTCTCTCTAAAATTTAGGTTTCAGGAAGATTAGATAGGAATTTGCTAAATCAAAAGGCAAACGTTGTTTGAAAATCAATTGGGAATCATTACACAGTGTCCAGCCTTTTTCACATTTTAGATAAACTGTGTAATGTCCAGAAGTAACAGTAGGTCCATCATGGAAAATTATTGCAACAGTTACAAAAGTTTTTCCTGAAATTGATAATTGCTGTCCTGTAAACTTCTTTATTAAAGTATCCAATTTTGAACCATCAGCTCTACATCGTTGCATCATTAAAATTACATACTGTCCGTATTCCCTTAAAATTAATGTTGAAAACATGTCAGAATTACACTCACCACATTTCATGCTATGATTAGCATCTTTAACTAATTTTGCAAAAGTGACTGTTTTACTCTCTGGCAATGTCAAATAAATAAACCTTTCATTATCAACAATAGAGCCACATATATTATAACAATTATCACAACTATGTTCCCATTTATAAGAGAGACCAAAAAAAATGTCAATGGGAACTCCTTCTTCTTCCACTACCTGAAGAAAATACATCAAAAATTCGTGTGCATCTTGCTGTTCATTTTGAGAAAACTGTGTTCGCCCTGAACATACATCTAAAAGTTTTCTAATATCAGTAGCACTTTCTATTTGAGTTTTATCTTTACTCAGCTTTTGAAAAAGGAGACTCAGCTCTGAACAGAATCTTTTTCCCTGATTTACTATTATCTGCTCTTGCAAACTTTCCAGATAAAATGCAACATTCAGCACTACATTAGCGTAGCAGTTGACACCAGAGCTATTTTCAAAATGACATCCTACAACCTGTTCTTCATTGTCCTTTTTCTTTTTGCTTGCAATTACATCACTCCTCTTTTTTTTCCTCTTCTCTATATCTTCATTACAGATATTCTCATTTCTCCTTTTACGAGAAACTACACGTTTCTCCAACACAGGATACTGACCTAAATGAGGAGCATAGCTTCTTCTTAATCTATTATACTCCTTTACACAGTTTGTATCAGCACTAACTTTTGAGTCATCAAAGTCTATCATGAATAAACCTGATAATGTTTTGACTCGTGACAAAGCTACATATGCCATACCTTCTTTGAACACAGTTGAACCAATGTTCACAAATGCACAATCTACAGTCAATCCTTGAGACTTGTGGATAGTTACAGCATATGCTAGAGAAAACGGAAACTGCTTCCTACGTACATATAAGTCTTTCACAAGCATAAAACGAACTGTACAACGACAAATATCTTTAACTTCATCTATCTGATCAAATTTTATCTGTAAACATTCAATTCCTTCTTTTTTCTGATAATTAATAAAACCCACAACTCTTCCCATCGCTCCATTCACTAAGCCTTTCTCAACATCCAAATTTCTCCTTAAAAATACTCTACAGTTCATGCAAACATATAGATTTTTTTCTAATCCTGCTGTTTTGGAGATGTTCTTCTCTAGTGAGTCCAATTTATTTTTCAATTTGCCTGTTACTGTGACAGTAATTCTTCCATCCTCAATTTTGTCCACTGCTTCCAATTTCTTGATCTCTTCCTTTTCCAATTTCAAAAGCTCCTCATTAAATATTGAGCATTCACGTAGAGTTGGCATTAAGCAGATGACACTTTTGTTTTCTGCAATATTCTTGTATATTTTCTCTGCAACTATTTCTTCCTTTGGAAATAAATTATGTAGCAGCCGACTCTGTAATGCTTTTTTCCCAACTTCTGTGAGTAGTCCAATTCTGATATCTTTCAGAATACTTCCATATTCTTCATCGTTTGCTTGCCTCATATTAGTTGTAAGTTCCTTGTACTCAAAGAAGGACCAAATATTTGTATTTCCAATGCTTCCCAATGACTTCTTCGTGTCTTCATGTGTCACAGTATTAAACACTGGTTGTCCTTTAACTGGAGTAAGTTGCAAAAGATCCCCAAAAACTATGACGTGTTTTCCACCAAATAACACGTCATAGTCTGTCTTCAAAATTTGCTGCATTCTTAAATGCACAAAGGCAAGCATTAAGTTTGATACCATGCTCACCTCATCAATAATGAGAACTTGCATCTTCTTCAATACTCTTGAAACTTCCAAGGATGCTTCTCCAGTTAGCTTGTTGAATTGTATTTTGTTCTCATGCTCCACTGGTAACATTAGCAAACGATGTAAGGTGATTCCTTTTATGTTATATGCTGCTAACCCAGTTGGAGCAGTAACCACACAAGACAAAGTAGAATCCGTTTTTTGCTTTAGGTAGCTTCTGATGACTTTAATTAGGAAACTTTTTCCAGTGCCAGCTTGTCCGCTTACATACATCCTGATTGGATGAAATGATGTGCATGAGCACTCTTTTTTTATATGTAGAAATCCGTGATCAATTTTGTTTTTGATCTCTTCATAAATGTGTTGCTGCTCTTGATTCAGTTGTCTTTCCAAATTTTGTAAGTCTATAAATTCTTCTTGAGCTTGATTCATAGCCGTTTCCACTTCATTCATGGCTATTGATGCTTCATTTTCAACGATTGGTTGTCCTAGGGGATCTTGACTGTATGTTCCTGAACTTTGGCTGTCCTGAGAACTGTCTCTAGCTATTTCTGCTGCAATTGTAGTTTCCTGTTCTATTTCTTCATTTAACATTTGCAGATAAGTTGAGAATGTACTGCATTGTATGCTGTCTTTGCAAGCATTAAAAGAATCTTCATAGCTCTGGAATTCTCCCAGTAGTTCATCCTCTGTACGCCATGGTTTAAACAACTGTAAAAGAGCCAAGTAGTAAAATTCTTTCTTGTCGGTTGTGTCGCAACTCAGCTTCCGGTGATTTATCAAACTTCCTTTGGTTTGCTTCACCAAACATCCTTCTTCACCAACAACTTTATATTTTCCACTGTTGATGTCTTCTGCAGCTTTCCGTGAATAAATGTAGTTCTGCAGCACTTCATAGAGACACATGTTCTCCAGATGATGACTTCTCTTGGGATAATATGTGTCCAACATGTTTGTTTTCAATATATCTGTACTTTCTGGGTCATTCTCGGCCAAATATTCAATTTCTCCAACAGATTTCAGTACCCGATTTCTCATTGCTGCAAGGCCTAAACTTGCCCAAATTATTCTTCTTGACTTCGAGTAGAGACTTGCAGAAGATAACCTATCTGAACATTCGTAGGATCCAATTTCTCGATGCGATAACATCTTCAAACTGAAACTGTACAGCTTCTTACTGACAGTCTTCTCGTGAGAAATCTCTTCCCACATTTCCTTCAATTCTGTTTTTTCTGATTTCGTAATGTAAGACGTTACATATCGTGCAACAGCAATGGAATTGTCAGCTACATACTGTATATCCATGTTAGCGTTCCACATGGATAAAATGACTGGGTTGTAGTCATTTATATTTTTTGATTCTTCTTTTCTTTTAAGGTTGTAGGTATTCTTAGGTGATTTTCTTGTGATAGTATGTCTCACAGCTGACATAAAACTGTTGACTCTTCCATTTGAAAGAACAGGTCTAGGAAATCCAAATCGACATTTAGTGTAGTATTTTTCTTTGCTCTTGTATTTCCGTCGACAGTATTTTCCACACCGATGACTTTGGAAACGTAGAACTTGCTCCTTTAACTTGTTCTCTTCTTTGCTTTTTGGTATACCACATGTTGCATATTCTTCAATGTAAGATAACACTGCTTCATCAGTATCTGTTCCAAACTTTGGGGCATCCTTGATCCACAGCAGCATATGAATATGAGGAGCACCTCTTGCCTGGTACTCTTTTCTCCAAAAGAAATCCACTACTTCTCCAAGGGGTGGATTTTTTTTATTGCAGATGAAGGACATCATAGCCTCAAATCTATGATTGAAATATCTGCAAACATTAACCGGATCCAATGAGCACAGTTCTCCTGCTGTCTTGTATTCGATGTTTTTAATGTTTGAATTGGCCTCTCGTAGAAAATCCAGTAAATCATCCCAAGCGTACTCGGCACAGCTTAGGGTAAGGAACCATGTTGGTGTTCCTAAATTGCGTAACATGCATTTTAGTTCACCATGGCGTCAGTACCAATATTCATTTGTCCCACGCTGACAAGCCATCAGATTGATCAGTTGTGTTTCCAAATGATCATCTCGGTGCTGCACTTTCTCCATAAAATCCTTAGCAGACACATTTTGTAAATGTACTCCACTTTTTAAAATGTGATTTACTGCATAAGACAGTGCAGACAAGTCGCTTTCAAATAAAAGATGGAACAAATAAGGAATACTTTGTCGAAATCTGGGATCTTCAGCATATAGTCTTGTAGTCCGATACTCTGAAGCTGGAATCTGTTCTGGACGTTCATCGTATCGTCCTCCTTTTCCTTTAGGAAACAGCTGGGGAAAACATCGAGCTTCCAAGCTCTCCTCCCATACACTCACGGGATTTCCTTTTGCTTTCTTCATCTGAAAGAGATCAATATTGTCTCCCATAACTTCTTTCGAATGGAGAGGATGTATGCTAAAATGTTCATAAATTTCTTCTTCCTTTGACTTGTCCACTTTTTCAATTTGTCCAGTTGGTGTTTCTGTGTGTTCTTGAAAATCTTCTTCTTCTTCTTCTTCTTCAATATAAATTGATTCATACCATTTGTTATTTTTTTTCAAATACAAATTTGCTCTTTGTACTTTCCGCACATCTACCAGCTCCTGCCAAATCTTCTTATTCTTTGTAGGTACACCATTAACCAGAATAATTAATGGTTCAGTTTCCAAAGTATCCGCATCAATAGTTTCCATATTGTTTTTCAAATCCAAGGGCAAATACACCACTCTACCTTTTAAACCTCTCAGTAAATCTGAAGGAGGTAATTTACCAGTTTTGGGCTCCATACGTACTATGGTCTGGAACGGATGAACACATTGAATGAGTATAGACTCATATGTATTTAATTCAGAAAGTTCAGCAGGAATAGCATCCAATTCTAAATTATTATGTACAGCTCTGGTCGGCATTCTATTTTCCTCTAACTTGTTGTAACAGTATTTACAAATACGCTGATCTTCACCCAATTCAAAACAATTTTCAAGAAATATATATGTGGCAAAATCCATCCACTTATAATTATCTTCATTTTCACTCTTTCTGTAGAGATCAACATTCCTAGTTTGTTTTCTATAATGAGTTCTGCGGCAACAAATACAAGTAACATTTGGTCTTTCATTAGAGACTATTGCAAATTTTGTTATGTGATTATTAAATGTGTTACTTACAGAGGGTTCTACATTCTCTTCCACTTCTGCCTCATTTACTGTGTCCTTCTCTGCACTGTTTTGTTCAGGACCAAAGTAACAAAACTGAATTTCATCAACAACCTTCTCTACATCTGATACCGTTCCTCGGAACAGAGCCCTATTCAATTCATTTAACTTTATTGCTGGACTTTTGGCAAAATACAACCGTCTCACAAACTTTCTCATTTCAGTATGATGAACAGCCAGCATCCTAAAATGATGGAAAACACTATTGCACACTTTTCTAGATAGACAAGCAAGAGAATGACCCTGCAAACCAGTATTCTCTCTCACTCTGCATGGATCCAGACTTTGAAGCACCTTAATCTTTTGTTTTACACTTTTTTTACTATATTCTCTTAGAAACTCTCGAAATCTGTCAATAGATTCCTGACGCACAGTGCAAATACTACTACAATTCCAAGTGTACACTGGGGCTTTAGGACGTCTCCCCATTGCCTCATCTGCCATCACTTGTACCTCATCTCTTGGAACCATTATCTCCTTCTCCATTATGCAACCATTTTTTACTTCGTATGAACGACCTCTGGTGTCAACTGCATGCAGCAAACTATTACTTTGAAAATAGCTCTCTTCATTAAAAAAAGGTTCACTACTTGAACTATGCATCCACTTTCCTAAAAACACTTTACAAAAGTTTGTTCTGTTCACTACTCTTTTGCTTTTGCTTTGTGATTTCAGTACATTAACCATTTTATCTAATGTACGCATCCTATTCAAAATTAATATGAATAGTTTCCTTTTTAATTCTAATGCTTTTGCTGCAATGGCTTCAATTTCTTTTTTTCTCTTGAAATATTTTGCCTTTTGCTTATATTTCTTTACATCCTTTATCAAATTGGACATAACTCTTCTCTGAAACATTTTTCTACGTATCTCTTTAAACGCTGTTTTTCTGTTTATGTTAAACTTTTCAATTGCAGAAGGTATATTTGCATTAACTAAATTCTCAATTTTTTGCTGTTCTCTATGTTTTGTTACATTTTTCCGAGGACAGACATTTTGTACATTTTTCTTTGTTTTGAATATTTTGTTTAGAAATTCTTTTTTCTGCTTACCAGAAGATTTTTTCTTTTTCCCAACATGAGCATCTTCTACTAACTTTGGTCCTCCAGTTGTCTTCAAATATAGTTTTTTTTTTAGCGTTTTTTGAGCTCGAGATTTTGTAGGCATCTTAAATTTTGTTCACTGTTCTTCAGCAATACCTGAAAAAAACTAAAAAAAAAATCCTTTATTGTATTTAAATATATTACTACATTTGTTTTCACAATAGTCATAAAACAAAATTTCTTTGCCAATTTGAATGCACACAAACTGCTCTTTTTTTTGAGCAAGTGAAAATCTCTTTTACAAACTGTCACATTATGAAACCACTTTTCAGATTTTTTAAAAAGCCCATGTCCACAGTGCTACACTCCAGCAAGGGCAACCAGCCTTAGTGAAGCTCAATGTATTTGCATTACAGACTGAAACCTGAAAACCCCACTCGCTTGTAAATACTTTGCATGACTATACACGGCAAGCACATGGGTGTGTGCTAAGACTCTGCTTCTTCCCCCAAAAATTCGCTCCCCCTTTCCATCTAATGCAACTGTGAAATCACCAGAGCAAGACGCAATAAATCTCTGCCTATAATTCCTCTATGCACACAGAGTCATGTTTTCACATTAGTCCCACAACGAAATTTCTTTGCCATTTTGAAAGCACACTTACTGCTCTTTTTTTTTCGGGCCGAGTGAAAATCACTTTTACAGACTGACACATTATGAAACCTTTTTTAAAAATGTATTTAATTGCACATGTCCAAGCTGTTTTTTTTTCAGACCACCACCATGTGTATTCTCTGTGTCTGCCTACACTCCAGCAAGGGCAACCAGCCTTAGTGATGCTGAATGTATTTGCATTACAGACTTAAACCTGAAAACCTCACTGGCTTCTAAATACTGTGCATGACTATACATGGCAAGCACATGGGTGTGTGCTAAGCCTCTGCTTCTTCCCCAAAAAATTCGCTCCCCCTTTCCATCTAATGCAACTGTGAAATCACCAGAGCAAGACGCAATAAATCTCTGCCTATAATTCCTCAATGCACACAGAGTCATGTTTTCACATTAGTCCCAAAACGAAATTTCTTTGCCATTTTGAAAGCACACTTACTGCTCTTTTTTTTTCGGGCCGAGTGAAAATCACTTTTACAGACTGACACATTATGAAACCTTTTTTAAAAATTTATTTAATTGCACATGTCCAAGCTGTTTTTTTTTCAGACCAACACCATGTGTATTCTCTGTGTCTGCCTACACTCCAGCAAGGGCAACCAGCCTTAGTGATGCTGAATGTATTTGCATTACAGACTGAAACCTGAAAACCCCACTCGCTTGTAAATACTTTGCATGACTATACACGGCAAGCACATGGGTGTGTGCTAAGACTCTGCTTCTTCCCCCAAAAATTCGCTCCCCCTTTCCATCTAATGCAACTGTGAGATCACCAGAGCAAGACGCAATAAATCTCTGCCTATAATTCCTCTATGCACACAGAGTCATGTTTTCACATTAGTCCTAAAACGAAATTTCTTTGCCAATTTGAAAGCACACTTACTGCTCTTTTTTTTTTCGGGCCAAGTGAAAATCTCTTTTTACAATTTGAAATCACTTTTACAGACTGACACATTATGAAACCACTTTTTTTTCTTTTATTTAAATGCACATGTCCAAGCTGTTTTTTCAGACCACCACCATGTGCATTCTCTGTGACTGCCTACACTCCACGAAGGGCAACCAGCCTTAGTGATGCTGAATGTATTTGCATTACAGACTTAAACCTGAAAACCCCACTGGCTTCTAAATACTGTGAATGACTATACATGGCAAGCACATGGGTGTGTGCTAAGCCTCAGCTTCTTCCCCCAAACATTCGCTCCCCCTTTCCATCTAATGCAACTGTGAGATCACCAGAGCAAGACGCAATAAATCTCTGCCTATAATTCCTCTATGCACACAGAGTCATGTTTTCACATTAGTCCTAAAACGAAATTTCTTTGCCAATTTGAAAGCACACTTACTGCTCTTTTTTTTTTCGGGCCAAGTGAAAATCTCTTTTTACAATTTGAAATCACTTTTACAGACTGACACATTATGAAACCACTTTTTTTTCTTTTATTTAAATGCACATGTCCAAGCTGCTTTTTCAGACCACCACCATGTGCATTCTCTGTGACTGCCTACACTCCACCAAGGGCAACCAGCCTTAGTGATGCTGAATGTATTTGCATTACAGACTTAAACCTGAAAACCCCACTGGCTTCTAAATACTGTGCATGACTATACATGGCAAGCACATGGGTGTGTGCTAAGCCTCTGCTTCTTCCCCCAAAAATTCGCTCCCCCTTTCCATCTAATGCAACTGTGAAATCACCAGAGCAAGACGCAATAAATCTCTGCCTATAATTCCTCTATGCACACAGAGTCATGTTTTCACATTAGTCCTAAAACGAAATTTCTTTGCCAATTTGAAAGCACACTTACTGCTCTTTTTTTTTAGGGCCAAGTGAAAATCTCTTTTTACAATTTGAAAACACTTTTACAGACTGACACATTATGAAACCACTATTTTTGATTTATTTAATTGCACCTGTACAAACTGTTTTTTTTTCAGACCACCACCATGTGTATTCTCTGTGTCTGCCTACACTCCAGCAAGGGCAACCAGCCTTAGTGATGCTGAATGTATTTGCATTACAGACTTAAACCTGAAAACCCCACTGGCTTCTAAATACTGTGCATGACTATACATGGCAAGCACATGGGTGTGTGCTAAGCCTCTGCTTCTTCCCCAAAAAATTCGCTCCCCCTTTCCATCTAATGCAACTGTGAAATCACCAGAGCAAGACGCAATAAATCTCTGCCTATAATTCCTCTATGCACACAGAGTCATGTTTTCACATTAGTCCCAAAACGAAATTTCTTTGCCATTTTGAAAGCACACTTACTGCTCTTTTTTTTCGGGCCGAGTGAAAATCACTTTTACAGACTGACACATTATGAAACCTTTTTTAAAAATTTATTTAATTGCACATGTCCAAGCTTTTTTTTTTTCAGACCACCACCATGTGTATTCTCTGTGTCTGCCTACACTCCAGCAAGGGCAACCAGCCTTAGTGATGCTGAATGTATTTGCATTACAGACTGAAACCTGAAAACCCCACTCGCTTGTAAATACTTTGCATGACTATACACGGCAAGCACATGGGTGTGTGCTAAGACTCTGCTTCTTCCCCCAAAAATTCGCTCCCCCTTTCCATCTAATGCAACTGTGAGATCACCAGAGCAAGACGCAATAAATCTCTGCCTATAATTCCTCTATGCACACAGAGTCATGTTTTCACATTAGTCCTAAAACGAAATTTCTTTGCCAATTTGAAAGCACACTTACTGCTCTTTTTTTTTTCGGGCCAAGTGAAAATCTCTTTTTACAATTTGAAATCACTTTTACAGACTGACACATTATGAAACCACTTTTTTTTCTTTTATTTAAATGCACATGTCCAAGCTGTTTTTTCAGACCACCACCATGTGCATTCTCTGTGACTGCCTACACTCCACCAAGGGCAACCAGCCTTAGTGATGCTGAATGTATTTGCATTACAGACTTAAACCTGAAAACCTCACTGGCTTCTAAATACTGTGCATGACTATACACGGCAAGCACATGGGTGTGTGCTAAGACTCTGCTTCTTCCCCCAAAAATTCGCTCCCCCTTTCCATCTAATGCAACTGTGAAATCACCAGAGCAAGACGCAATAAATCTCTGCCTATAATTCCTCTATGCACACAGAGTCATGTTTTCACATTAGTCCCACAACGAAATTTCTTTGCCATTTTGAAAGCACACTTACTGCTCTTTTTTTTTCGGGCCGAGTGAAAATCACTTTTACAGACTGACACATTATGAAACCTTTTTTAAAAATTTATTTAATTGCACATGTCCAAGCTGTTTTTTTTTCAGACCACCACCATGTGTATTCTCTGTGTCTGCCTACACTCCAGCAAGGGCAACCAGCCTTAGTGATGCTGAATGTATTTGCATTACAGACTTAAACCTGAAAACCTCACTGGCTTCTAAATACTGTGCATGACTATACATGGCAAGCACATGGGTGTGTGCTAAGCCTCTGCTTCTTCCCCAAAAAATTCGCTCCCCCTTTCCATCTAATGCAACTGTGAAATCACCAGAGCAAGACGCAATAAATCTCTGCCTATAATTCCTCAATGCACACAGAGTCATGTTTTCACATTAGTCCCAAAACGAAATTTCTTTGCCATTTTGAAAGCACACTTACTGCTCTTTTTTTTTCGGGCCGAGTGAAAATCACTTTTACAGACTGACACATTATGAAACCTTTTTTAAAAATTTATTTAATTGCACATGTCCAAGCTGTTTTTTTTTCAGACCAACACCATGTGTATTCTCTGTGTCTGCCTACACTCCAGCAAGGGCAACCAGCCTTAGTGATGCTGAATGTATTTGCATTACAGACTGAAACCTGAAAACCCCACTCGCTTGTAAATACTTTGCATGACTATACACGGCAAGCACATGGGTGTGTGCTAAGACTCTGCTTCTTCCCCCAAAAATTCGCTCCCCCTTTCCATCTAATGCAACTGTGAGATCACCAGAGCAAGACGCAATAAATCTCTGCCTATAATTCCTCTATGCACACAGAGTCATGTTTTCACATTAGTCCTAAAACGAAATTTCTTTGCCAATTTGAAAGCACACTTACTGCTCTTTTTTTTTTCGGGCCAAGTGAAAATCTCTTTTTACAATTTGAAATCACTTTTACAGACTGACACATTATGAAACCACTTTTTTTTCTTTTATTTAAATGCACATGTCCAAGCTGTTTTTTCAGACCACCACCATGTGCATTCTCTGTGACTGCCTACACTCCACGAAGGGCAACCAGCCTTAGTGATGCTGAATGTATTTGCATTACAGACTTAAACCTGAAAACCCCACTGGCTTCTAAATACTGTGAATGACTATACATGGCAAGCACATGGGTGTGTGCTAAGCCTCTGCTTCTTCCCCCAAAAATTCGCTCCCCCTTTCCATCTAATGCAACTGTGAGATCACCAGAGCAAGACGCAATAAATCTCTGCCTATAATTCCTCTATGCACACAGAGTCATGTTTTCACATTAGTCCTAAAACGAAATTTCTTTGCCAATTTGAAAGCACACTTACTGCTCTTTTTTTTTTCGGGCCAAGTGAAAATCTCTTTTTACAATTTGAAATCACTTTTACAGACTGACACATTATGAAACCACTTTTTTTTCTTTTATTTAAATGCACATGTCCAAGCTGCTTTTTCAGACCACCACCATGTGCATTCTCTGTGACTGCCTACACTCCACCAAGGGCAACCAGCCTTAGTGATGCTGAATGTATTTGCATTACAGACTTAAACCTGAAAACCCCACTGGCTTCTAAATACTGTGCATGACTATACATGGCAAGCACATGGGTGTGTGCTAAGCCTCTGCTTCTTCCCCCAAAAATTCGCTCCCCCTTTCCATCTAATGCAACTGTGAAATCACCAGAGCAAGACGCAATAAATCTCTGCCTATAATTCCTCTATGCACACAGAGTCATGTTTTCACATTAGTCCTAAAACGAAATTTCTTTGCCAATTTGAAAGCACACTTACTGCTCTTTTTTTTTAGGGCCAAGTGAAAATCTCTTTTTACAATTTGAAAACACTTTTACAGACTGACACATTATGAAACCACTATTTTTGATTTATTTAATTGCACCTGTACAAACTGTTTTTTTTTCAGACCACCACCATGTGTATTCTCTGTGTCTGCCTACACTCCAGCAAGGGCAACCAGCCTTAGTGATGCTGAATGTATTTGCATTACAGACTTAAACCTGAAAACCCCACTGGCTTCTAAATACTGTGCATGACTATACATGGCAAGCACATGGGTGTGTGCTAAGCCTCTGCTTCTTCCCCAAAAAATTCGCTCCCCCTTTCCATCTAATGCAACTGTGAAATCACCAGAGCAAGACGCAATAAATCTCTGCCTATAATTCCTCTATGCACACAGAGTCATGTTTTCACATTAGTCCCAAAACGAAATTTCTTTGCCATTTTGAAAGCACACTTACTGCTCTTTTTTTTTCGGGCCGAGTGAAAATCACTTTTACAGACTGACACATTATGAAACCTTTTTTAAAAATTTATTTAATTGCACATGTCCAAGCTTTTTTTTTTTCAGACCACCACCATGTGTATTCTCTGTGTCTGCCTACACTCCAGCAAGGGCAACCAGCCTTAGTGATGCTGAATGTATTTGCATTACAGACTGAAACCTGAAAACCCCACTCGCTTGTAAATACTTTGCATGACTATACACGGCAAGCACATGGGTGTGTGCTAAGACTCTGCTTCTTCCCCCAAAAATTCGCTCCCCCTTTCCATCTAATGCAACTGTGAGATCACCAGAGCAAGACGCAATAAATCTCTGCCTATAATTCCTCTATGCACACAGAGTCATGTTTTCACATTAGTCCTAAAACGAAATTTCTTTGCCAATTTGAAAGCACACTTACTGCTCTTTTTTTTTTCGGGCCAAGTGAAAATCTCTTTTTACAATTTGAAATCACTTTTACAGACTGACACATTATGAAACCACTTTTTTTTCTTTTATTTAAATGCACATGTCCAAGCTGTTTTTTCAGACCACCACCATGTGCATTCTCTGTGACTGCCTACACTCCACCAAGGGCAACCAGCCTTAGTGATGCTGAATGTATTTGCATTACAGACTTAAACCTGAAAACCCCACTGGCTTCTAAATACTGTGCATGACTATACATGGCAAGCACATGGGTGTGTGCTAAGCCTCTGCTTCTTCCCCCAAAAATTCGCTCCCCCTTTCCATCTAATGCAACTGTGAAATCACCAGAGCAAGACGCAATAAATCTCTGCCTATAATTCCTCTATGCACACAGAGTCATGTTTTCACATTAGTCCTAAAACGAAATTTCTTTGCCAATTTGAAAGCACACTTACTGCTCTTTTTTTTTAGGGCCAAGTGAAAATCTCTTTTTACAATTTGAAAACACTTTTACAGACTGACACATTATGAAACCACTATTTTTGATTTATTTAATTGCACCTGTACAAACTGTTTTTTTTTCAGACCACCACCATGTGTATTCTCTGTGTCTGCCTACACTCCAGCAAGGGCAACCAGCCTTAGTGATGCTGAATGTATTTGCATTACAGACTTAAACCTGAAAACCCCACTGGCTTCTAAATACTGTGCATGACTATACATGGCAAGCACATGGGTGTGTGCTAAGCCTCTGCTTCTTCCCCAAAAAATTCGCTCCCCCTTTCCATCTAATGCAACTGTGAAATCACCAGAGCAAGACGCAATAAATCTCTGCCTATAATTCTTCTATGCACACAGAGTCATGTTTTCACATTAGTCCCAATTTGAAAGCACATTTACTGCTCTTTTTTTTTCGGGCCGAGTGAAAATCACTTTTACAGACTGACACATTATGAAACCACCATGTGTAACTACAACAAAAACAATTCCCATTTCTATTATTCATTTCTTAAGTTACCACATACATCCCCTCTCAAACTGTAAACTCACCTTTAAAATTAGTTAGTTGTGAAAGAAATGTGACACTCAAACAGCAGATTATCAGAGCCAGGATCTCTGTTGTGTTCACCTCTCTCCTCTCAGCAGAACCAGATAATGGCAAACTTTCCCTCTATTTTTCCACACATATACATGTAAGTTTCAAATCTCAGTGCTTCCCCCTTTTTTTCAAATGTAATCACACATTTCTATTGGTTGAAAACCAACCCTTTTCCAAAAGTACCCTGCCCCCAACTTGACTTCTGCCTAGTACCCTTCCCCCAACTTGACTTCTGCCTGCTACCATAGCAACAGCTCATGGAACACTGCTGTGTGCAGTTAGGTCAGAAGTTCGACACACAATTTTCAATTCCACAGAGCAAGAGTGCTTGACTTTTCAAACCTTACAGCAAATCCATAGTACTGTTCTTTGGTTACACATTTTTTTGTACCAATACAAAACATGCTTCTATTAATTTTCACATACAGCCTAGTTTTTATTCTAGAATGGTATGAAACAGCCAATCAGTTCTTTTTGTTTTAAAAAAATATGTATGCCTCCATTTCCAAACTGTCTTTCTTTTCTTATTGCCATTCTACTGAAAGACACCTCCTGAGTGCATCCAGTTCTCCTTTGAAGATGTTCACAGTGTGGATTGTAGGGCACAGCTATGTCTTCTGGAGTGAAAAGTTTGCAGAGAAAACAGATATGGTGAGAGACCTTGCTTTGCCAAATGTAGACATTAAATGGATTGGTCAGAGAGGGTTAAAGTGGCACCAATTGATGCCATTGGTGAAATCCTTCATTCAAATCCAACACCCTGACCTCATAATAGTGCACTGTGGTGGCAATGACCTAGGCACTTTGACTGGGGTAGGTCTGGAAATGCTTATGAAGGACACCTTTGCACAACTGTTTACACTTTTCCCTAAAACTGCCTTTGTGTTTTCCAACATATGCCAAAGGCAAAAATGGAACTGGTCCAATCATTTCTGTCCACAGATTGACAAAGCAAGAAAGCACGTCAACAAATCTGTTTCTGCTTTCCTCCGTGACTATGGTATGGGTGCCATTTACCACAACAACTTGCGTTATGACATGCAAGACATTTATAGAGGAGATGGTGTGCACTTCAATGATGAAGGGAACAGAGTCTTCCTCTTGAACCTTAGACTCTGCATCGGTACTTACTTGTAGGTACCACTAAAAAAATGACTTCATAAACACAACAGCTCTTTTTAGAGCTCCCTAATTTCTAAACTCTTAAATCTGCTTTTCATTTATCTATTTTTTTTTTTTTTACCGTACGCTTACCGTAAGCTTACCGTACGCGTACCCCGTGATTTTTTTTTAAATCAATAAATGTTTTTTTTGTACTTTTCTGTCCTTCTTTGACCCCCTTACAAATGTTGGGGGGTCTGTAACTCTCCTCATTGCCCCCTTTCCTTGTTTTCACTCTTTTTTTTCAGAGTGAAATACACAAAATGGCGGCCGCCGCTTCCTGGTTTCGACCGATTCGAATGTTTACTAAGATCTAACAGCCAATCAGAATCGCGCTCGCGCACGCCGCCGTACGCTTACCGTAAGCGTACGGTAAGCGTACCGTAAGCGGGCTCAGATATATATATTGATTTAAAGGCTATTTTCTCAGAATCTACTGAACAGATTTACACCAAACCTACAAAAGGCACTTCCTTGACCTAGGGACTACCTCTCTGCCAAATTTTGAGTAATTCTGTTCAGCCGTTCGGGCTGTAGCTCGTTCTAAAGGTCCTATGGAAAAATGCATGGGAAAAACGCGTTTTGGGACCCCCCTTTTATCTCAGCCCCCGCTTGACGGATCCCCCCGAGACTTTCAGGGTAGGAGCGGAGCGTAGCGCCCCACCTATTTTGAGAAATTCGCGAGGATTCGTCGACCGGCGCCAAAGTTATTCAAAATAGAATGTTGAGGTTTTCCTATGGAAACGTGGTCCTAACTATAACTACCTACTGGCGACCGCCAGTAGGTAATATATATATATATATATACAATCAGCTCACTTTACCATTTGCAGCTTATAACCACTTACCACCAGGGGTCACTACTAACAAAAAGCATCCACTCCACTTCTAAATCTAGCCCCTAGAGTTGAGCAGAAGCATAAGATTCCCCACTGCTTCATTCCATTTTCCATTAGATTATAGATGTAAATTGTTTTTGATGGTATGGTCTGTGCAGATTGAAATATTCAGAGCATATTCTGACTTTTAGTTAACACATCAATAAGCAATTTGGCCATCACTGAATTCAACGTTTATCTCAATCGTAATAGACAAGGATAATGACAAATATAGTTTACAATGTTATTAAGTACATCATTTTATTTAATTGTGTGAATAAAAGGAATCGTCTCCCCGTCGGGGAATTGAACCCCAGTCTCCCGCGTGACAGGTGGGGATACTGACCACTATACTAACGAGGACATATTGGCTTCAGTTCAACAGTGCTCACCTCCATGCGGTTAGGGCATGCCCTCAATCAATTCACAGTATTGTAATAGGCAGCTTTGCTTCCTTTGGTTAGGAGAAGCAATCTTTTTTCATAAATGATTACAAATCAGAAATTCCTAGCCAAAAATAATCTGCTTTAATAAGAAATGATTGATTAAAATAAATACCTATCTATCGATCTGTCTATCTATCTTTCTATCTATCTATGTATATGTATATATATATATATATATATACAATCAGCTCACTTCACCATTTGCAGCTTATAACCACTTACCACCAGGGGTCACTACTAACAAAAAGCATCCACTCCACTTCTAAATCTAGCCCCTAGAGTTGAGCAGAAGCATAAGATTCCCCACTGCTTCATTCCATTTTCCATTAGATTATAGATGTAAATTGTTTTTGATGGTATGGTCTGTGCAGATTGAAATATTCAGAGCATATTCTGACTTTTAGTTAACACATCAGTAAGCAATTTGGCCATCACTGAATTCAACATTTATCTCAATCGTAATAGACAAGGATAATGACAAATATAGTTTACAATGTTATTAAGTACATCATTTTATTTAATTGTGTGGATAAAAGTAATCGTCTCCCCGTCGGGGAATTGAACCCCGGTCTCCCGCGTGACAGGCGGGGATACTGACCACTATACTAACGAGGACATATTGGCTTCAGTTCAACAGTGCTCACCTCCATGCGGTTAGGGCATGCCCTCAATCATTTCACAGTATTGTAATAGGCAGCTTTGCTTCCTTTGGTTAGGAGAAGCAATCTTTTTTCATAAATGATTACAAATCAGAAATTCCTAGCCAAAAATAATCTGCTTTAATAAGAAATGATTGATTAAAATAAATACCTATCTATCGATCTGTCTATCTATCTTTCTATCTATCTATGTATATGTATATATATATATATATATATATACAATCAGCTCACTTTACCATTTGCAGCTTATAACCACTTACCACCAGGGGTCACTACTAACAAAAAGCATCCACTCCACTTCTAAATCTAGCCCCTAGAGTTGAGCAGAAGCATAAGATTCCCCACTGCTTCATTCCATTTTCCATTAGATTATAGATGTAAATTGTTTTTGATGGTATGGTCTGTGCAGATTGAAATATTCAGAGCATATTCTGACTTTTAGTTAACACATCAGTAAGCAATTTGGCCATCACTGAATTCAACGTTTATCTCAATCGTAATAGACAAGGATAATGACAAATATAGTTTACAATGTTATTAAGTACATCATTTTATTTAATTGTGTGAATAAAAGGAATCGTCTCCCCGTCGGGGAATTGAACCCCGGTCTCCCGCGTGACAGGCGGGGATACTGACCACTATACTAACGAGGACATATTGGCTTCAGTTCAACAGTGCTCACCTCCATGCGGTTAGGGCATGCCCTCAATCAATTCACAGTATTGTAATAGGCAGCTTTGCTTCCTTTGGTTAGGAGAAGCAATCTTTTTTCATAAATGATTACAAATCAGAAATTCCTAGCCAAAAATAATCTGCTTTAATAAGAAATGATTGATTAAAATAAATACCTATCTATCGATCTGTCTATCTATCTTTCTATCTATCTATGTATATGTATATATATATATATATATATACAATCAGCTCACTTTACCATTTGCAGCTTATAACCACTTACCACCAGGGGTCACTACTAACAAAAAGCATCCACTCCACTTCTAAATCTAGCCCCTAGAGTTGAGCAGAAGCATAAGATTCCCCACTGCTTCATTCCATTTTCCATTAGATTATAGATGTAAATTGTTTTTGATGGTATGGTCTGTGCAGATTGAAATATTCAGAGCATATTCTGACTTTTAGTTAACACATCAGTAAGCAATTTGGCCATCACTGAATTCAACGTTTATCTCAATCGTAATAGACAAGGATAATGACAAATATAGTTTACAATGTTATTAAGTACATCATTTTATTTAATTGTGTGAATAAAAGGAATCGTCTCCCCTTCGGGGAATTGAACCCAGGTCTCCCGCGTGACAGGCGGGGATACTGACCACTATACTAACGAGGACATATTGGTTTCAGTTCAACAGTGCTCACCTCCATGCGGTTAGGGCATGCCCTCAATCAATTCACAGTATTGTAATAGGCAGCTTTGCTTCCTTTGGTTAGGAGAAGCAATCTTTTTTCATAAATGATTACAAATCAGAAATTCCTAGCCAAAAATAATCTGCTTTAATAAGAAATGATTGATTAAAATAAATACCTATCTATCGATCTGTCTATCTATCTTTCTATCTATCTATGTATATGTATATATATATATATATATACAATCAGCTCACTTTACCATTTGCAGCTTATAACCACTTACCACCAGGGGTCACTACTAACAAAAAGCATCCACTCCACTTCTAAATCTAGCCCCTAGAGTTGAGCAGAAGCATAAGATTCCCCACTGCTTCATTCCATTTTCCATTAGATTATAGATGTAAATTGTTTTTGATGGTATGGTCTGTGCAGATTGAAATATTCAGAGCATATTCTGACTTTTAGTTAACACATCAGTAAGCAATTTGGCCATCACTGAATTCAACGTTTATCTCAATCGTAATAGACAAGGATAATGACAAATATAGTTTACAATGTTATTAAGTACATCATTTTATTTAATTGTGTGAATAAAAGGAATCGTCTCCCCGTCGGGGAATTGAACCCCGGTCTCCCGCGTGACAGGCGGGGATACTGACCACTATACTAACGAGGACATATTGGCTTCAGTTCAACAGTGCTCACCTCCATGCGGTTAGGGCATGCCCTCAATCAATTCACAGTATTGTAATAGGCAGCTTTGCTTCCTTTGGTTAGGAGAAGCAATCTTTTTTCATAAATGATTACAAATCAGAAATTCCTAGCCAAAAATAATCTGCTTTAATAAGAAATGATTGATTAAAATAAATACCTATCTATCGATCTGTCTATCTATCTTTCTATCTATCTATGTATATGTATATATATATATATATATATATATATATATATATATATACAATCAGCTCACTTTACCATTTGCAGCTTATAACCACTTACCACCAGGGGTCACTACTAACAAAAAGCATCCACTCCACTTCTAAATCTAGCCCCTAGAGTTGAGCAGAAGCATAAGATTCCCCACTGCTTCATTCCATTTTCCATTAGATTATAGATGTAAATTGTTTTTGATGGTATGGTCTGTGCAGATTGAAATATTCAGAGCATATTCTGACTTTTAGTTAACACATCAGTAAGCAATTTGGCCATCACTGAATTCAACGTTTATCTCAATCGTAATAGACAAGGATAATGACAAATATAGTTTACAATGTTATTAAGTACATCATTTTATTTAATTGTGTGAATAAAAGGAATCGTCTCCCCGTCGGGGAATTGAACCCCAGTCTCCCGTGTGACAGGTGGGGATACTGACCACTATACTAACGAGGACATATTGGCTTCAGTTCAACAGTGCTCACCTCCATGCGGTTAGGGCATGCCCTCAATCAATTCACAGTATTGTAATAGGCAACTTTGCTTCCTTTGGTTAGGAGAAGCAATCTTTTTTCATAAATGATTACAAATCAGAAATTCCTAGCCAAAAATAATCTGCTTTAATAAGAAATGATTGATTAAAATAAATACCTATCTATCGATCTGTCTATCTATCTTTCTATCTATCTATGTATATGTATATATATATATATATATATACAATCAGCTCACTTCACCATTTGCAGCTTATAACCACTTACCACCAGGGGTCACTACTAACAAAAAGCATCCACTCCACTTCTAAATCTAGCCCCTAGAGTTGAGCAGAAGCATAAGATTCCCCACTGCTTCATTCCATTTTCCATTAGATTATAGATGTAAATTGTTTTTGATGGTATGGTCTGTGCAGATTGAAATATTCAGAGCATATTCTGACTTTTAGTTAACACATCAGTAAGCAATTTGGCCATCAATGAATTCAACATTTATCTCAATCGTAATAGACAAGGATAATGACAAATATAGTTTACAATGTTATTAAGTACATCATTTTATTTAATTGTGTGAATAAAAGGAATCGTCTCCCCGTCGGGGAATTGAACCCCGGTCTCCCGCGTGACAGGCGGGGATACTGACCACTATACTAACGAGGACATATTGGCTTCAGTTCAACAGTGCTCACCTCCATGCGGTTAGGGCATGCCCTCAATCAATTCACAGTATTGTAATAGGCAGCTTTGCTTCCTTTGGTTAGGAGAAGCAATCTTTTTTCATAAATGATTACAAATCAGAAATTCCTAGCCAAAAATAATCTGCTTTAATAAGAAATGATTGATTAAAATAAATACCTACCTATCGATCTGTCTATCTATCTTTCTATCTATCTATGTATATGTATATATATATATATATATATACAATCAGCTCACTTTACCATTTGCAGCTTATAACCACTTACCACCAGGGGTCACTACTAACAAAAAGCATCCACTCCACTTCTAAATCTAGCCCCTAGAGTTGAGCAGAAGCATAAGATTCCCCACTGCTTCATTCCATTTTCCATTAGATTATAGATGTAAATTGTTTTTGATGGTATGGTCTGTGCAGATTGAAATATTCAGAGCATATTCTGACTTTTAGTTAACACATCAGTAAGCAATTTGGCCATCACTGAATTCAACGTTTATCTCAATCGTAATAGACAAGGATAATGACAAATATAGTTTACAATGTTATTAAGTACATCATTTTATTTAATTGTGTGAATAAAAGGAATCGTCTCCCCGTCGGGGAATTGAACCCAGGTCTCCCGCGTGACAGGCGGGGATACTGACCACTATACTAACGAGGACATATTGGTTTCAGTTCAACAGTGCTCACCTCCATGCGGTTAGGGCATGCCCTCAATCAATTCACAGTATTGTAATAGGCAGCTTTGCTTCCTTTGGTTAGGAGAAGCAATCTTTTTTCATAAATGATTACAAATCAGAAATTCCTAGCCAAAAATAATCTGCTTTAATAAGAAATGATTGATTAAAATAAATACCTATCTATCGATCTGTCTATCTATCTTTCTATCTATCTATGTATATGTATATATATATATATATATATACAATCAGCTCACTTTACCATTTGCAGCTTATAACCACTTACCACCAGGGGTCACTACTAACAAAAAGCATCCACTCCACTTCTAAATCTAGCCCCTAGAGTTGAGCAGAAGCATAAGATTCCCCACTGCTTCATTCCATTTTCCATTAGATTATAGATGTAAATTGTTTTTGATGGTATGGTCTGTGCAGATTGAAATATTCAGAGCATATTCTGACTTTTAGTTAACACATCAGTAAGCAATTTGGCCATCACTGAATTCAACGTTTATCTCAATCGTAATAGACAAGGATAATGACAAATATAGTTTACAATGTTATTAAGTACATCATTTTATTTAATTGTGTGAATAAAAGGAATCGTCTCCCCGTCGGGGAATTGAACCCCGGTCTCCCGCGTGACAGGCGGGGATACTGACCACTATACTAACGAGGACATATTGGCTTCAGTTCAACAGTGCTCACCTCCATGCGGTTAGGGCATGCCCTCAATCAATTCACAGTATTGTAATAGGCAGCTTTGCTTCCTTTGGTTAGGAGAAGCAATCTTTTTTCATAAATGATTACAAATCAGAAATTCCTAGCCAAAAATAATCTGCTTTAATAAGAAATGATTGATTAAAATAAATACCTATCTATCGATCTGTCTATCTATCTTTCTATCTATCTATGTATATGTATATATATATATATATATATATATATATACAATCAGCTCACTTTACCATTTGCAGCTTATAACCACTTACCACCAGGGGTCACTACTAACAAAAAGCATCCACTCCACTTCTAAATCTAGCCCCTAGAGTTGAGCAGAAGCATAAGATTCCCCACTGCTTCATTCCATTTTCCATTAGATTATAGATGTAAATTGTTTTTGATGGTATGGTCTGTGCAGATTGAAATATTCAGAGCATATTCTGACTTTTAGTTAACACATCAGTAAGCAATTTGGCCATCACTGAATTCAACGTTTATCTCAATCGTAATAGACAAGGATAATGACAAATATAGTTTACAATGTTATTAAGTACATCATTTTATTTAATTGTGTGAATAAAAGGAATCGTCTCCCCGTCGGGGAATTGAACCCCAGTCTCCCGTGTGACAGGTGGGGATACTGACCACTATACTAACGAGGACATATTGGCTTCAGTTCAACAGTGCTCACCTCCATGCGGTTAGGGCATGCCCTCAATCAATTCACAGTATTGTAATAGGCAGCTTTGCTTCCTTTGGTTAGGAGAAGCAATCTTTTTTCATAAATGATTACAAATCAGAAATTCCTAGCCAAAAATAATCTGCTTTAATAAGAAATGATTGATTAAAATAAATACCTATCTATCGATCTGTCTATCTATCTTTCTATCTATCTATGTATATGTATATATATATATATATATATACAATCAGCTCACTTCACCATTTGCAGCTTATAACCACTTACCACCAGGGGTCACTACTAACAAAAAGCATCCACTCCACTTCTAAATCTAGCCCCTAGAGTTGAGCAGAAGCATAAGATTCCCCACTGCTTCATTCCATTTTCCATTAGATTATAGATGTAAATTGTTTTTGATGGTATGGTCTGTGCAGATTGAAATATTCAGAGCATATTCTGACTTTTAGTTAACACATCAGTAAGCAATTTGGCCATCAATGAATTCAACATTTATCTCAATCGTAATAGACAAGGATAATGACAAATATAGTTTACAATGTTATTAAGTACATCATTTTATTTAATTGTGTGAATAAAAGGAATCGTCTCCCCGTCGGGGAATTGAACCCCGGTCTCCCGCGTGACAGGCGGGGATACTGACCACTATACTAACGAGGACATATTGGCTTCAGTTCAACAGTGCTCACCTCCATGCGGTTAGGGCATGCCCTCAATCAATTCACAGTATTGTAATAGGCAGCTTTGCTTCCTTTGGTTAGGAGAAGCAATCTTTTTTCATAAATGATTACAAATCAGAAATTCCTAGCCAAAAATAATCTGCTTTAATAAGAAATGATTGATTAAAATAAATACCTATCTATCGATCTGTCTATCTATCTTTCTATCTATCTATGTATATGTATATATATATATATATATATATACAATCAGCTCACTTTACCATTTGCAGCTTATAACCACTTACCACCAGGGGTCACTACTAACAAAAAGCATCCACTCCACTTCTAAATCTAGCCCCTAGAGTTGAGCAGAAGCATAAGATTCCCCACTGCTTCATTCCATTTTCCATTAGATTATAGATGTAAATTGTTTTTGATGGTATGGTCTGTGCAGATTGAAATATTCAGAGCATATTCTGACTTTTAGTTAACACATCAGTAAGCAATTTGGCCATCACTGAATTCAACATTTATCTCAATCGTAATAGACAAGGATAATGACAAATATAGTTTACAATGTTATTAAGTACATCATTTTATTTAATTGTGTGAATAAAAGGAATCGTCTCCCCGTCGGGGAATTGAACCCAGGTCTCCCGCGTGACAGGCGGGGATACTGACCACTATACTAACGAGGACATATTGGTTTCAGTTCAACAGTGCTCACCTCCATGCGGTTAGGGCATGCCCTCAATCAATTCACAGTATTGTAATAGGCAGCTTTGCTTCCTTTGGTTAGGAGAAGCAATCTTTTTTAATAAATGATTACAAATCAGAAATTCCTAGCCAAAAATAATCTGCTTTAATAAGAAATGATTGATTAAAATAAATACCTATCTATCGATCTGTCTATCTATCTTTCTATCTATCTATGTATATGTATATATATATATATATATATATACAATCAGCTCACTTTACCATTTGCAGCTTATAACCACTTACCACCAGGGGTCACTACTAACAAAAAGCATCCACTCCACTTCTAAATCTAGCCCCTAGAGTTGAGCAGAAGCATAAGATTCCCCACTGCTTCATTCCATTTTCCATTAGATTATAGATGTAAATTGTTTTTGATGGTATGGTCTGTGCAGATTGAAATATTCAGAGCATATTCTGACTTTTAGTTAACACATCAGTAAGCAATTTGGCCATCACTGAATTCAACGTTTATCTCAATCGTAATAGACAAGGATAATGACAAATATAGTTTACAATGTTATTAAGTACATCATTTTATTTAATTGTGTGAATAAAAGGAATCGTCTCCCCGTCGGGGAATTGAACCCCGGTCTCCCGCGTGACAGGCGGGGATACTGACCACTATACTAACGAGGACATATTGGCTTCAGTTCAACAGTGCTCACCTCCATGCGGTTAGGGCATGCCCTCAATCAATTCACAGTATTGTAATAGGCAGCTTTGCTTCCTTTGGTTAGGAGAAGCAATCTTTTTTCATAAATGATTACAAATCAGAAATTCCTAGCCAAAAATAATCTGCTTTAATAAGAAATGATTGATTAAAATAAATACCTATCTATCGATCTGTCTATCTATCTTTCTATCTATCTATGTATATGTATATATATATATATATATATATACAATCAGCTCACTTTACCATTTGCAGCTTATAACCACTTACCACCAGGGGTCACTACTAACAAAAAGCATCCACTCCACTTCTAAATCTAGCCCCTAGAGTTGAGCAGAAGCATAAGATTCCCCACTGCTTCATTCCATTTTCCATTAGATTATAGATGTAAATTGTTTTTGATGGTATGGTCTGTGCAGATTGAAATATTCAGAGCATATTCTGACTTTTAGTTAACACATCAGTAAGCAATTTGGCCATCACTGAATTCAACATTTATCTCAATCGTAATAGACAAGGATAATGACAAATATAGTTTACAATGTTATTAAGTACATCATTTTATTTAATTGTGTGAATAAAAGGAATCGTCTCCCCGTCGGGGAATTGAACCCAGGTCTCCCGCGTGACAGGCGGGGATACTGACCACTATACTAACGAGGACATATTGGCTTCAGTTCAACAGTGCTCACCTCCATGCGGTTAGGGCATGCCCTCAATCAATTCACAGTATTGTAATAGGCAGCTTTGCTTCCTTTGGTTAGGAGAAGCAATCTTTTTTCATAAATGATTACAAATCAGAAATTCCTAGCCAAAAATAATCTGCTTTAATAAGAAATGATTGATTAAAATAAATACCTATCTATCGATCTGTCTATCTATCTTTCTATCTATCTATGTATATGTATATATATATATATATATATATATACAATCAGCTCACTTCACCATTTGCAGCTTATAACCACTTACCACCAGGGGTCACTACTAACAAAAAGCATCCACTCCACTTCTAAATCTAGCCCCTAGAGTTGAGCAGAAGCATAAGATTCCCCACTGCTTCATTCCATTTTCCATTAGATTATAGATGTAAATTGTTTTTGATGGTATGGTCTGTGCAGATTGAAATATTCAGAGCATATTCTGACTTTTAGTTAACACATCAGTAAGCAATTTGGCCATCAATGAATTCAACATTTATCTCAATCGTAATAGACAAGGATAATGACAAATATAGTTTACAATGTTATTAAGTACATCATTTTATTTAATTGTGTGAATAAAAGGAATCGTCTCCCCGTCGGGGAATTGAACCCCGGTCTCCCGCGTGACAGGCGGGGATACTGACCACTATACTAACGAGGACATATTGGCTTCAGTTCAACAGTGCTCACCTCCATGCGGTTAGGGCATGCCCTCAATCAATTCACAGTATTGTAATAGGCAGCTTTGCTTCCTTTGGTTAGGAGAAGCAATCTTTTTTAATAAATGATTACAAATCAGAAATTCCTAGCCAAAAATAATCTGCTTTAATAAGAAATGATTGATTAAAATAAATACCTATCTATCGATCTGTCTATCTATCTTTCTATCTATCTATGTATATGTATATATATATATATATATATATACAATCAGCTCACTTTACCATTTGCAGCTTATAACCACTTACCACCAGGGGTCACTACTAACAAAAAGCATCCACTCCACTTCTAAATCTAGCCCCTAGAGTTGAGCAGAAGCATAAGATTCCCCACTGCTTCATTCCATTTTCCATTAGATTATAGATGTAAATTGTTTTTGATGGTATGGTCTGTGCAGATTGAAATATTCAGAGCATATTCTGACTTTTAGTTAACACATCAGTAAGCAATTTGGCCATCACTGAATTCAACGTTTATCTCAATCGTAATAGACAAGGATAATGACAAATATAGTTTACAATGTTATTAAGTACATCATTTTATTTAATTGTGTGAATAAAAGGAATCGTCTCCCCGTCGGGGAATTGAACCCCGGTCTCCCGCGTGACAGGCGGGGATACTGACCACTATACTAACGAGGACATATTGGCTTCAGTTCAACAGTGCTCACCTCCATGCGGTTAGGGCATGCCCTCAATCAATTCACAGTATTGTAATAGGCAGCTTTGCTTCCTTTGGTTAGGAGAAGCAATCTTTTTTCATAAATGATTACAAATCAGAAATTCCTAGCCAAAAATAATCTGCTTTAATAAGAAATGATTGATTAAAATAAATACCTATCTATCGATCTGTCTATCTATCTTTCTATCTATCTATGTATATGTATATATATATATATATATATATACAATCAGCTCACTTTACCATTTGCAGCTTATAACCACTTACCACCAGGGGTCACTACTAACAAAAAGCATCCACTCCACTTCTAAATCTAGCCCCTAGAGTTGAGCAGAAGCATAAGATTCCCCACTGCTTCATTCCATTTTCCATTAGATGATAGATGTAAATTGTTTTTGATGGTATGGTCTGTGCAGATTGAAATATTCAGAGCATATTCTGACTTTTAGTTAACACATCAGTAAGCAATTTGGCCATCACTGAATTCAACGTTTATCTCAATCGTAATAGACAAGGATAATGACAAATATAGTTTACAATGTTATTAAGTACATCATTTTATTTAATTGTGTGAATAAAAGGAATCGTCTCCCCGTCGGGGAATTGAACCCCGGTCTCCCGCGTGACAGGCGGGGATACTGACCACTATACTAACGAGGACATATTGGCTTCAGTTCAACAGTGCTCACCTCCATGCGGTTAGGGCATGCCCTCAATCAATTCACAGTATTGTAATAGGCAGCTTTGCTTCCTTTGGTTAGGAGAAGCAATCTTTTTTCATAAATGATTACAAATCAGAAATTCCTAGCCAAAAATAATCTGCTTTAATAAGAAATGATTGATTAAAATAAATACCTATCTATCGATCTGTCTATCTATCTTTCTATCTATCTATGTATATGTATATATATATATATATATATATATACAATCAGCTCACTTCACCATTTGCAGCTTATAACCACTTACCACCAGGGGTCACTACTAACAAAAAGCATCCACTCCACTTCTAAATCTAGCCCCTAGAGTTGAGCAGAAGCATAAGATTCCCCACTGCTTCATTCCATTTTCCATTAGATTATAGATGTAAATTGTTTTTGATGGTATGGTCTGTGCAGATTGAAATATTCAGAGCATATTCTGACTTTTAGTTAACACATCAGTAAGCAATTTGGCCATCAATGAATTCAACATTTATCTCAATCGTAATAGACAAGGATAATGACAAATATAGTTTACAATGTTATTAAGTACATCATTTTATTTAATTGTGTGAATAAAAGGAATCGTCTCCCCGTCGGGGAATTGAACCCCGGTCTCCCGCGTGACAGGCGGGGATACTGACCACTATACTAACGAGGACATATTGGCTTCAGTTCAACAGTGCTCACCTCCATGCGGTTAGGGCATGCCCTCAATCAATTCACAGTATTGTAATAGGCAGCTTTGCTTCCTTTGGTTAGGAGAAGCAATCTTTTTTCATAAATGATTACAAATCAGAAATTCCTAGCCAAAAATAATCTGCTTTAATAAGAAATGATTGATTAAAATAAATACCTATCTATCGATCTGTCTATCTATCTTTCTATCTATCTATGTATATGTATATATATATATATATATATATACAATCAGCTCACTTTACCATTTGCAGCTTATAACCACTTACCACCAGGGGTCACTACTAACAAAAAGCATCCACTCCACTTCTAAATCTAGCCCCTAGAGTTGAGCAGAAGCATAAGATTCCCCACTGCTTCATTCCATTTTCCATTAGATTATAGATGTAAATTGTTTTTGATGGTATGGTCTGTGCAGATTGAAATATTCAGAGCATATTCTGACTTTTAGTTAACACATCAGTAAGCAATTTGGCCATCACTGAATTCAACATTTATCTCAATCGTAATAGACAAGGATAATGACAAATATAGTTTACAATGTTATTAAGTACATCATTTTATTTAATTGTGTGAATAAAAGGAATCGTCTCCCCGTCGGGGAATTGAACCCAGGTCTCCCGCGTGACAGGCGGGGATACTGACCACTATACTAACGAGGACATATTGGCTTCAGTTCAACAGTGCTCACCTCCATGCGGTTAGGGCATGCCCTCAATCAATTCACAGTATTGTAATAGGCAGCTTTGCTTCCTTTGGTTAGGAGAAGCAATCTTTTTTCATAAATGATTACAAATCAGAAATTCCTAGCCAAAAATAATCTGCTTTAATAAGAAATGATTGATTAAAATAAATACCTATCTATCGATCTGTCTATCTATCTTTCTATCTATCTATGTATATGTATATATATATATATATATATATACAATCAGCTCACTTTACCATTTGCAGCTTATAACCACTTACCACCAGGGGTCACTACTAACAAAAAGCATCCACTCCACTTCTAAATCTAGCCCCTAGAGTTGAGCAGAAGCATAAGATTCCCCACTGCTTCATTCCATTTTCCATTAGATTATAGATGTAAATTGTTTTTGATGGTATGGTCTGTGCAGATTGAAATATTCAGAGCATATTCTGACTTTTAGTTAACACATCAGTAAGCAATTTGGCCATCAATGAATTCAACATTTATCTCAATCGTAATAGACAAGGATAATGACAAATATAGTTTACAATGTTATTAAGTACATCATTTTATTTAATTGTGTGAATAAAAGGAATCGTCTCCCCGTCGGGGAATTGAACCCCGGTCTCCCGCGTGACAGGCGGGGATACTGACCACTATACTAACGAGGACATATTGGCTTCAGTTCAACAGTGCTCACCTCCATGCGGTTAGGGCATGCCCTCAATCAATTCACAGTATTGTAATAGGCAGCTTTGCTTCCTTTGGTTAGGAGAAGCAATCTTTTTTAATAAATGATTACAAATCAGAAATTCCTAGCCAAAAATAATCTGCTTTAATAAGAAATGATTGATTAAAATAAATACCTATCTATCGATCTGTCTATCTATCTTTCTATCTATCTATGTATATGTATATATATATATATATATATATACAATCAGCTCACTTTACCATTTGCAGCTTATAACCACTTACCACCAGGGGTCACTACTAACAAAAAGCATCCACTCCACTTCTAAATCTAGCCCCTAGAGTTGAGCAGAAGCATAAGATTCCCCACTGCTTCATTCCATTTTCCATTAGATTATAGATGTAAATTGTTTTTGATGGTATGGTCTGTGCAGATTGAAATATTCAGAGCATATTCTGACTTTTAGTTAACACATCAGTAAGCAATTTGGCCATCACTGAATTCAACGTTTATCTCAATCGTAATAGACAAGGATAATGACAAATATAGTTTACAATGTTATTAAGTACATCATTTTATTTAATTGTGTGAATAAAAGGAATCGTCTCCCCGTCGGGGAATTGAACCCCGGTCTCCCGCGTGACAGGCGGGGATACTGACCACTATACTAACGAGGACATATTGGCTTCAGTTCAACAGTGCTCACCTCCATGCGGTTAGGGCATGCCCTCAATCAATTCACAGTATTGTAATAGGCAGCTTTGCTTCCTTTGGTTAGGAGAAGCAATCTTTTTTCATAAATGATTACAAATCAGAAATTCCTAGCCAAAAATAATCTGCTTTAATAAGAAATGATTGATTAAAATAAATACCTATCTATCGATCTGTCTATCTATCTTTCTATCTATCTATGTATATGTATATATATGTATATATATATATACAATCAGCTCACTTTACCATTTGCAGCTTATAACCACTTACCACCAGGGGTCACTACTAACAAAAAGCATCCACTCCACTTCTAAATCTAGCCCCTAGAGTTGAGCAGAAGCATAAGATTCCCCACTGCTTCATTCCATTTTCCATTAGATTATAGATGTAAATTGTTTTTGATGGTATGGTCTGTGCAGATTGAAATATTCAGAGCATATTCTGACTTTTAGTTAACACATCAGTAAGCAATTTGGCCATCACTGAATTCAACGTTTATCTCAATCGTAATAGACAAGGATAATGACAAATATAGTTTACAATGTTATTAAGTACATCATTTTATTTAATTGTGTGAATAAAAGGAATCATCTCCCCGTCGGGGAATTGAACCCAGGTCTCCCGCGTGACAGGCGGGGATACTGACCACTATACTAACGAGGACATATTGGCTTCAGTTCAACAGTGCTCACCTCCATGCGGTTAGGGCATGCCCTCAATCAATTCACAGTATTGTAATAGGCAGCTTTGCTTCCTTTGGTTAGGAGAAGCAATCTTTTTTCATAAATGATTACAAATCAGAAATTCCTAGCCAAAAATAATCTGCTTTAATAAGAAATGATTGATTAAAATAAATACCTATCTATCGATCTGTCTATCTATCTTTCTATCTATCTATGTATATGTATATATATATATATATATATATATATATATACAATCAGCTCACTTTACCATTTGCAGCTTATAACCACTTACCACCAGGGGTCACTACTAACAAAAAGCATCCACTCCACTTCTAAATCTAGCCCCTAGAGTTGAGCAGAAGCATAAGATTCCCCACTGCTTCATTCCATTTTCCATTAGATTATAGATGTAAATTGTTTTTGACTGTATGGTCTGTGCAGATTGAAATATTCAGAGCATATTCTGACTTTTAGTTAACACATCAGTAAGCAATTTGGCCATCACTGAATTCAACGTTTATCTCAATCGTAATAGACAAGGATAATGACAAATATAGTTTACAATGTTATTAAGTACATCATTTTATTTAATTGTGTGAATAAAAGGAATCGTCTCCCCGTCGGGGAATTGAACCCCAGTCTCCCGTGTGACAGGTGGGGATACTGACCACTATACTAACGAGGACATATTGGCTTCAGTTCAACAGTGCTCACCTCCATGCGGTTAGGGCATGCCCTCAATCAATTCACAGTATTGTAATAGGCAGCTTTGCTTCCTTTGGTTAGGAGAAGCAATCTTTTTTCATAAATGATTACAAATCAGAAATTCCTAGCCAAAAATAATCTGCTTTAATAAGAAATGATTGATTAAAATAAATACCTATCTATCGATCTGTCTATCTATCTTTCTATCTATCTATGTATATGTATATATATATATATATATATATATACAATCAGCTCACTTCACCATTTGCAGCTTATAACCACTTACCACCAGGGGTCACTACTAACAAAAAGCATCCACTCCACTTCTAAATCTAGCCCCTAGAGTTGAGCAGAAGCATAAGATTCCCCACTGCTTCATTCCATTTTCCATTAGATTATAGATGTAAATTGTTTTTGATGGTATGGTCTGTGCAGATTGAAATATTCAGAGCATATTCTGACTTTTAGTTAACACATCAGTAAGCAATTTGGCCATCAATGAATTCAACATTTATCTCAATCGTAATAGACAAGGATAATGACAAATATAGTTTACAATGTTATTAAGTACATCATTTTATTTAATTGTGTGAATAAAAGGAATCGTCTCCCCGTCGGGGAATTGAACCCCGGTCTCCCGCGTGACAGGCGGGGATACTGACCACTATACTAACGAGGACATATTGGCTTCAGTTCAACAGTGCTCACCTCCATGCGGTTAGGGCATGCCCTCAATCAATTCACAGTATTGTAATAGGCAGCTTTGCTTCCTTTGGTTAGGAGAAGCAATCTTTTTTCATAAATGATTACAAATCAGAAATTCCTAGCCAAAAATAATCTGCTTTAATAAGAAATGATTGATTAAAATAAATACCTATCTATCGATCTGTCTATCTATCTTTCTATCTATCTATGTATATGTATATATATATATATATATATATATACAATCAGCTCACTTCACCATTTGCAGCTTATAACCACTTACCACCAGGGGTCACTACTAACAAAAAGCATCCACTCCACTTCTAAATCTAGCCCCTAGAGTTGAGCAGAAGCATAAGATTCCCCACTGCTTCATTCCATTTTCCATTAGATTATAGATGTAAATTGTTTTTGATGGTATGGTCTGTGCAGATTGAAATATTCAGAGCATATTCTGACTTTTAGTTAACACATCAGTAAGCAATTTGGCCATCAATGAATTCAACATTTATCTCAATCGTAATAGACAAGGATAATGACAAATATAGTTTACAATGTTATTAAGTACATCATTTTATTTAATTGTGTGAATAAAAGGAATCGTCTCCCCGTCGGGGAATTGAACCCCGGTCTCCCGCGTGACAGGCGGGGATACTGACCACTATACTAACGAGGACATATTGGCTTCAGTTCAACAGTGCTCACCTCCATGCGGTTAGGGCATGCCCTCAATCAATTCACAGTATTGTAATAGGCAGCTTTGCTTCCTTTGGTTAGGAGAAGCAATCTTTTTTAATAAATGATTACAAATCAGAAATTCCTAGCCAAAAATAATCTGCTTTAATAAGAAATGATTGATTAAAATAAATACCTATCTATCGATCTGTCTATCTATCTTTCTATCTATCTATGTATATGTATATATATATATATATATATATACAATCAGCTCACTTTACCATTTGCAGCTTATAACCACTTACCACCAGGGGTCACTACTAACAAAAAGCATCCACTCCACTTCTAAATCTAGCCCCTAGAGTTGAGCAGAAGCATAAGATTCCCCACTGCTTCATTCCATTTTCCATTAGATTATAGATGTAAATTGTTTTTGATGGTATGGTCTGTGCAGATTGAAATATTCAGAGCATATTCTGACTTTTAGTTAACACATCAGTAAGCAATTTGGCCATCACTGAATTCAACGTTTATCTCAATCGTAATAGACAAGGATAATGACAAATATAGTTTACAATGTTATTAAGTACATCATTTTATTTAATTGTGTGAATAAAAGGAATCGTCTCCCCGTCGGGGAATTGAACCCCGGTCTCCCGCGTGACAGGCGGGGATACTGACCACTATACTAACGAGGACATATTGGCTTCAGTTCAACAGTGCTCACCTCCATGCGGTTAGGGCATGCCCTCAATCAATTCACAGTATTGTAATAGGCAGCTTTGCTTCCTTTGGTTAGGAGAAGCAATCTTTTTTCATAAATGATTACAAATCAGAAATTCCTAGCCAAAAATAATCTGCTTTAATAAGAAATGATTGATTAAAATAAATACCTATCTATCGATCTGTCTATCTATCTTTCTATCTATCTATGTATATGTATATATATATATATATATATATACAATCAGCTCACTTTACCATTTGCAGCTTATAACCACTTACCACCAGGGGTCACTACTAACAAAAAGCATCCACTCCACTTCTAAATCTAGCCCCTAGAGTTGAGCAGAAGCATAAGATTCCCCACTGCTTCATTCCATTTTCCATTAGATGATAGATGTAAATTGTTTTTGATGGTATGGTCTGTGCAGATTGAAATATTCAGAGCATATTCTGACTTTTAGTTAACACATCAGTAAGCAATTTGGCCATCACTGAATTCAACGTTTATCTCAATCGTAATAGACAAGGATAATGACAAATATAGTTTACAATGTTATTAAGTACATCATTTTATTTAATTGTGTGAATAAAAGGAATCGTCTCCCCGTCGGGGAATTGAACCCCGGTCTCCCGCGTGACAGGCGGGGATACTGACCACTATACTAACGAGGACATATTGGCTTCAGTTCAACAGTGCTCACCTCCATGCGGTTAGGGCATGCCCTCAATCAATTCACAGTATTGTAATAGGCAGCTTTGCTTCCTTTGGTTAGGAGAAGCAATCTTTTTTCATAAATGATTACAAATCAGAAATTCCTAGCCAAAAATAATCTGCTTTAATAAGAAATGATTGATTAAAATAAATACCTATCTATCGATCTGTCTATCTATCTTTCTATCTATCTATGTATATGTATATATATGTATATATATATATACAATCAGCTCACTTTACCATTTGCAGCTTATAACCACTTACCACCAGGGGTCACTACTAACAAAAAGCATCCACTCCACTTCTAAATCTAGCCCCTAGAGTTGAGCAGAAGCATAAGATTCCCCACTGCTTCATTCCATTTTCCATTAGATTATAGATGTAAATTGTTTTTGATGGTATGGTCTGTGCAGATTGAAATATTCAGAGCATATTCTGACTTTTAGTTAACACATCAGTAAGCAATTTGGCCATCACTGAATTCAACGTTTATCTCAATCGTAATAGACAAGGATAATGACAAATATAGTTTACAATGTTATTAAGTACATCATTTTATTTAATTGTGTGAATAAAAGGAATCATCTCCCCGTCGGGGAATTGAACCCAGGTCTCCCGCGTGACAGGCGGGGATACTGACCACTATACTAACGAGGACATATTGGCTTCAGTTCAACAGTGCTCACCTCCATGCGGTTAGGGCATGCCCTCAATCAATTCACAGTATTGTAATAGGCAGCTTTGCTTCCTTTGGTTAGGAGAAGCAATCTTTTTTCATAAATGATTACAAATCAGAAATTCCTAGCCAAAAATAATCTGCTTTAATAAGAAATGATTGATTAAAATAAATACCTATCTATCGATCTGTCTATCTATCTTTCTATCTATCTATGTATATGTATATATATATATATATATATATATATATACAATCAGCTCACTTTACCATTTGCAGCTTATAACCACTTACCACCAGGGGTCACTACTAACAAAAAGCATCCACTCCACTTCTAAATCTAGCCCCTAGAGTTGAGCAGAAGCATAAGATTCCCCACTGCTTCATTCCATTTTCCATTAGATTATAGATGTAAATTGTTTTTGATGGTATGGTCTGTGCAGATTGAAATATTCAGAGCATATTCTGACTTTTAGTTAACACATCAGTAAGCAATTTGGCCATCACTGAATTCAACGTTTATCTCAATCGTAATAGACAAGGATAATGACAAATATAGTTTACAATGTTATTAAGTACATCATTTTATTTAATTGTGTGAATAAAAAGAATCGTCTCCCCGTCGGGGAATTGAACCCCAGTCTCCCGTGTGACAGGTGGGGATACTGACCACTATACTAACGAGGACATATTGGCTTCAGTTCAACAGTGCTCACCTCCATGCGGTTAGGGCATGCCCTCAATCAATTCACAGTATTGTAATAGGCAGCTTTGCTTCCTTTGGTTAGGAGAAGCAATCTTTTTTCATAAATGATTACAAATCAGAAATTCCTAGCCAAAAATAATCTGCTTTAATAAGAAATGATTGATTAAAATAAATACCTATCTATCGATCTGTCTATCTATCTTTCTATCTATCTATGTATATGTATATATATATATATATATATACAATCAGCTCACTTCACCATTTGCAGCTTATAACCACTTACCACCAGGGGTCACTACTAACAAAAAGCATCCACTCCACTTCTAAATCTAGCCCCTAGAGTTGAGCAGAAGCATAAGATTCCCCACTGCTTCATTCCATTTTCCATTAGATTATAGATGTAAATTGTTTTTGATGGTATGGTCTGTGCAGATTGAAATATTCAGAGCATATTCTGACTTTTAGTTAACACATCAGTAAGCAATTTGGCCATCAATGAATTCAACATTTATCTCAATCGTAATAGACAAGGATAATGACAAATATAGTTTACAATGTTATTAAGTACATCATTTTATTTAATTGTGTGAATAAAAGGAATCGTCTCCCCGTCGGGGAATTGAACCCCGGTCTCCCGCGTGACAGGCGGGGATACTGACCACTATACTAACGAGGACATATTGGCTTCAGTTCAACAGTGCTCACCTCCATGCGGTTAGGGCATGCCCTCAATCAATTCACAGTATTGTAATAGGCAGCTTTGCTTCCTTTGGTTAGGAGAAGCAATCTTTTTTAATAAATGATTACAAATCAGAAATTCCTAGCCAAAAATAATCTGCTTTAATAAGAAATGATTGATTAAAATAAATACCTATCTATCGATCTGTCTATCTATCTTTCTATCTATCTATGTATATGTATATATATATATATATATATATACAATCAGCTCACTTTACCATTTGCAGCTTATAACCACTTACCACCAGGGGTCACTACTAACAAAAAGCATCCACTCCACTTCTAAATCTAGCCCCTAGAGTTGAGCAGAAGCATAAGATTCCCCACTGCTTCATTCCATTTTCCATTAGATTATAGATGTAAATTGTTTTTGATGGTATGGTCTGTGCAGATTGAAATATTCAGAGCATATTCTGACTTTTAGTTAACACATCAGTAAGCAATTTGGCCATCACTGAATTCAACGTTTATCTCAATCGTAATAGACAAGGATAATGACAAATATAGTTTACAATGTTATTAAGTACATCATTTTATTTAATTGTGTGAATAAAAGGAATCGTCTCCCCGTCGGGGAATTGAACCCCGGTCTCCCGCGTGACAGGCGGGGATACTGACCACTATACTAACGAGGACATATTGGCTTCAGTTCAACAGTGCTCACCTCCATGCGGTTAGGGCATGCCCTCAATCAATTCACAGTATTGTAATAGGCAGCTTTGCTTCCTTTGGTTAGGAGAAGCAATCTTTTTTCATAAATGATTACAAATCAGAAATTCCTAGCCAAAAATAATCTGCTTTAATAAGAAATGATTGATTAAAATAAATACCTATCTATCGATCTGTCTATCTATCTTTCTATCTATCTATGTATATGTATATATATGTATATATATATATACAATCAGCTCACTTTACCATTTGCAGCTTATAACCACTTACCACCAGGGGTCACTACTAACAAAAAGCATCCACTCCACTTCTAAATCTAGCCCCTAGAGTTGAGCAGAAGCATAAGATTCCCCACTGCTTCATTCCATTTTCCATTAGATTATAGATGTAAATTGTTTTTGATGGTATGGTCTGTGCAGATTGAAATATTCAGAGCATATTCTGACTTTTAGTTAACACATCAGTAAGCAATTTGGCCATCACTGAATTCAACGTTTATCTCAATCGTAATAGACAAGGATAATGACAAATATAGTTTACAATGTTATTAAGTACATCATTTTATTTAATTGTGTGAATAAAAGGAATCGTCTCCCCGTCGGGGAATTGAACCCCGGTCTCCCGCGTGACAGGCGGGGATACTGACCACTATACTAACGAGGACATATTGGCTTCAGTTCAACAGTGCTCACCTCCATGCGGTTAGGGCATGCCCTCAATCAATTCACAGTATTGTAATAGGCAGCTTTGCTTCCTTTGGTTAGGAGAAGCAATCTTTTTTCATAAATGATTACAAATCAGAAATTCCTAGCCAAAAATAATCTGCTTTAATAAGAAATGATTGATTAAAATAAATACCTATCTATCGATCTGTCTATCTATCTTTCTATCTATCTATGTATATGTATATATATATATATATATATATATATATATATACAATCAGCTCACTTTACCATTTGCAGCTTATAACCACTTACCACCAGGGGTCACTACTAACAAAAAGCATCCACTCCACTTCTAAATCTAGCCCCTAGAGTTGAGCAGAAGCATAAGATTCCCCACTGCTTCATTCCATTTTCCATTAGATTATAGATGTAAATTGTTTTTGATGGTATGGTCTGTGCAGATTGAAATATTCAGAGCATATTCTGACTTTTAGTTAACACATCAGTAAGCAATTTGGCCATCACTGAATTCAACGTTTATCTCAATCGTAATAGACAAGGATAATGACAAATATAGTTTACAATGTTATTAAGTACATCATTTTATTTAATTGTGTGAATAAAAGGAATCGTCTCCCCGTCGGGGAATTGAACCCCAGTCTCCCGCGTGACAGGTGGGGATACTGACCACTATACTAACGAGGACATATTGGCTTCAGTTCAACAGTGCTCACCTCCATGCGGTTAGGGCATGCCCTCAATCAATTCACAGTATTGTAATAGGCAGCTTTGCTTCCTTTGGTTAGGAGAAGCAATCTTTTTTCATAAATGATTACAAATCAGAAATTCCTAGCCAAAAATAATCTGCTTTAATAAGAAATGATTGATTAAAATAAATACCTATCTATCGATCTGTCTATCTATCTTTCTATCTATCTATGTATATGTATATATATATATATATATATACAATCAGCTCACTTCACCATTTGCAGCTTATAACCACTTACCACCAGGGGTCACTACTAACAAAAAGCATCCACTCCACTTCTAAATCTAGCCCCTAGAGTTGAGCAGAAGCATAAGATTCCCCACTGCTTCATTCCATTTTCCATTAGATTATAGATGTAAATTGTTTTTGATGGTATGGTCTGTGCAGATTGAAATATTCAGAGCATATTCTGACTTTTAGTTAACACATCAGTAAGCAATTTGGCCATCACTGAATTCAACGTTTATCTCAATCGTAATAGACAAGGATAATGACAAATATAGTTTACAATGTTATTAAGTAAATCATTTTATTTAATTGTGTGAATAAAAGGAATCATCTCCCCGTCGGGGAATTGAACCCAGGTCTCCCGCGTGACAGGCGGGGATACTGACCACTATACTAACGAGGACATATTGGCTTCAGTTCAACAGTGCTCACCTCCATGCGGTTAGGGCATGCCCTCAATCAATTCACAGTATTGTAATAGGCAGCTTTGCTTCCTTTGGTTAGGAGAAGCAATCTTTTTTCATAAATGATTACAAATCAGAAATTCCTAGCCAAAAATAATCTGCTTTAATAAGAAATGATTGATTAAAATAAATACCTATCTATCGATCTGTCTATCTATCTTTCTATCTATCTATGTATATGTATATATATATATATATATATATATATATACAATCAGCTCACTTTACCATTTGCAGCTTATAACCACTTACCACCAGGGGTCACTACTAACAAAAAGCATCCACTCCACTTCTAAATCTAGCCCCTAGAGTTGAGCAGAAGCATAAGATTCCCCACTGCTTCATTCCATTTTCCATTAGATTATAGATGTAAATTGTTTTTGATGGTATGGTCTGTGCAGATTGAAATATTCAGAGCATATTCTGACTTTTAGTTAACACATCAGTAAGCAATTTGGCCATCACTGAATTCAACGTTTATCTCAATCGTAATAGACAAGGATAATGACAAATATAGTTTACAATGTTATTAAGTACATCATTTTATTTAATTGTGTGAATAAAAGGAATCGTCTCCCCGTCGGGGAATTGAACCCCAGTCTCCCGTGTGACAGGTGGGGATACTGACCACTATACTAACGAGGACATATTGGCTTCAGTTCAACAGTGCTCACCTCCATGCGGTTAGGGCATGCCCTCAATCAATTCACAGTATTGTAATAGGCAGCTTTGCTTCCTTTGGTTAGGAGAAGCAATCTTTTTTCATAAATGATTACAAATCAGAAATTCCTAGCCAAAAATAATCTGCTTTAATAAGAAATGATTGATTAAAATAAATACCTATCTATCGATCTGTCTATCTATCTTTCTATCTATCTATGTATATGTATATATATATATATATATATACAATCAGCTCACTTCACCATTTGCAGCTTATAACCACTTACCACCAGGGGTCACTACTAACAAAAAGCATCCACTCCACTTCTAAATCTAGCCCCTAGAGTTGAGCAGAAGCATAAGATTCCCCACTGCTTCATTCCATTTTCCATTAGATTATAGATGTAAATTGTTTTTGATGGTATGGTCTGTGCAGATTGAAATATTCAGAGCATATTCTGACTTTTAGTTAACACATCAGTAAGCAATTTGGCCATCAATGAATTCAACATTTATCTCAATCGTAATAGACAAGGATAATGACAAATATAGTTTACAATGTTATTAAGTACATCATTTTATTTAATTGTGTGAATAAAAGGAATCGTCTCCCCGTCGGGGAATTGAACCCCGGTCTCCCGCGTGACAGGCGGGGATACTGACCACTATACTAACGAGGACATATTGGCTTCAGTTCAACAGTGCTCACCTCCATGCGGTTAGGGCATGCCCTCAATCAATTCACAGTATTGTAATAGGCAGCTTTGCTTCCTTTGGTTAGGAGAAGCAATCTTTTTTAATAAATGATTACAAATCAGAAATTCCTAGCCAAAAATAATCTGCTTTAATAAGAAATGATTGATTAAAATAAATACCTATCTATCGATCTGTCTATCTATCTTTCTATCTATCTATGTATATGTATATATATATATATATATATATACAATCAGCTCACTTTACCATTTGCAGCTTATAACCACTTACCACCAGGGGTCACTACTAACAAAAAGCATCCACTCCACTTCTAAATCTAGCCCCTAGAGTTGAGCAGAAGCATAAGATTCCCCACTGCTTCATTCCATTTTCCATTAGATTATAGATGTAAATTGTTTTTGATGGTATGGTCTGTGCAGATTGAAATATTCAGAGCATATTCTGACTTTTAGTTAACACATCAGTAAGCAATTTGGCCATCACTGAATTCAACGTTTATCTCAATCGTAATAGACAAGGATAATGACAAATATAGTTTACAATGTTATTAAGTACATCATTTTATTTAATTGTGTGAATAAAAGGAATCATCTCCCCGTCGGGGAATTGAACCCAGGTCTCCCGCGTGACAGGCGGGGATACTGACCACTATACTAACGAGGACATATTGGCTTCAGTTCAACAGTGCTCACCTCCATGCGGTTAGGGCATGCCCTCAATCAATTCACAGTATTGTAATAGGCAGCTTTGCTTCCTTTGGTTAGGAGAAGCAATCTTTTTTCATAAATGATTACAAATCAGAAATTCCTAGCCAAAAATAATCTGCTTTAATAAGAAATGATTGATTAAAATAAATACCTATCTATCGATCTGTCTATCTATCTTTCTATCTATCTATGCATATGTATATATATATATATATATATATATATATATATACAATCAGCTCACTTTACCATTTGCAGCTTATAACCACTTACCACCAGGGGTCACTACTAACAAAAAGCATCCACTCCACTTCTAAATCTAGCCCCTAGAGTTGAGCAGAAGCATAAGATTCCCCACTGCTTCATTCCATTTTCCATTAGATTATAGATGTAAATTGTTTTTGATGGTATGGTCTGTGCAGATTGAAATATTCAGAGCATATTCTGACTTTTAGTTAACACATCAGTAAGCAATTTGGCCATCACTGAATTCAACGTTTATCTCAATCGTAATAGACAAGGATAATGACAAATATAGTTTACAATGTTATTAAGTACATCATTTTATTTAATTGTGTGAATAAAAGGAATCGTCTCCCCGTCGGGGAATTGAACCCCAGTCTCCCGCGTGACAGGTGGGGATACTGACCACTATACTAACGAGGACATATTGGCTTCAGTTCAACAGTGCTCACCTCCATGCGGTTAGGGCATGCCCTCAATCAATTCACAGTATTGTAATAGGCAGCTTTGCTTCCTTTGGTTAGGAGAAGCAATCTTTTTTCATAAATGATTACAAATCAGAAATTCCTAGCCAAAAATAATCTGCTTTAATAAGAAATGATTGATTAAAATAAATACCTATCTATCGATCTGTCTATCTATCTTTCTATCTATCTATGTATATGTATATATATATATATATATATACAATCAGCTCACTTCACCATTTGCAGCTTATAACCACTTACCACCAGGGGTCACTACTAACAAAAAGCATCCACTCCACTTCTAAATCTAGCCCCTAGAGTTGAGCAGAAGCATAAGATTCCCCACTGCTTCATTCCATTTTCCATTAGATTATAGATGTAAATTGTTTTTGATGGTATGGTCTGTGCAGATTGAAATATTCAGAGCATATTCTGACTTTTAGTTAACACATCAGTAAGCAATTTGGCCATCAATGAATTCAACATTTATCTCAATCGTAATAGACAAGGATAATGACAAATATAGTTTACAATGTTATTAAGTACATCATTTTATTTAATTGTGTGAATAAAAGCAATCGTCTCCCCGTCGGGGAATTGAACCCCGGTCTCCCGCGTGACAGGCGGGGATACTGACCACTATACTAACGAGGACATATTGGCTTCAGTTCAACAGTGCTCACCTCCATGCGGTTAGGGCATGCCCTCAATCAATTCACAGTATTGTAATAGGCAGCTTTGCTTCCTTTGGTTAGGAGAAGCAATCTTTTTTCATAAATGATTACAAATCAGAAATTCCTAGCCAAAAATAATCTGCTTTAATAAGAAATGATTGATTAAAATAAATACCTATCTATCGATCTGTCTATCTATCTTTCTATCTATCTATGTATATGTATATATATGTATATATATATATACAATCAGCTCACTTTACCATTTGCAGCTTATAACCACTTACCACCAGGGGTCACTACTAACAAAAAGCATCCACTCCACTTCTAAATCTAGCCCCTAGAGTTGAGCAGAAGCATAAGATTCCCCACTGCTTCATTCCATTTTCCATTAGATTATAGATGTAAATTGTTTTTGATGGTATGGTCTGTGCAGATTGAAATATTCAGAGCATATTCTGACTTTTAGTTAACACATCAGTAAGCAATTTGGCCATCACTGAATTCAACGTTTATCTCAATCGTAATAGACAAGGATAATGACAAATATAGTTTACAATGTTATTAAGTACATCATTTTATTTAATTGTGTGAATAAAAGGAATCATCTCCCCGTCGGGGAATTGAACCCAGGTCTCCCGCGTGACAGGCGGGGATACTGACCACTATACTAACGAGGACATATTGGCTTCAGTTCAACAGTGCTCACCTCCATGCGGTTAGGGCATGCCCTCAATCAATTCACAGTATTGTAATAGGCAGCTTTGCTTCCTTTGGTTAGGAGAAGCAATCTTTTTTCATAAATGATTACAAATCAGAAATTCCTAGCCAAAAATAATCTGCTTTAATAAGAAATGATTGATTAAAATAAATACCTATCTATCGATCTGTCTATCTATCTTTCTATCTATCTATGTATATGTATATATATATATATATATATATATATATATATACAATCAGCTCACTTTACCATTTGCAGCTTATAACCACTTACCACCAGGGGTCACTACTAACAAAAAGCATCCACTCCACTTCTAAATCTAGCCCCTAGAGTTGAGCAGAAGCATAAGATTCCCCACTGCTTCATTCCATTTTCCATTAGATTATAGATGTAAATTGTTTTTGATGGTATGGTCTGTGCAGATTGAAATATTCAGAGCATATTCTGACTTTTAGTTAACACATCAGTAAGCAATTTGGCCATCACTGAATTCAACGTTTATCTCAATCGTAATAGACAAGGATAATGACAAATATAGTTTACAATGTTATTAAGTACATCATTTTATTTAATTGTGTGAATAAAAGGAATCGTCTCCCCGTCGGGGAATTGAACCCCAGTCTCCCGCGTGACAGGTGGGGATACTGACCACTATACTAACGAGGACATATTGGCTTCAGTTCAACAGTGCTCACCTCCATGCGGTTAGGGCATGCCCTCAATCAATTCACAGTATTGTAATAGGCAGCTTTGCTTCCTTTGGTTAGGAGAAGCAATCTTTTTTCATAAATGATTACAAATCAGAAATTCCTAGCCAAAAATAATCTGCTTTAATAAGAAATGATTGATTAAAATAAATACCTATCTATCGATCTGTCTATCTATCTTTCTATCTATCTATGTATATGTATATATATATATATATATATACAATCAGCTCACTTCACCATTTGCAGCTTATAACCACTTACCACCAGGGGTCACTACTAACAAAAAGCATCCACTCCACTTCTAAATCTAGCCCCTAGAGTTGAGCAGAAGCATAAGATTCCCCACTGCTTCATTCCATTTTCCATTAGATTATAGATGTAAATTGTTTTTGATGGTATGGTCTGTGCAGATTGAAATATTCAGAGCATATTCTGACTTTTAGTTAACACATCAGTAAGCAATTTGGCCATCAATGAATTCAACATTTATCTCAATCGTAATAGACAAGGATAATGACAAATATAGTTTACAATGTTATTAAGTACATCATTTTATTTAATTGTGTGAATAAAAGGAATCGTCTCCCCGTCGGGGAATTGAACCCCGGTCTCCCGCGTGACAGGCGGGGATACTGACCACTATACTAACGAGGACATATTGGCTTCAGTTCAACAGTGCTCACCTCCATGCGGTTAGGGCATGCCCTCAATCAATTCACAGTATTGTAATAGGCAGCTTTGCTTCCTTTGGTTAGGAGAAGCAATCTTTTTTCATAAATGATTACAAATCAGAAATTCCTAGCCAAAAATAATCTGCTTTAATAAGAAATGATTGATTAAAATAAATACCTATCTATCGATCTGTCTATCTATCTTTCTATCTATCTATGTATATGTATATATATGTATATATATATATACAATCAGCTCACTTTACCATTTGCAGCTTATAACCACTTACCACCAGGGGTCACTACTAACAAAAAGCATCCACTCCACTTCTAAATCTAGCCCCTAGAGTTGAGCAGAAGCATAAGATTCCCCACTGCTTCATTCCATTTTCCATTAGATTATAGATGTAAATTGTTTTTGATGGTATGGTCTGTGCAGATTGAAATATTCAGAGCATATTCTGACTTTTAGTTAACACATCAGTAAGCAATTTGGCCATCACTGAATTCAACGTTTATCTCAATCGTAATAGACAAGGATAATGACAAATATAGTTTACAATGTTATTAAGTACATCATTTTATTTAATTGTGTGAATAAAAGGAATCATCTCCCCGTCGGGGAATTGAACCCAGGTCTCCCGCGTGACAGGCGGGGATACTGACCACTATACTAACGAGGACATATTGGCTTCAGTTCAACAGTGCTCACCTCCATGCGGTTAGGGCATGCCCTCAATCAATTCACAGTATTGTAATAGGCAGCTTTGCTTCCTTTGGTTAGGAGAAGCAATCTTTTTTCATAAATGATTACAAATCAGAAATTCCTAGCCAAAAATAATCTGCTTTAATAAGAAATGATTGATTAAAATAAATACCTATCTATCGATCTGTCTATCTATCTTTCTATCTATCTATGTATATGTATATATATATATATATATATACAATCAGCTCACTTCACCATTTGCAGCTTATAACCACTTACCACCAGGGGTCACTACTAACAAAAAGCATCCACTCCACTTCTAAATCTAGCCCCTAGAGTTGAGCAGAAGCATAAGATTCCCCACTGCTTCATTCCATTTTCCATTAGATTATAGATGTAAATTGTTTTTGATGGTATGGTCTGTGCAGATTGAAATATTCAGAGCATATTCTGACTTTTAGTTAACACATCAGTAAGCAATTTGGCCATCAATGAATTCAACATTTATCTCAATCGTAATAGACAAGGATAATGACAAATATAGTTTACAATGTTATTAAGTACATCATTTTATTTAATTGTGTGAATAAAAGGAATCGTCTCCCCGTCGGGGAATTGAACCCCGGTCTCCCGCGTGACAGGCGGGGATACTGACCACTATACTAACGAGGACATATTGGCTTCAGTTCAACAGTGCTCACCTCCATGCGGTTAGGGCATGCCCTCAATCAATTCACAGTATTGTAATAGGCAGCTTTGCTTCCTTTGGTTAGGAGAAGCAATCTTTTTTAATAAATGATTACAAATCAGAAATTCCTAGCCAAAAATAATCTGCTTTAATAAGAAATGATTGATTAAAATAAATACCTATCTATCGATCTGTCTATCTATCTTTCTATCTATCTATGTATATGTATATATATATATATATATATATATACAATCAGCTCACTTTACCATTTGCAGCTTATAACCACTTACCACCAGGGGTCACTACTAACAAAAAGCATCCACTCCACTTCTAAATCTAGCCCCTAGAGTTGAGCAGAAGCATAAGATTCCCCACTGCTTCATTCCATTTTCCATTAGATTATAGATGTAAATTGTTTTTGATGGTATGGTCTGTGCAGATTGAAATATTCAGAGCATATTCTGACTTTTAGTTAACACATCAGTAAGCAATTTGGCCATCACTGAATTCAACGTTTATCTCAATCGTAATAGACAAGGATAATGACAAATATAGTTTACAATGTTATTAAGTACATCATTTTATTTAATTGTGTGAATAAAAGGAATCGTCTCCCCGTCGGGGAATTGAACCCCGGTCTCCCGCGTGACAGGCGGGGATACAGACCACTATACTAACGAGGACATATTGGCTTCAGTTCAACAGTGCTCACCTCCATGCGGTTAGGGCATGCCCTCAATCAATTCACAGTATTGTAATAGGCAGCTTTGCTTCCTTTGGTTAGGAGAAGCAATCTTTTTTCATAAATGATTACAAATCAGAAATTCCTAGCCAAAAATAATCTGCTTTAATAAGAAAATATTGATTAAAATAAATACCTATCTATCGATCTGTCTATCTATCTTTCTATCTATCTATGTATATGTATATATATGTATATATATATATACAATCAGCTCACTTTACCATTTGCAGCTTATAACCACTTACCACCAGGGGTCACTACTAACAAAAAGCATCCACTCCACTTCTAAATCTAGCCCCTAGAGTTGAGCAGAAGCATAAGATTCCCCACTGCTTCATTCCATTTTCCATTAGATTATAGATGTAAATTGTTTTTGATGGTATGGTCTGTGCAGATTGAAATATTCAGAGCATATTCTGACTTTTAGTTAACACATCAGTAAGCAATTTGGCCATCACTGAATTCAACGTTTATCTCAATCGTAATAGACAAGGATAATGACAAATATAGTTTACAATGTTATTAAGTACATCATTTTATTTAATTGTGTGAATAAAAGGAATCATCTCCCCGTCGGGGAATTGAACCCAGGTCTCCCGCGTGACAGGCGGGGATACTGACCACTATACTAACGAGGACATATTGGCTTCAGTTCAACAGTGCTCACCTCCATGCGGTTAGGGCATGCCCTCAATCAATTCACAGTATTGTAATAGGCAGCTTTGCTTCCTTTGGTTAGGAGAAGCAATCTTTTTTCATAAATGATTACAAATCAGAAATTCCTAGCCAAAAATAATCTGCTTTAATAAGAAATGATTGATTAAAATAAATACCTATCTATCGATCTGTCTATCTATCTTTCTATCTATCTATGTATATGTATATATATATATATATATATATATATATATATATACAATCAGCTCACTTTACCATTTGCAGCTTATAACCACTTACCACCAGGGGTCACTACTAACAAAAAGCATCCACTCCACTTCTAAATCTAGCCCCTAGAGTTGAGCAGAAGCATAAGATTCCCCACTGCTTCATTCCATTTTCCATTAGATTATAGATGTAAATTGTTTTTGATGGTATGGTCTGTGCAGATTGAAATATTCAGAGCATATTCTGACTTTTAGTTAACACATCAGTAAGCAATTTGGCCATCACTGAATTCAACGTTTATCTCAATCGTAATAGACAAGGATAATGACAAATATAGTTTACAATGTTATTAAGTACATCATTTTATTTAATTGTGTGAATAAAAGGAATCGTCTCCCCGTCGGGGAATTGAACCCCAGTCTCCCGCGTGACAGGTGGGGATACTGACCACTATACTAACGAGGACATATTGGCTTCAGTTCAACAGTGCTCACCTCCATGCGGTTAGGGCATGCCCTCAATCAATTCACAGTATTGTAATAGGCAGCTTTGCTTCCTTTGGTTAGGAGAAGCAATCTTTTTTCATAAATGATTACAAATCAGAAATTCCTAGCCAAAAATAATCTGCTTTAATAAGAAATGATTGATTAAAATAAATACCTATCTATCGATCTGTCTATCTATCTTTCTATCTATCTATGTATATGTATATATATATATATATATATACAATCAGCTCACTTCACCATTTGCAGCTTATAACCACTTACCACCAGGGGTCACTACTAACAAAAAGCATCCACTCCACTTCTAAATCTAGCCCCTAGAGTTGAGCAGAAGCATAAGATTCCCCACTGCTTCATTCCATTTTCCATTAGATTATAGATGTAAATTGTTTTTGATGGTATGGTCTGTGCAGATTGAAATATTCAGAGCATATTCTGACTTTTAGTTAACACATCAGTAAGCAATTTGGCCATCAATGAATTCAACATTTATCTCAATCGTAATAGACAAGGATAATGACAAATATAGTTTACAATGTTATTAAGTACATCATTTTATTTAATTGTGTGAATAAAAGGAATCGTCTCCCCGTCGGGGAATTGAACCCCGGTCTCCCGCGTGACAGGCGGGGATACTGACCACTATACTAACGAGGACATATTGGCTTCAGTTCAACAGTGCTCACCTCCATGCGGTTAGGGCATGCCCTCAATCAATTCACAGTATTGTAATAGGCAGCTTTGCTTCCTTTGGTTAGGAGAAGCAATCTTTTTTCATAAATGATTACAAATCAGAAATTCCTAGCCAAAAATAATCTGCTTTAATAAGAAATGATTGATTAAAATAAATACCTATCTATCGATCTGTCTATCTATCTTTCTATCTATCTATGTATATGTATATATATATATATATATATATACAATCAGCTCACTTTACCATTTGCAGCTTATAACCTCTTACCACCAGGGGTCACTACTAACAAAAAGCATCCACTCCACTTCTAAATCTAGCCCCTAGAGTTGAGCAGAAGCATAAGATTCCCCACTGCTTCATTCCATTTTCCATTAGATTATAGATGTAAATTGTTTTTGATGGTATGGTCTGTGCAGATTGAAATATTCAGAGCATATTCTGACTTTTAGTTAACACATCAGTAAGCAATTTGGCCATCACTGAATTCAACGTTTATCTCAATCGTAATAGACAAGGATAATGACAAATATAGTTTACAATGTTATTAAGTACATCATTTTATTTAATTGTGTGAATAAAAGGAATCGTCTCCCCGTCGGGGAATTGAACCCCGGTCTCAAGCGTGACAGGCGGGGATACTGACCACTATACTAACGAGGACATATTGGCTTCAGTTCAACAGTGCTCACCTCCATGCGGTTAGGGCATGCCCTCAATCAATTCACAGTATTGTAATAGGCAGCTTTGCTTCCTTTGGTTAGGAGAAGCAATCTTTTTTCATAAATGATTACAAATCAGAAATTCCTAGCCAAAAATAATCTGCTTTAATAAGAAAATATTGATTAAAATAAATACCTATCTATCGATCTGTCTATCTATCTTTCTATCTATCTATGTATATGTATATATATATATATATATATACAATCAGCTCACTTTACCATTTGCAGCTTATAACCACTTACCACCAGGGGTCACTACTAACAAAAAGCATCCACTCCACTTCTAAATATAGCCCCTAGAGTTGAGCAGAAGCATAAGATTCCCCACTGCTTCATTCCATTTTCCATTAGATTATAGATGTAAATTGTTTTTGATGGTATGGTCTGTGCAGATTGAAATATTCAGAGCATATTCTGACTTTTAGTTAACACATCAGTAAGCAATTTGGCCATCACTGAATTCAACATTTATCTCAATCGTAATAGACAAGGATAATGACAAATATAGTTTACAATGTTATTAAGTACATCATTTTATTTAATTGTGTGAATAAAAGGAATCGTCTCCCCGTCGGGGAATTGAACCCAGGTCTCCCACGTGACAGGCGGGGATACTGACCACTATACTAACGAGGACATATTGGTTTCAGTTCAACAGTGCTCACCTCCATGCGGTTAGGGCATGCCCTCAATCAATTCACAGTATTGTAATAGGCAGCTTTGCTTCCTTTGGTTAGGAGAAGCAATCTTTTTTCATAAATGATTACAAATCAGAAATTCCTAGCCAAAAATAATCTGCTTTAATAAGAAATGATTGATTAAAATAAATACCTATCTATCGATCTGTCTATCTATCTTTCTATCTATCTATGTATATGTATATATATATATATATATATATATATATATACAATCAGCTCACTTTACCATTTGCAGCTTATAACCACTTACCACCAGGGGTCACTACTAACAAAAAGCATCCACTCCACTTCTAAATCTAGCCCCTAGAGTTGAGCAGAAGCATAAGATTCCCCACTGCTTCATTCCATTTTCCATTAGATTATAGATGTAAATTGTTTTTGATGGTATGGTCTGTGCAGATTGAAATATTCAGAGCATATTCTGACTTTTAGTTAACACATCAGTAAGCAATTTGGCCATCACTGAATTCAACGTTTATCTCAATCGTAATAGACAAGGATAATGACAAATATAGTTTACAATGTTATTAAGTACATCATTTTATTTAATTGTGTGAATAAAAGGAATCGTCTCCCCGTCGGGGAATTGAACCCCAGTCTCCCGTGTGACAGGTGGGGATACTGACCACTATACTAACGAGGACATATTGGCTTCAGTTCAACAGTGCTCACCTCCATGCGGTTAGGGCATGCCCTCAATCAATTCACAGTATTGTAATAGGCAGCTTTGCTTCCTTTGGTTAGGAGAAGCAATCTTTTTTCATAAATGATTACAAATCAGAAATTCCTAGCCAAAAATAATCTGCTTTAATAAGAAATGATTGATTAAAATAAATACCTATCTATCGATCTGTCTATCTATCTTTCTATCTATCTATGTATATGTATATATATATATATATATATACAATCAGCTCACTTCACCATTTGCAGCTTATAACCACTTACCACCAGGGGTCACTACTAACAAAAAGCATCCACTCCACTTCTAAATCTAGCCCCTAGAGTTGAGCAGAAGCATAAGATTCCCCACTGCTTCATTCCATTTTCCATTAGATTATAGATGTAAATTGTTTTTGATGGTATGGTCTGTGCAGATTGAAATATTCAGAGCATATTCTGACTTTTAGTTAACACATCAGTAAGCAATTTGGCCATCAATGAATTCAACATTTATCTCAATCGTAATAGACAAGGATAATGACAAATATAGTTTACAATGTTATTAAGCACATCATTTTATTTAATTGTGTGAATAAAAGGAATCGTCTCCCCGTCGGGGAATTGAACCCCGGTCTCCCGCGTGACAGGCGGGGATACTGACCACTATACTAACGAGGACATATTGGCTTCAGTTCAACAGTGCTCACCTCCATGCGGTTAGGGCATGCCCTCAATCAATTCACAGTATTGTAATAGGCAGCTTTGCTTCCTTTGGTTAGGAGAAGCAATCTTTTTTCATAAATGATTACAAATCAGAAATTCCTAGCCAAAAATAATCTGCTTTAATAAGAAATGATTGATTAAAATAAATACCTATCTATCGATCTGTCTATCTATCTTTCTATCTATCTATGTATATGTATATATATATATATATATATATACAATCAGCTCACTTTACCATTTGCAGCTTATAACCACTTACCACCAGGGGTCACTACTAACAAAAAGCATCCACTCCACTTCTAAATCTAGCCCCTAGAGTTGAGCAGAAGCATAAGATTCCCCACTGCTTCATTCCATTTTCCATTAGATTATAGATGTAAATTGTTTTTGATGGTATGGTCTGTGCAGATTGAAATATTCAGAGCATATTCTGACTTTTAGTTAACACATCAGTAAGCAATTTGGCCATCACTGAATTCAACATTTATCTCAATCGTAATAGACAAGGATAATGACAAATATAGTTTACAATGTTATTAAGTACATCATTTTATTTAATTGTGTGAATAAAAGGAATCGTCTCCCCGTCGGGGAATTGAACCCAGGTCTCCCGCGTGACAGGCGGGGATACTGACCACTATACTAACGAGGACATATTGGTTTCAGTTCAACAGTGCTCACCTCCATGCGGTTAGGGCATGCCCTCAATCAATTCACAGTATTGTAATAGGCAGCTTTGCTTCCTTTGGTTAGGAGAAGCAATCTTTTTTCATAAATGATTACAAATCAGAAATTCCTAGCCAAAAATAATCTGCTTTAATAAGAAATGATTGATTAAAATAAATACCTATCTATCGATCTGTCTATCTATCTTTCTATCTATCTATGTATATGTATATATATATATATATATATACAATCAGCTCACTTCACCATTTGCAGCTTATAACCACTTACCACCAGGGGTCACTACTAACAAAAAGCATCCACTCCACTTCTAAATCTAGCCCCTAGAGTTGAGCAGAAGCATAAGATTCCCCACTGCTTCATTCCATTTTCCATTAGATTATAGATGTAAATTGTTTTTGATGGTATGGTCTGTGCAGATTGAAATATTCAGAGCATATTCTGACTTTTAGTTAACACATCAGTAAGCAATTTGGCCATCAATGAATTCAACATTTATCTCAATCGTAATAGACAAGGATAATGACAAATATAGTTTACAATGTTATTAAGTACATCATTTTATTTAATTGTGTGAATAAAAGGAATCGTCTCCCCGTCGGGGAATTGAACCCCGGTCTCCCGCGTGACAGGCGGGGATACTGACCACTATACTAACGAGGACATATTGGCTTCAGTTCAACAGTGCTCACCTCCATGCGGTTAGGGCATGCCCTCAATCAATTCACAGTATTGTAATAGGCAGCTTTGCTTCCTTTGGTTAGGAGAAGCAATCTTTTTTCATAAATGATTACAAATCAGAAATTCCTAGCCAAAAATAATCTGCTTTAATAAGAAATGATTGATTAAAATAAATACCTATCTATCGATCTGTCTATCTATCTTTCTATCTATCTATGTATATGTATATATATATATATATATATATATACAATCAGCTCACTTTACCATTTGCAGCTTATAACCTCTTACCACCAGGGGTCACTACTAACAAAAAGCATCCACTCCACTTCTAAATCTAGCCCCTAGAGTTGAGCAGAAGCATAAGATTCCCCACTGCTTCATTCCATTTTCCATTAGATTATAGATGTAAATTGTTTTTGATGGTATGGTCTGTGCAGATTGAAATATTCAGAGCATATTCTGACTTTTAGTTAACACATCAGTAAGCAATTTGGCCATCACTGAATTCAACGTTTATCTCAATCGTAATAGACAAGGATAATGACAAATATAGTTTACAATGTTATTAAGTACATCATTTTATTTAATTGTGTGAATAAAAGGAATCGTCTCCCCGTCGGGGAATTGAACCCCGGTCTCAAGCGTGACAGGCGGGGATACTGACCACTATACTAACGAGGACATATTGGCTTCAGTTCAACAGTGCTCACCTCCATGCGGTTAGGGCATGCCCTCAATCAATTCACAGTATTGTAATAGGCAGCTTTGCTTCCTTTGGTTAGGAGAAGCAATCTTTTTTCATAAATGATTACAAATCAGAAATTCCTAGCCAAAAATAATCTGCTTTAATAAGAAAATATTGATTAAAATAAATACCTATCTATCGATCTGTCTATCTATCTTTCTATCTATCTATGTATATGTATATATATATATATATATATACAATCAGCTCACTTTACCATTTGCAGCTTATAACCACTTACCACCAGGGGTCACTACTAACAAAAAGCATCCACTCCACTTCTAAATATAGCCCCTAGAGTTGAGCAGAAGCATAAGATTCCCCACTGCTTCATTCCATTTTCCATTAGATTATAGATGTAAATTGTTTTTGATGGTATGGTCTGTGCAGATTGAAATATTCAGAGCATATTCTGACTTTTAGTTAACACATCAGTAAGCAATTTGGCCATCACTGAATTCAACATTTATCTCAATCGTAATAGACAAGGATAATGACAAATATAGTTTACAATGTTATTAAGTACATCATTTTATTTAATTGTGTGAATAAAAGGAATCGTCTCCCCGTCGGGGAATTGAACCCAGGTCTCCCACGTGACAGGCGGGGATACTGACCACTATACTAACGAGGACATATTGGTTTCAGTTCAACAGTGCTCACCTCCATGCGGTTAGGGCATGCCCTCAATCAATTCACAGTATTGTAATAGGCAGCTTTGCTTCCTTTGGTTAGGAGAAGCAATCTTTTTTCATAAATGATTACAAATCAGAAATTCCTAGCCAAAAATAATCTGCTTTAATAAGAAATGATTGATTAAAATAAATACCTATCTATCGATCTGTCTATCTATCTTTCTATCTATCTATGTATATGTATATATATATATATATATATATATATATATACAATCAGCTCACTTTACCATTTGCAGCTTATAACCACTTACCACCAGGGGTCACTACTAACAAAAAGCATCCACTCCACTTCTAAATCTAGCCCCTAGAGTTGAGCAGAAGCATAAGATTCCCCACTGCTTCATTCCATTTTCCATTAGATTATAGATGTAAATTGTTTTTGATGGTATGGTCTGTGCAGATTGAAATATTCAGAGCATATTCTGACTTTTAGTTAACACATCAGTAAGCAATTTGGCCATCACTGAATTCAACGTTTATCTCAATCGTAATAGACAAGGATAATGACAAATATAGTTTACAATGTTATTAAGTACATCATTTTATTTAATTGTGTGAATAAAAGGAATCGTCTCCCCGTCGGGGAATTGAACCCCAGTCTCCCGTGTGACAGGTGGGGATACTGACCACTATACTAACGAGGACATATTGGCTTCAGTTCAACAGTGCTCACCTCCATGCGGTTAGGGCATGCCCTCAATCAATTCACAGTATTGTAATAGGCAGCTTTGCTTCCTTTGGTTAGGAGAAGCAATCTTTTTTCATAAATGATTACAAATCAGAAATTCCTAGCCAAAAATAATCTGCTTTAATAAGAAATGATTGATTAAAATAAATACCTATCTATCGATCTGTCTATCTATCTTTCTATCTATCTATGTATATGTATATATATATATATATATATACAATCAGCTCACTTCACCATTTGCAGCTTATAACCACTTACCACCAGGGGTCACTACTAACAAAAAGCATCCACTCCACTTCTAAATCTAGCCCCTAGAGTTGAGCAGAAGCATAAGATTCCCCACTGCTTCATTCCATTTTCCATTAGATTATAGATGTAAATTGTTTTTGATGGTATGGTCTGTGCAGATTGAAATATTCAGAGCATATTCTGACTTTTAGTTAACACATCAGTAAGCAATTTGGCCATCAATGAATTCAACATTTATCTCAATCGTAATAGACAAGGATAATGACAAATATAGTTTACAATGTTATTAAGCACATCATTTTATTTAATTGTGTGAATAAAAGGAATCGTCTCCCCGTCGGGGAATTGAACCCCGGTCTCCCGCGTGACAGGCGGGGATACTGACCACTATACTAACGAGGACATATTGGCTTCAGTTCAACAGTGCTCACCTCCATGCGGTTAGGGCATGCCCTCAATCAATTCACAGTATTGTAATAGGCAGCTTTGCTTCCTTTGGTTAGGAGAAGCAATCTTTTTTCATAAATGATTACAAATCAGAAATTCCTAGCCAAAAATAATCTGCTTTAATAAGAAATGATTGATTAAAATAAATACCTATCTATCGATCTGTCTATCTATCTTTCTATCTATCTATGTATATGTATATATATATATATATATATATACAATCAGCTCACTTTACCATTTGCAGCTTATAACCACTTACCACCAGGGGTCACTACTAACAAAAAGCATCCACTCCACTTCTAAATCTAGCCCCTAGAGTTGAGCAGAAGCATAAGATTCCCCACTGCTTCATTCCATTTTCCATTAGATTATAGATGTAAATTGTTTTTGATGGTATGGTCTGTGCAGATTGAAATATTCAGAGCATATTCTGACTTTTAGTTAACACATCAGTAAGCAATTTGGCCATCACTGAATTCAACATTTATCTCAATCGTAATAGACAAGGATAATGACAAATATAGTTTACAATGTTATTAAGTACATCATTTTATTTAATTGTGTGAATAAAAGGAATCGTCTCCCCGTCGGGGAATTGAACCCAGGTCTCCCGCGTGACAGGCGGGGATACTGACCACTATACTAACGAGGACATATTGGTTTCAGTTCAACAGTGCTCACCTCCATGCGGTTAGGGCATGCCCTCAATCAATTCACAGTATTGTAATAGGCAGCTTTGCTTCCTTTGGTTAGGAGAAGCAATCTTTTTTCATAAATGATTACAAATCAGAAATTCCTAGCCAAAAATAATCTGCTTTAATAAGAAATGATTGATTAAAATAAATACCTATCTATCGATCTGTCTATCTATCTTTCTATCTATCTATGTATATGTATATATATATATATATATATATACAATCAGCTCACTTTACCATTTGCAGCTTATAACCACTTATCACCAGGGGTCACTACTAACAAAAAGCATCCACTCCACTTCTAAATCTAGCCCCTAGAGTTGAGCAGAAGCATAAGATTCCCCACTGCTTCATTCCATTTTCCATTAGATTATAGATGTAAATTGTTTTTGATGGTATGGTCTGTGCAGATTGAAATATTCAGAGCATATTCTGACTTTTAGTTAACACATCAGTAAGCAATTTGGCCATCACTGAATTCAACGTTTATCTCAATCGTAATAGACAAGGATAATGACAAATATAGTTTACAATGTTATTAAGTACATCATTTTATTTAATTGTGTGAATAAAAGGAATCGTCTCCCCGTCGGGGAATTGAACCCCGGTCTCCCGCGTGACAGGCGGGGATACTGACCACTATACTAACGAGGACATATTGGCTTCAGTTCAACAGTGCTCACCTCCATGCGGTTAGGGCATGCCCTCAATCAATTCACAGTATTGTAATAGGCAGCTTTGCTTCCTTTGGTTAGGAGAAGCAATCTTTTTTCATAAATGATTACAAATCAGAAATTCCTAGCCAAAAATAATCTGCTTTAATAAGAAATGATTGATTAAAATAAATACCTATCTATCGATCTGTCTATCTATCTTTCTATCTATCTATGTATATGTATATATATATATACAATCAGCTCACTTTACCATTTGCAGCTTATAACCACTTACCACCAGGGGTCACTACTAACAAAAAGCATCCACTCCACTTCTAAATCTAGCCCCTAGAGTTGAGCAGAAGCATAAGATTCCCCACTGCTTCATTCCATTTTCCATTAGATTATAGATGTAAATTGTTTTTGATGGTATGGTCTGTGCAGATTGAAATATTCAGAGCATATTCTGACTTTTAGTTAACACATCAGTAAGCAATTTGGCCATCACTGAATTCAACGTTTATCTCAATCGTAATAGACAAGGATAATGACAAATATAGTTTACAATGTTATTAAGTACATCATTTTATTTAATTGTGTGAATAAAAGGAATCGTCTCCCCGTCGGGGAATTGAACCCCAGTCTCCCGTGTGACAGGTGGGGATACTGACCACTATACTAACGAGGACATATTGGCTTCAGTTCAACAGTGCTCACCTCCATGCGGTTAGGGCATGCCCTCAATCAATTCACAGTATTGTAATAGGCAGCTTTGCTTCCTTTGGTTAGGAGAAGCAATCTTTTTTCATAAATGATTACAAATCAGAAATTCCTAGCCAAAAATAATCTGCTTTAATAAGAAATGATTGATTAAAATAAATACCTATCTATCGATCTGTCTATCTATCTTTCTATCTATCTATGTATATGTATATATATATATAAATATATATACAATCAGCTCACTTTACCATTTGCAGCTTATAACCACTTACCACCAGGGGTCACTACTAACAAAAAGCATCCACTCCACTTCTAAATCTAGCCCCTAGAGTTGAGCAGAAGCATAAGATTCCCCACTGCTTCATTCCATTTTCCATTAGATTATAGATGTAAATTGTTTTTGATGGTATGGTCTGTGCAGATTGAAATATTCAGAGCATATTCTGACTTTTAGTTAACACATCAGTAAGCAATTTGGCCATCACTGAATTCAACATTTATCTCAATCGTAATAGACAAGGATAATGACAAATATAGTTTACAATGTTATTAAGTACATCATTTTATTTAATTGTGTGAATAAAAGGAATCGTCTCCCCGTCGGGGAATTGAACCCAGGTCTCCCGCGTGACAGGCGGGGATACTGACCACTATACTAACGAGGACATATTGGTTTCAGTTCAACAGTGCTCACCTCCATGCGGTTAGGGCATGCCCTCAATCAATTCACAGTATTGTAATAGGCAGCTTTGCTTCCTTTGGTTAGGAGAAGCAATCTTTTTTCATAAATGATTACAAATCAGAAATTCCTAGCCAAAAATAATCTGCTTTAATAAGAAATGATTGATTAAAATAAATACCTATCTATCGATCTGTCTATCTATCTTTCTATCTATCTATGTATATGTATATATATATATATATATATATATATACAATCAGCTCACTTTACCATTTGCAGCTTATAACCACTTATCACCAGGGGTCACTACTAACAAAAAGCATCCACTCCACTTCTAAATCTAGCCCCTAGAGTTGAGCAGAAGCATAAGATTCCCCACTGCTTCATTCCATTTTCCATTAGATTATAGATGTAAATTGTTTTTGATGGTATGGTCTGTGCAGATTGAAATATTCAGAGCATATTCTGACTTTTAGTTAACACATCAGTAAGCAATTTGGCCATCACTGAATTCAACGTTTATCTCAATCGTAATAGACAAGGATAATGACAAATATAGTTTACAATGTTATTAAGTACATCATTTTATTTAATTGTGTGAATAAAAGGAATCGTCTCCCCGTCGGGGAATTGAACCCCGGTCTCCCGCATGACAGGCGGGGATACTGACCACTATACTAACGAGGACATATTGGCTTCAGTTCAACAGTGCTCACCTCCATGCGGTTAGGGCATGCCCTCAATCAATTCACAGTATTGTAATAGGCAGCTTTGCTTCCTTTGGTTAGGAGAAGCAATCTTTTTTCATAAATGATTACAAATCAGAAATTCCTAGCCAAAAATAATCTGCTTTAATAAGAAATGATTGATTAAAATAAATACCTATCTATCGATCTGTCTATCTATCTTTCTATCTATCTATGTATATGTATATATATATATACAATCAGCTCACTTTACCATTTGCAGCTTATAACCACTTACCACCAGGGGTCACTACTAACAAAAAGCATCCACTCCACTTCTAAATCTAGCCCCTAGAGTTGAGCAGAAGCATAAGATTCCCCACTGCTTCATTCCATTTTCCATTAGATTATAGATGTAAATTGTTTTTGATGGTATGGTCTGTGCAGATTGAAATATTCAGAGCATATTCTGACTTTTAGTTAACACATCAGTAAGCAATTTGGCCATCACTGAATTCAACGTTTATCTCAATCGTAATAGACAAGGATAATGACAAATATAGTTTACAATGTTATTAAGTACATCATTTTATTTAATTGTGTGAATAAAAGGAATCGTCTCCCCGTCGGGGAATTGAACCCCAGTCTCCCGTGTGACAGGTGGGGATACTGACCACTATACTAACGAGGACATATTGGCTTCAGTTCAACAGTGCTCACCTCCATGCGGTTAGGGCATGCCCTCAATCAATTCACAGTATTGTAATAGGCAGCTTTGCTTCCTTTGGTTAGGAGAAGCAATCTTTTTTCATAAATGATTACAAATCAGAAATTCCTAGCCAAAAATAATCTGCTTTAATAAGAAATGATTGATTAAAATAAATACCTATCTATCGATCTGTCTATCTATCTTTCTATCTATCTATGTATATGTATATATATATATATATATATACAATCAGCTCACTTCACCATTTGCAGCTTATAACCACTTACCACCAGGGGTCACTACTAACAAAAAGCATCCACTCCACTTCTAAATCTAGCCCCTAGAGTTGAGCAGAAGCATAAGATTCCCCACTGCTTCATTCCATTTTCCATTAGATTATAGATGTAAATTGTTTTTGATGGTATGGTCTGTGCAGATTGAAATATTCAGAGCATATTCTGACTTTTAGTTAACACATCAGTAAGCAATTTGGCCATCAATGAATTCAACATTTATCTCAATCGTAATAGACAAGGATAATGACAAATATAGTTTACAATGTTATTAAGTACATCATTTTATTTAATTGTGTGAATAAAAGGAATCGTCTCCCCGTCGGGGAATTGAACCCCGGTCTCCCGCGTGACAGGCGGGGATACTGACCACTATACTAACGAGGACATATTGGCTTCAGTTCAACAGTGCTCACCTCCATGCGGTTAGGGCATGCCCTCAATCAATTCACAGTATTGTAATAGGCAGCTTTGCTTCCTTTGGTTAGGAGAAGCAATCTTTTTTCATAAATGATTACAAATCAGAAATTCCTAGCCAAAAATAATCTGCTTTAATAAGAAATGATTGATTAAAATAAATACCTATCTATCGATCTGTCTATCTATCTTTCTATCTATCTATGTATATGTATATATATATATATATATATATACAATCAGCTCACTTTACCATTTGCAGCTTATAACCACTTACCACCAGGGGTCACTACTAACAAAAAGCATCCACTCCACTTCTAAATCTAGCCCCTAGAGTTGAGCAGAAGCATAAGATTCCCCACTGCTTCATTCCATTTTCCATTAGATTATAGATGTAAATTGTTTTTGATGGTATGGTCTGTGCAGATTGAAATATTCAGAGCATATTCTGACTTTTAGTTAACACATCAGTAAGCAATTTGGCCATCACTGAATTCAACGTTTATCTCAATCGTAATAGACAAGGATAATGACAAATATAGTTTACAATGTTATTAAGTACATCATTTTATTTAATTGTGTGAATAAAAGGAATCGTCTCCCCGTCGGGGAATTGAACCCCGGTCTCAAGCGTGACAGGCGGGGATACTGACCACTATACTAACGAGGACATATTGGCTTCAGTTCAACAGTGCTCACCTCCATGCGGTTAGGGCATGCCCTCAATCAATTCACAGTATTGTAATAGGCAGCTTTGCTTCCTTTGGTTAGGAGAAGCAATCTTTTTTCATAAATGATTACAAATCAGAAATTCCTAGCCAAAAATAATCTGCTTTAATAAGAAAATATTGATTAAAATAAATACCTATCTATCGATCTGTCTATCTATCTTTCTATCTATCTATGTATATGTATATATATATATATATATATACAATCAGCTCACTTTACCATTTGCAGCTTATAACCACTTACCACCAGGGGTCACTACTAACAAAAAGCATCCACTCCACTTCTAAATATAGCCCCTAGAGTTGAGCAGAAGCATAAGATTCCCCACTGCTTCATTCCATTTTCCATTAGATTATAGATGTAAATTGTTTTTGATGGTATGGTCTGTGCAGATTGAAATATTCAGAGCATATTCTGACTTTTAGTTAACACATCAGTAAGCAATTTGGCCATCACTGAATTCAACATTTATCTCAATCGTAATAGACAAGGATAATGACAAATATAGTTTACAATGTTATTAAGTACATCATTTTATTTAATTGTGTGAATAAAAGGAATCGTCTCCCCGTCGGGGAATTGAACCCAGGTCTCCCACGTGACAGGCGGGGATACTGACCACTATACTAACGAGGACATATTGGTTTCAGTTCAACAGTGCTCACCTCCATGCGGTTAGGGCATGCCCTCAATCAATTCACAGTATTGTAATAGGCAGCTTTGCTTCCTTTGGTTAGGAGAAGCAATCTTTTTTCATAAATGATTACAAATCAGAAATTCCTAGCCAAAAATAATCTGCTTTAATAAGAAATGATTGATTAAAATAAATACCTATCTATCGATCTGTCTATCTATCTTTCTATCTATCTATGTATATGTATATATATATATATATATATATACAATCAGCTCACTTTACCATTTGCAGCTTATAACCACTTACCACCAGGGGTCACTACTAACAAAAAGCATCCACTCCACTTCTAAATCTAGCCCCTAGAGTTGAGCAGAAGCATAAGATTCCCCACTGCTTCATTCCATTTTCCATTAGATTATAGATGTAAATTGTTTTTGATGGTATGGTCTGTGCAGATTGAAATATTCAGAGCATATTCTGACTTTTAGTTAACACATCTGTAAGCAATTTGGCCATCACTGAATTCAACGTTTATCTCAATCGTAATAGACAAGGATAATGACAAATATAGTTTACAATGTTATTAAGTACATCATTTTATTTAATTGTGTGAATAAAAGGAATCGTCTCCCCGTCGGGGAATTGAACCCCGGTCTCCCGCGTGACAGGCGGGGATACTGACCACTATACTAACGAGGACATATTGGCTTCAGTTCAACAGTGCTCACCTCCATGCGGTTAGGGCATGCCCTCAATCAATTCACAGTATTGTAATAGGCAGCTTTGCTTCCTTTGGTTAGGAGAAGCAATCTTTTTTCATAAATGATTACAAATCAGAAATTCCTAGCCAAAAATAATCTGCTTTAATAAGAAATGATTGATTAAAATAAATACCTATCTATCGATCTGTCTATCTATCTTTCTATCTATCTATGTATATGTATATATATATATATATATATATACAATCAGCTCACTTTACCATTTGCAGCTTATAACCACTTACCACCAGGGGTCACTACTAACAAAAAGCATCCACTCCACTTCTAAATCTAGCCCCTAGAGTTGAGCAGAAGCATAAGATTCCCCACTGCTTCATTCCATTTTCCATTAGATTATAGATGTAAATTGTTTTTGATGGTATGGTCTGTGCAGATTGAAATATTCAGAGCATATTCTGACTTTTAGTTAACACATCAGTAAGCAATTTGGCCATCACTGAATTCAACGTTTATCTCAATCGTAATAGACAAGGATAATGACAAATATAGTTTACAATGTTATTAAGTACATCATTTTATTTAATTGTGTGAATAAAAGGAATCGTCTCCCCGTCGGGGAATTGAACCCCGGTCTCAAGCGTGACAGGCGGGGATACTGACCACTATACTAACGAGGACATATTGGCTTCAGTTCAACAGTGCTCACCTCCATGCGGTTAGGGCATGCCCTCAATCAATTCACAGTATTGTAATAGGCAGCTTTGCTTCCTTTGGTTAGGAGAAGCAATCTTTTTTCATAAATGATTACAAATCAGAAATTCCTAGCCAAAAATAATCTGCTTTAATAAGAAATGATTGATTAAAATAAATACCTATCTATCGATCTGTCTATCTATCTTTCTATCTATCTATGTATATGTATATATATATATATATATACAATCAGCTCACTTTACCATTTGCAGCTTATAACCACTTACCACCAGGGGTCACTACTAACAAAAAGCATCCACTCCACTTCTAAATCTAGCCCCTAGAGTTGAGCAGAAGCATAAGATTCCCCACTGCTTCATTCCATTTTCCATTAGATTATAGATGTAAATTGTTTTTGATGGTATGGTCTGTGCAGATTGAAATATTCAGAGCATATTCTGACTTTTAGTTAACACATCTGTAAGCAATTTGGCCATCACTGAATTCAACGTTTATCTCAATCGTAATAGACAAGGATAATGACAAATATAGTTTACAATGTTATTAAGTACATCATTTTATTTAATTGTGTGAATAAAAGGAATCGTCTCCCCGTCGGGGAATTGAACCCCGGTCTCCCGCGTGACAGGCGGGGATACTGACCACTATACTAACGAGGACATATTGGCTTCAGTTCAACAGTGCTCACCTCCATGCGGTTAGGGCATGCCCTCAATCAATTCACAGTATTGTAATAGGCAGCTTTGCTTCCTTTGGTTAGGAGAAGCAATCTTTTTTCATAAATGATTACAAATCAGAAATTCCTAGCCAAAAATAATCTGCTTTAATAAGAAATGATTGATTAAAATAAATACCTATCTATCGATCTGTCTATCTATCTTTCTATCTATCTATGTATATGTATATATATATATATATATATATACAATCAGCTCACTTTACCATTTGCAGCTTATAACCACTTACCACCAGGGGTCACTACTAACAAAAAGCATCCACTCCACTTCTAAATCTAGCCCCTAGAGTTGAGCAGAAGCATAAGATTCCCCACTGCTTCATTCCATTTTCCATTAGATTATAGATGTAAATTGTTTTTGATGGTATGGTCTGTGCAGATTGAAATATTCAGAGCATATTCTGACTTTTAGTTAACACATCAGTAAGCAATTTGGCCATCACTGAATTCAACGTTTATCTCAATCGTAATAGACAAGGATAATGACAAATATAGTTTACAATGTTATTAAGTACATCATTTTATTTAATTGTGTGAATAAAAGGAATCGTCTCCCCGTCGGGGAATTGAACCCCGGTCTCAAGCGTGACAGGCGGGGATACTGACCACTATACTAACGAGGACATATTGGCTTCAGTTCAACAGTGCTCACCTCCATGCGGTTAGGGCATGCCCTCAATCAATTCACAGTATTGTAATAGGCAGCTTTGCTTCCTTTGGTTAGGAGAAGCAATCTTTTTTCATAAATGATTACAAATCAGAAATTCCTAGCCAAAAATAATCTGCTTTAATAAGAAAATATTGATTAAAATAAATACCTATCTATCGATCTGTCTATCTATCTTTCTATCTATCTATGTATATGTATATATATATATATATATATACAATCAGCTCACTTTACCATTTGCAGCTTATAACCACTTACCACCAGGGGTCACTACTAACAAAAAGCATCCACTCCACTTCTAAATATAGCCCCTAGAGTTGAGCAGAAGCATAAGATTCCCCACTGCTTCATTCCATTTTCCATTAGATTATAGATGTAAATTGTTTTTGATGGTATGGTCTGTGCAGATTGAAATATTCAGAGCATATTCTGACTTTTAGTTAACACATCAGTAAGCAATTTGGCCATCACTGAATTCAACATTTATCTCAATCGTAATAGACAAGGATAATGACAAATATAGTTTACAATGTTATTAAGTACATCATTTTATTTAATTGTGTGAATAAAAGGAATCGTCTCCCCGTCGGGGAATTGAACCCAGGTCTCCCACGTGACAGGCGGGGATACTGACCACTATACTAACGAGGACATATTGGTTTCAGTTCAACAGTGCTCACCTCCATGCGGTTAGGGCATGCCCTCAATCAATTCACAGTATTGTAATAGGCAGCTTTGCTTCCTTTGGTTAGGAGAAGCAATCTTTTTTCATAAATGATTACAAATCAGAAATTCCTAGCCAAAAATAATCTGCTTTAATAAGAAATGATTGATTAAAATAAATACCTATCTATCGATCTGTCTATCTATCTTTCTATCTATCTATGTATATGTATATATATATATATATATATATACAATCAGCTCACTTTACCATTTGCAGCTTATAACCACTTACCACCAGGGGTCACTACTAACAAAAAGCATCCACTCCACTTCTAAATCTAGCCCCTAGAGTTGAGCAGAAGCATAAGATTCCCCACTGCTTCATTCCATTTTCCATTAGATTATAGATGTAAATTGTTTTTGATGGTATGGTCTGTGCAGATTGAAATATTCAGAGCATATTCTGACTTTTAGTTAACACATCTGTAAGCAATTTGGCCATCACTGAATTCAACGTTTATCTCAATCGTAATAGACAAGGATAATGACAAATATAGTTTACAATGTTATTAAGTACATCATTTTATTTAATTGTGTGAATAAAAGGAATCGTCTCCCCGTCGGGGAATTGAACCCCGGTATCCCGCGTGACAGGCGGGGATACTGACCACTATACTAACGAGGACATATTGGCTTCAGTTCAACAGTGCTCACCTCCATGCGGTTAGGGCATGCCCTCAATCGATTCACAGTATTGTAATAGGCAGCTTTGCTTCCTTTGGTTAGGAGAAGCAATCTTTTTTCATAAATGATTACAAATCAGAAATTCCTAGCCAAAAATAATCTGCTTTAATAAGAAATGATTGATTAAAATAAATACCTATCTATCGATCTGTCTATCTATCTTTCTATCTATCTATGTATATGTATATATATATATATATATACAATCAGCTCACTTTACCATTTGCAGCTTATAACCACTTACCACCAGGGGTCACTACTAACAAAAAGCATCCACTCCACTTCTAAATCTAGCCCCTAGAGTTGAGCAGAAGCATAAGATTCCCCACTGCTTCATTCCATTTTCCATTAGATTATAGATGTAAATTGTTTTTGATGGTATGGTCTGTGCAGATTGAAATATTCAGAGCATATTCTGACTTTTAGTTAACACATCTGTAAGCAATTTGGCCATCACTGAATTCAACGTTTATCTCAATCGTAATAGACAAGGATAATGACAAATATAGTTTACAATGTTATTAAGTACATCATTTTATTTAATTGTGTGAATAAAAGGAATCGTCTCCCCGTCGGGGAATTGAACCCAGGTCTCCCGCGTGACAGGCGGGGATACTGACCACTATACTAACGAGGACATATTGGTTTCAGTTCAACAGTGCTCACCTCCATGCGGTTAGGGCATGCCCTCAATCAATTCACAGTATTGTAATAGGCAGCTTTGCTTCCTTTGGTTAGGAGAAGCAATCTTTTTTCATAAATGATTACAAATCAGAAATTCCTAGCCAAAAATAATCTGCTTTAATAAGAAATGATTGATTAAAATAAATACCTATCTATCGATCTGTCTATCTATCTTTCTATCTATCTATGTATATGTATATATATATATATATATATATATATATATATATACAATCAGCTCACTTTACCATTTGCAGCTTATAACCACTTACCACCAGGGGTCACTACTAACAAAAAGCATCCACTCCACTTCTAAATCTAGCCCCTAGAGTTGAGCAGAAGCATAAGATTCCCCACTGCTTCATTCCATTTTCCATTAGATTATAGATGTAAATTGTTTTTGATGGTATGGTCTGTGCAGATTGAAATATTCAGAGCATATTCTGACTTTTAGTTAACACATCTGTAAGCAATTTGGCCATCACTGAATTCAACGTTTATCTCAATCGTAATAGACAAGGATAATGACAAATATAGTTTACAATGTTATTAAGTACATCATTTTATTTAATTGTGTGAATAAAAGGAATCGTCTCCCCGTCGGGGAATTGAACCCCGGTCTCCCGCGTGACAGGCGGGGATACTGACCACTATACTAACGAGGACATATTGGCTTCAGTTCAACAGTGCTCACCTCCATGTGGTTAGGGCATGCCCTCAATCGATTCACAGTATTGTAATAGGCAGCTTTGCTTCCTTTGGTTAGGAGAAGCAATCTTTTTTCATAAATGATTACAAATCAGAAATTCCTAGCCAAAAATAATCTGCTTTAATAAGAAATGATTGATTAAAATAAATACCTATCTATCGATCTGTCTATCTATCTTTCTATCTATCTATGTATATGTATATATATATATATATATACAATCAGCTCACTTTACCATTTGCAGCTTATAACCACTTACCACCAGGGGTCACTACTAACAAAAAGCATCCACTCCACTTCTAAATCTAGCCCCTAGAGTTGAGCAGAAGCATAAGATTCCCCACTGCTTCATTCCATTTTCCATTAGATTATAGATGTAAATTGTTTTTGATGGTATGGTCTGTGCAGATTGAAATATTCAGAGCATATTCTGACTTTTAGTTAACACATCTGTAAGCAATTTGGCCATCACTGAATTCAACGTTTATCTCAATCGTAATAGACAAGGATAATGACAAATATAGTTTACAATGTTATTAAGTACATCATTTTATTTAATTGTGTGAATAAAAGGAATCGTCTCCCCGTCGGGGAATTGAACCCCGGTCTCCCGCGTGACAGGGGGGATACTGACCACTATACTAACGAGGACATAATGGCTTCAGTTCAACAGTGCTCACCTCCATGCGGTTAGGGCATGCCCTCAATCAATTCACAGTATTGTAATAGGCAGCTTTGCTTCCTTTGGTTAGGAGAAGCAATCTTTTTTCATAAATGATTACAAATCAGAAATTCCTAGCCAAAAATAATCTGCTTTAATAAGAAATGATTGATTAAAAAAAATACCTATCTATCGATCTGTCTATCTATCTTTCTATCTATCTATGTATATGTATATATATATATATATATACAATCAGCTCACTTTACCATTTGCAGCTTATAACCACTTACCACCAGGGGTCACTACTAACAAAAAGCATCCACTCCACTTCTAAATCTAGCCCCTAGAGTTGAGCAGAAGCATAATATTCCCCACTGCTTCATTCCATTTTCCATTAGATTATAGATGTAAATTGTTTTTGATGGTATGGTCTGTGCAGATTGAAATATTCAGAGCATATTCTGACTTTTAGTTAACACATCAGTAAGCAATTTGGCCATCACTGAATTCAACGTTTATCTCAATCGTAATAGACAAGGATAATGACAAATATAGTTTACAATGTTATTAAGTACATCATTTTATTTAATTGTGTGAATAAAAGGAATCGTCTCCCCTTCGGGGAATTGAACCCCGGTCTCCCGCGTGACAGGCGGGGATACTGACCACTATGCTAACGAGGACATATTGGCTTCAGTTCAACAGTGCTCACCTCCATGAGGTTAGGGCATGCCCTCAATCAATTCACAGTATTGTAATAGGCAGCTTTGCTTCCTTTGGTTAGGAGAAGCAATCTTTTTTCATAAATGATTACAAATCAGAAATTCCTAGCCAAAAATAATCTGCTTTAATAAGAAATGATTGATTAAAATAAATACCTATCTATCGATCTGTCTATCTATCTTTCTATCTATCTATGTATATGTATATATATATATATATATATACAATCAGCTCACTTTACCATTTGCAGCTTATAACCACTTACCACCAGGGGTCACTACTAACAAAAAGCATCCACTCCACTTCTAAATCTAGCCCCTAGAGTTGAGCAGAAGCATAAGATTCCCCACTGCTTCATTCCATTTTCCATTAGATTATAGATGTAAATTGTTTTTGATGGTATGGTCTGTGCAGATTGAAATATTCAGAGCATATTCTGACTTTTAGTTAACACATCAGTAAGCAATTTGGCCATCACTGAATTCAACGTTTATCTCAATCGTAATAGACAAGGATAATGACAAATATAGTTTACAATGTTATTAAGTACATCATTTTATTTAATTGTGTGAATAAAAGGAATCGTCTCCCCGTCGGGGAATTGAACCCCGGTCTCCCGCGTGACAGGCAGGGATACTGACCACTATACTAACGAGGACATATTGGCTTCAGTTCAACAGTGCTCACCTCCATGAGGTTAGGGCATGCCCTCAATCAATTCACAGTATTGTAATAGGCAGCTTTGCTTCATTTGGTTAGGAGAAGCAATCTTTTTTCATAAATGATTACAAATCAGAAATTCCTAGCCAAAAATAATCTGCTTTAATAAGAAATGATTGATTAAAATAAATACCTATCTATCGATCTGTCTATCTATCTTTCTATCTATCTATGTATATGTATATATATATATATATATATACAATCAGCTCACTTTACCATTTGCAGCTTATAAACACTTACCACCAGGGGTCACTACTAACAAAAAGCATCCACTCCACTTCTAAATCTAGCCCCTAGAGTTGAGCAGAAGCATAAGATTCCCCACTGCTTCATTCCATTTTCCATTAGATTATAGATGTAAATTGTTTTTGATGGTATGGTCTGTGCAGATTGAAATATTCAGAGCATATTCTGACTTTTAGTTAACACATCAGTAAGCAATTTGGCCATCACTGAATTTAACGTTTATCTCAATCGTAATAGACAAGGATAATGACAAATATAGTTTACAATGTTATTAAGTACATCATTTTCTTTAATTGTGTGAATAAAAGGAATCGTCTCCCCGTCGGGGAATTGAACCCCGGTCTCCCGCGTGACAGGCGGGGATACTGACCACTATACTAACGAGGACATATTGGCTTCAGTTCAACAGTGCTCACCTCCATGCGGTTAGGGCATGCCCTCAATCAATTCACAGTATTGTAATAGGCAGCTTTGCTTCCTTTGGTTAGGAGAAGCAATCTTTTTTCATAAATGATTACAAATCAGAAATTCCTAGCCAAAAATAATCTGCTTTAATAAGAAATGATTGATTAAAATAAATACCTATCTATCGATCTGTCTATCTATCTATCTATCTATCTATCTATGTATATGTATATATATATATATATATATATATACAATCAGCTCACTTTACCATTTGCAGCTTATAACCACTTACCACCAGGGGTCACTACTAACAAAAAGCATCCACTCCACTTCTAAATCTAGCCCCTAGAGTTGAGCAGAAGCATAAGATTCCCCACTGCTTCATTCCATTTTCCATTAGATTATAGATGTAAATTGTTTTTGATGGTATGGTCTGTGCAGATTGAAATATTCAGAGCATATTCTGACTTTTAGTTAACACATCAGTAAGCAATTTGGCCATCACTGAATTCAACGTTTATCTCAATCGTAATAGACAAGGATAATGACAAATATAGTTTACAATGTTATTAAGTACATCATTTTATTTAATTGTGTGAATAAAAGGAATCGTCTCCCCGTCGGGGAATTGAACCCCGGTCTCCCGCGTGACAGGGGGGATACTGACCACTATACTAACGAGGACATATTGGCTTCAGTTCAACAGTGCTCACCTCCATGCGGTTAGGGCATGCCCTCAATCAATTCACAGTATTGTAATAGGCAGCTTTGCTTCCTTTGGTTAGGAGAAGCAATCTTTTTTCATAAATGATTACAAATCAGAAATTCCTAGCCAAAAATAATCTGCTTTAATAAGAAATGATTGATTAAAATAAATACCTATCTATCGATCTGTCTATCTATCTTTCTATCTATCTATGTATATGTATATATATATATATATATACAATCAGCTCACTTTACCATTTGCAGCTTATAACCACTTACCACCAGGGGTCACTACTAACAAAAAGCATCCACTCCACTTCTAAATCTAGCCCCTAGAGTTGAGCAGAAGCATAATATTCCCCACTGCTTCATTCCATTTTCCATTAGATTATAGATGTAAATTGTTTTTGATGGTATGGTCTGTGCAGATTGAAATATTCAGAGCATATTCTGACTTTTAGTTAACACATCAGTAAGCAATTTGGCCATCACTGAATTCAACGTTTATCTCAATCGTAATAGACAAGGATAATGACAAATATAGTTTACAATGTTATTAAGTACATCATTTTATTTAATTGTGTGAATAAAAGGAATCGTCTCCCCTTCGGGGAATTGAACCCCGGTCTCCCGCGTGACAGGCGGGGATACTGACCACTATACTAACGAGGACATATTGGCTTCAGTTCAACAGTGCTCACCTCCATGCGGTTAGGGCATGCCCTCAATCAATTCACAGTATTGTAATAGGCAGCTTTGCTTCCTTTGGTTAGGAGAAGCAATCTTTTTTCATAAATGATTACAAATCAGAAATTCCTAGCCAAAAATAATCTGCTTTAATAAGAAATGATTGATTAAAATAAATACCTATCTATCGATCTGTCTATCTATCTTTCTATCTATCTATGTATATGTATATATATATATATATATATACAATCAGCTCACTTTACCATTTGCAGCTTATAACCACTTACCACCAGGGGTCACTACTAACAAAAAGCATCCACTCCACTTCTAAATCTAGCCCCTAGAGTTGAGCAGAAGCATAAGATTCCCCACTGCTTCATTCCATTTTCCATTAGATTATAGATGTAAATTGTTTTTGATGGTATGGTCTGTGCAGATTGAAATATTCAGAGCATATTCTGACTTTTAGTTAACACATCAGTAAGCAATTTGGCCATCACTGAATTCAACGTTTATCTCAATCATAATAGACAAGGATAATGACAAATATAGTTTACAATGTTATTAAGTACATCATTTTATTTAATTGTGTGAATAAAAGGAATCGTCTCCCCGTCGGGGAATTGAACCCCGGTCTCCCGCGTGACAGGCGGGGATACTGACCACTATGCTAACGAGGACATATTGGCTTCAGTTCAACAGTGCTCACCTCCATGAGTTTAGGGCATGCCCTCAATCAATTCACAGTATTGTAATAGGCAGCTTTGCTTCCTTTGGTTAGGAGAAGCAATCTTTTTTCATAAATGATTACAAATCAGAAATTCCTAGCCAAAAATAATCTGCTTTAATAAGAAATGATTGATTAAAATAAATACCTATCTATCGATCTGTCTATCTATCTTTCTATCTATCTATGTATATGTATATATATATATATATATATACAATCAGCTCACTTTACCATTTGCAGCTTATAACCACTTACCACCAGGGGTCACTACTAACAAAAAGCATCCACTCCACTTCTAAATCTAGCCCCTAGAGTTGAGCAGAAGCATAAGATTCCCCACTGCTTCATTCCATTTTCCATTAGATTATAGATGTAAATTGTTTTTGATGGTATGGTCTGTGCAGATTGAAATATTCAGAGCATATTCTGACTTTTAGTTAACACATCAGTAAGCAATTTGGCCATCACTGAATTCAACGTTTATCTCAATCGTAATAGACAAGGATAATGACAAATATAGTTTACAATGTTATTAAGTACATCATTTTATTTAATTGTGTGAATAAAAGGAATCGTCTCCCCGTCGGGGAATTGAACCCCGGTCTCCCGCGTGACAGGCAGGGATACTGACCACTATACTAACGAGGACATATTGGCTTCAGTTCAACAGTGCTCACCTCCATGAGGTTAGGGCATGCCCTCAATCAATTCACAGTATTGTAATAGGCAGCTTTGCTTCATTTGGTTAGGAGAAGCAATCTTTTTTCATAAATGATTACAAATCAGAAATTCCTAGCCAAAAATAATCTGCTTTAATAAGAAATGATTGATTAAAATAAATACCTATCTATCGATCTGTCTATCTATCTTTCTATCTATCTATGTATATGTATATATATATATATATATATACAATCAGCTCACTTTACCATTTGCAGCTTATAAACACTTACCACCAGGGGTCACTACTAACAAAAAGCATCCACTCCACTTCTAAATCTAGCCCCTAGAGTTGAGCAGAAGCATAAGATTCCCCACTGCTTCATTCCATTTTCCATTAGATTATAGATGTAAATTGTTTTTGATGGTATGGTCTGTGCAGATTGAAATATTCAGAGCATATTCTGACTTTTAGTTAACACATCAGTAAGCAATTTGGCCATCACTGAATTCAACGTTTATCTCAATCGTAATAGACAAGGATAATGACAAATATAGTTTACAATGTTATTAAGTACATCATTTTATTTAATTGTGTGAATAAAAGGAATCGTCTCCCCGTCGGGGAATTGAACCCCTGTCTCCCGCGTGACAGGCGGGGATACTGACCACTATACTAACGAGGACATATTGGCTTCAGTTCAACAGTGCTCACCTCCATGCGGTTAGGGCATGCCCTCAATCAATTCACAGTATTGTAATAGGCAGCTTTGCTTCCTTTGGTTAGGAGAAGCAATCTTTTTTCATAAATGATTACAAATCAGAAATTCCTAGCCAAAAATAATCTGCTTTAATAAGAAATGATTGATTAAAATAAATACCTATCTATCGATCTGTCTATCTATCTATCTATCTATCTATGTATATGTATATATATATATATATATATATATATACAATCAGCTCACTTTACCATTTGCAGCTTATAACCACTTACCACCAGGGGTCACTACTAACAAAAAGCATCCACTCCACTTCTAAATCTAGCCCCTAGAGTTGAGCAGAAGCATAAGATTCCCCACTGCTTCATTCCATTTTCCATTAGATTATAGATGTAAATTGTTTTTGATGGTATGGTCTGTGCAGATTGAAATATTCAGAGCATATTCTGACTTTTAGTTAACACATCAGTAAGCAATTTGGCCATCACTGAATTCAACGTTTATCTCAATCGTAATAGACAAGGATAATGACAAATATAGTTTACAATGTTATTAAGTACATCATTTTATTTAATTGTGTGAATAAAAGGAATCGTCTCCCCGTCGGGGAATTGAACCCCGGTCTCCCGCGTGACAGGCGGGGATACTGACCACTATACTAACGAGGACATATTGGCTTCAGTTCAACAGTGCTCACCTCCATGCGGTTAGGGCATGCCCTCAATCAATTCACAGTATTGTTATAGGCAGCTTTGCTTCCTTTGGTTAGGAGAAGCAATCTTTTTTCATAAATGATTACAAATCAGAAATTCCTAGCCAAAAATAATCTGCTTTAATAAGAAATGATTGATTAAAATAAATACCTATCTATCGATCTGTCTATCTATCTTTCTATCTATCTATGTATATGTATATATATATATATATATATATATATACAATCAGCTCACTTTACCATTTGCAGCTTATAACCACTTACCACCAGGGGTCACTACTAACAAAAAGCATCCACTACACTTCTAAATCTAGCCCCTAGAGTTGAGCAGAAGCATAAGATTCCCCACTGCTTCATTCCATTTTCCATTAGATTATAGATGTAAATTGTTTTGATGGTATGGTCTGTGCAGATTGAAATATTCAGAGCATATTCTGACTTTTAGTTAACACATCAGTAAGCAATTTGGCCATCACTGAATTCAACGTTTATCTCAATCGTAATAGACAAGGATAATGACAAATATAGTTTACAATGTTATTAAGTACATCATTTTATTTAATTGTGTGAATAAAAGGAATCGTCTCCCCGTCGGGGAATTGAACCCAGATCTCCCGCGTGACAGGCGGGGATACTGACCACTATACTAACGAGGACATATTGGCTTCAGTTCAACAGTGCTCACCTCCATGCGGTTAGGGCATGCCCTCAATCAATTCACAGTATTGTAATAGGCAGCTTTGCTTCCTTTGGTTAGGAGAAGCAATCTTTTTTCATAAATGATTACAAATCGGAAATTCCTAGCCAAAAATAATCTGCTTTAATAAGAAATGATTGATTAAAATAAATACCTATCTATCGATCTGTCTATCTATCTTTCTATCTATCTATGTATATGTATATATATATATATATATATACAATCAGCTCACTTTACCATTTGCAGCTTATAACCACTTACCACCAGGGGTCACTACTAACAAAAAGCATCCACTCCACTTCTAAATCTAGCCCCTAGAGTTGAGCAGAAGCATAAGATTCCCCACTGCTTCATTCCATTTTCCATTAGATTATAGATGTAAATTGTTTTTGATGGTATGGTCTGTGCAGATTGAAATATTCAGAGCATATTCTGACTTTTAGTTAACACATCAGTAAGCAATTTGGCCATCACTGAATTCAACGTTTATCTCAATCGTAATAGACAAGGATAATGACAAATATAGTTTACAATGTTATTAAGTACATCATTTTATTTAATTGTGTGAATAAAAGGAATCGTCTCCCCGTCGGGGAATTGAACCCCGGTCTCCCGCGTGACAGGCAGGGATACTGACCACTATACTAACGAGGACATATTGGCTTCAGTTCAACAGTGCTCACCTCCATGAGGTTAGGGCATGCCCTCAATCAATTCACAGTATTGTAATAGGCAGCTTTGCTTCATTTGGTTAGGAGAAGCAATCTTTTTTCATAAATGATTACAAATCAGAAATTCCTAGCCAAAAATAATCTGCTTTAATAAGAAATGATTGATTAAAATAAATACCTATCTATCGATCTGTCTATCTATCTTTCTATCTATCTATGTATATGTATATATATATATATATATATACAATCAGCTCACTTTACCATTTGCAGCTTATAAACACTTACCACCAGGGGTCACTACTAACAAAAAGCATCCACTCCACTTCTAAATCTAGCCCCTAGAGTTGAGCAGAAGCATAAGATTCCCCACTGCTTCATTCCATTTTCCATTAGATTATAGATGTAAATTGTTTTTGATGGTATGGTCTGTGCAGATTGAAATATTCAGAGCATATTCTGACTTTTAGTTAACACATCAGTAAGCAATTTGGCCATCACTGAATTCAACGTTTATCTCAATCGTAATAGACAAGGATAATGACAAATATAGTTTACAATGTTATTAAGTACATCATTTTATTTAATTGTGTGAATAAAAGGAATCGTCTCCCCGTCGGGGAATTGAACCCCTGTCTCCCGCGTGACAGGCGGGGATACTGACCACTATACTAACGAGGACATATTGGCTTCAGTTCAACAGTGCTCACCTCCATGCGGTTAGGGCATGCCCTAAATCAATTCACAGTATTGTAATAGGCAGCTTTGCTTCCTTTGGTTAGGAGAAGCAATCTTTTTTCATAAATGATTACAAATCAGAAATTCCTAGCCAAAAATAATCTGCTTTAATAAGAAATGATTGATTAAAATAAATACCTATCTATCGATCTGTCTATCTATCTATCTATCTATCTATGTATATGTATATATATATATATATATATATATATACAATCAGCTCACTTTACCATTTGCAGCTTATAACCACTTACCACCAGGGGTCACTACTAACAAAAAGCATCCACTCCACTTCTAAATCTAGCCCCTAGAGTTGAGCAGAAGCATAAGATTCCCCACTGCTTCATTCCATTTTCCATTAGATTATAGATGTAAATTGTTTTTGATGGTATGGTCTGTGCAGATTGAAATATTCAGAGCATATTCTGACTTTTAGTTAACACATCAGTAAGCAATTTGGCCATCACTGAATTCAACGTTTATCTCAATCGTAATAGACAAGGATAATGACAAATATAGTTTACAATGTTATTAAGTACATCATTTTATTTAATTGTGTGAATAAAAGGAATCGTCTCCCCGTCGGGGAATTGAACCCCGGTCTCCCGCGTGACAGGCGGGGATACTGACCACTATACTAACGAGGACATATTGGCTTCAGTTCAACAGTGCTCACCTCCATGCGGTTAGGGCATGCCCTCAATCAATTCACAGTATTGTTATAGGCAGCTCTGCTTCCTTTGGTTAGGAGAAGCAATCTTTTTTCATAAATGATTACAAATCAGAAATTCCTAGCCAAAAATAATCTGCTTTAATAAGAAATGATTGATTAAAATAAATACCTATCTATCGATCTGTCTATCTATCTTTCTATCTATCTATGTATATGTATATATATATATATATATATATATATACAATCAGCTCACTTTACCATTTGCAGCTTATAACCACTTACCACCAGGGGTCACTACTAACAAAAAGCATCCACTACACTTCTAAATCTAGCCCCTAGAGTTGAGCAGAAGCATAAGATTCCCCACTGCTTCATTCCATTTTCCATTAGATTATAGATGTAAATTGTTTTGATGGTATGGTCTGTGCAGATTGAAATATTCAGAGCATATTCTGACTTTTAGTTAACACATCAGTAAGCAATTTGGCCATCACTGAATTCAACGTTTATCTCAATCGTAATAGACAAGGATAATGACAAATATAGTTTACAATGTTATTAAGTACATCATTTTATTTAATTGTGTGAATAAAAGGAATCGTCTCCCCGTCGGGGAATTGAACCCAGATCTCCCGCGTGACAGGCGGGGATACTGACCACTATACTAACGAGGACATATTGGCTTCAGTTCAACAGTGCTCACCTCCATGCGGTTAGGGCATGCCCTCAATCAATTCACAGTATTGTAATAGGCAGCTTTGCTTCCTTTGGTTAGGAGAAGCAATCTTTTTTCATAAATGATTACAAATCGGAAATTCCTAGCCAAAAATAATCTGCTTTAATAAGAAATGATTGATTAAAATAAATACCTATCTATCGATCTGTCTATCTATCTTTCTATCTATCTATGTATATGTATATATATATATATATATATACAATCAGCTCACTTTACCATTTGCAGCTTATAACCACTTACCACCAGGGGTCACTACTAACAAAAAGCATCCACTCCACTTCTAAATCTAGCCCCTAGAGTTGAGCAGAAGCATAAGATTCCCCACTGCTTCATTCCATTTTCCATTAGATTATAGATGTAAATTGTTTTTGATGGTATGGTCTGTGCAGATTGAAATATTCAGAGCATATTCTGACTTTTAGTTAACACATCAGTAAGCAATTTGGCCATCACTGAATTCAACGTTTATCTCAATCGTAATAGACAAGGATAATGACAAATATAGTTTACAATGTTATTAAGTACATCATTTTATTTAATTGTGTGAATAAAAGGAATCGTCTCCCCGTCGGGGAATTGAACCCAGGTCTCCCGCGTGACAGGCGGGGATACTGACCACTATACTAACGAGGACATATTGGCTTCAGTTCAACAGTGCTCACCTCCATGCGGTTAGGGCATGCCCTCAATCAATTCACAGTATTGTAATAGGCAGCTTTGCTTCCTTTGGTTAGGAGAAGCAATCTTTTTTCATAAATGATTACAAATCAGAAATTCCTAGCCAAAAATAATCTGCTTTAATAAGAAATGATTGATTAAAATAAATACCTATCTATCGATCTGTCTATCTATCTTTCTATCTATCTATGTATATGTATATATATATATATATATATACAATCAGCTCACTTTACCATTTGCAGCTTATAACCACTTACCACCAGGGGTCACTACTAACAAAAAGCATCCACTCCACTTCTAAATCTAGCCCCTAGAGTTGAGCAGAAGCATAAGATTCCCCACTGCTTCATTCCATTTTCCATTAGATTATAGATGTAAATTGTTTTTGATGGTATGGTCTGTGCAGATTGAAATATTCAGAGCATATTCTGACTTTTAGTTAACACATCAGTAAGCAATTTGGCCATCACTGAATTCAACGTTTATCTCAATCGTAATAGACAAGGATAATGACAAATATAGTTTACAATGTTATTAAGTACATCATTTTATTTAATTGTGTGAATAAAAGGAATCGTCTCCCCGTCGGGGAATTGAACCCCTGTCTCCCGCGTGACAGGCGGGGATACTGACCACTATACTAACGAGGACATATTGGCTTCAGTTTAACAGTGCTCACCTTCATGAGGTTAGGGCATGCCCTCAATCAATTCACAGTATTGTAATAGGCAGCTTTGCTTCCTTTGGTTAGGAGAAGCAATCTTTTTTCATAAATGATTACAAATCAGAAATTCCTAGCCAAAAATAATCTGCTTTAATAAGAAATGATTGATTAAAATAAATACCTATCTATCGATCTGTCTATCTATCTTTCTATCTATCTATGTATATGTATATATATATATATATATATATACAATCAGCTCACTTTACCATTTGCAGCTTATAACCACTTACCACCAGGGGTCACTACTAACAAAAAGCATCCACTCCACTTCTAAATCTAGCCCCTAGAGTTGAGCAGAAGCATAAGATTCCCCACTGCTTCATTCCATTTTCCATTAGATTATAGATGTAAATTGTTTTTGATGGTATGGTCTGTGCAGATTGAAATATTCAGAGCATATTCTGACTTTTAGTTAACACATCTGTAAGCAATTTGGCCATCACTGAATTCAACGTTTATCTCAATCGTAATAGACAAGGATAATGACAAATATAGTTTACAATGTTATTAAGTACATCATTTTATTTAATTGTGTGAATAAAAGGAATCGTCTCCCCGTCGGGGAATTGAACCCCGGTCTCCCGCGTGACAGGCGGGGATACTGACCACTATGCTAACGAGGACATATTGGCTTCAGTTCAACAGTGCTCACCTCCATGAGGTTAGGGCATGCCCTCAATCAATTCACAGTATTGTAATAGGCAGCTTTGCTTCCTTTGGTTAGGAGAAGCAATCTTTTTTCATAAATGATTACAAATCAGAAATTCCTAGCCAAAAATAATCTGCTTTAATAAGAAATGATTGATTAAAATAAATACCTATCTATCGATCTGTCTATCTATCTTTCTATCTATCTATGTATATGTATATATATATATATATATATACAATCAGCTCACTTTACCATTTGCAGCTTATAACCACTTACCACCAGGGGTCACTACTAACAAAAAGCATCCACTCCACTTCTAAATCTAGCCCCTAGAGTTGAGCAGAAGCATAAGATTCCCCACTGCTTCATTCCATTTTCCATTAGATTATAGATGTAAATTGTTTTTGATGGTATGGTCTGTGCAGATTGAAATATTCAGAGCATATTCTGACTTTTAGTTAACACATCAGTAAGCAATTTGGCCATCACTGAATTCAACGTTTATCTCAATCGTAATAGACAAGGATAATGACAAATATAGTTTACAATGTTATTAAGTACATCATTTTATTTAATTGTGTGAATAAAAGGAATCGTCTCCCCGTCGGGGAATTGATCCCTGGTCTCCCGCGTGACAGGCGGGGATACTGACCACTATACTAACGAGGACATATTGGCTTCAGTTCAACAGTGCTCACCTCCATGCGGTTGGGGCATGCCCTCAATCAATTCACAGTATTGTAATAGGCAGCTTTGCTTCCTTTGGTTAGGAGAAGCAATCTTTTTTCATAAATGATTACAAATCAGAAATTCCTAGCCAAAAATAATCTGCTTTAATAAGAAATGATTGATTAAAATAAATACCTATCTATCGATCTGTCTATCTATCTTTCTATCTATCTATGTATATGTATATATATATATATATATATACAATCAGCTCACTTTACCATTTGCAGCTTATAACCACTTACCACCAGGGGTCACTACTAACAAAAAGCATCCACTCCACTTCTAAATCTAGCCCCTAGAGTTGAGCAGAAGCATAAGATTCCCCACTGCTTCATTCCATTTTCCATTAGATTATAGATGTAAATTGTTTTTGATGGTATGGTCTGTGCAGATTGAAATATTCAGAGCATATTCTGACTTTTAGTTAACACATCAGTAAGCAATTTGGCCATCACTGAATTCAACGTTTATCTCAATCGTAATAGACAAGGATAATGACAAATATAGTTTACAATGTTATTAAGTACATCATTTTATTTAATTGTGTGAATAAAAGGAATCGTCTCCCCGTCGGGGAATTGAACCCAGGTCTCCCGCGTGACAGGCGGGGATACTGACCACTATACTAACGAGGACATATTGGCTTCAGTTCAACAGTGCTCACCTCCATGCGGTTAGGGCATGCCCTCAATCAATTCACAGTATTGTAATAGGCAGCTTTGCTTCCTTTGGTTAGGAGAAGCAATCTTTTTTCATAAATGATTACAAATCAGAAATTCCTAGCCAAAAATAATCTGCTTTAATAAGAAATGATTGATTAAAATTGATTGATTAAAATAAATACCTATCTATCGATCTGTCTATCTATCTTTCTATCTATCTATAAGTCCCCCAACTTGACTTCTGCCTAGTACCCTTCCCCCAACTTGACTTCTGCCTGCTACCATAGCAACAGCTCATGGAACACTGCTGTGTTGAGTTAGGTCAGAAGTTCGCCAAACAATGTTTCAATTCCACAGAGCAAGAGTGCTTGACTTTTCAAACCTAACAGCAAATCCATAGTACTGTTCTTTGGCTACACATTTTTTTTTACCAATACAAAACATGCTTCTATTAATTTACACATACAGCCTAGTTTTTATTCTAGAATGGTATGAAACAGCCAATCAGTTCTTTTTGTTTTGAAAAAAATATGTATGCCTCCATTTCCAAACTGTCTTTCTTTTCATATTGCCATTCTACTGAAAGACACCTCCTGAGTGCATCCAGTTCTCCTTTGAAGATGTTCACAGTGTGGATTGTAGGGCACAGCTATGTCTTCTGGAGTGAAAAGTTTGCAGAGAAAACAGGTATGGTGAGAGACCTTGCTTTGCCAAATGTAGACATTAAATGGATTGGTCAGAGAGGGTTAAAGTGGCACCAATTGATGCCATTGGTGAAATCCTTCATTCAAATCCAACACCCTGACCTCATAATAGTGCACTGTGGTGGCAATGACCTAGGCACTTTGACTGGGGTAGGTCTGGAAATGCTTATGAAGGACACCTTTGCACAACTGTTTACACTTTTCCCTAAAACTGCCTTTGTGTTTTCCAACATATGCCAACGGCAAAAATGGAACTGGTCCAATCATTTCTGTCCACAGATTGACAAAGCAAGAAAGCACGTCAACAAATCTGTTTCTGCTTTCCTCCGTGACTATGGTGGGTGCCATTTACCACAACAACTTGCGTTATGACATGCAAGACATTTATAGAGGAGATGGTGTGCACTTCAATGATGAAGGGAACAGAGTCTTCCTCTTGAACCTTAGACTCTGCATCGGTACTTACTTGTAGGTACCACTAAAAAAATGACTTCATAAACACAACAGCTCTTTTTAGAGCTCCCTAATATCTAAACTCTTAAATCTGCTTTTCATTTATTTATTTTTATTTTTTTTACCGTACGCTTACCGTAAGCTTACCGTACGCGTACCCCGTGATTTTTTTAAAAATCAATAAATGTTTTTTTTGTACTTTTCTGTCCTTCTTTGACCCCCTTACAAATGTTAGGGGGTCTGTAACTCTCCTCATTGCCCCCTTTCCTTGTTTTCACTCTTTTTTTTCAGAGTGAAATACACAAAATGGCGGCCGCCGCTTCCTGGTTTCGGCCGATTCGAATGTTTACTAAGATCTAAGAGCCAATCAGAATCGCGCTCGCGCACGCCACCGTACGCTTACCGTAAGCGTACGGTAAGCGTACCGTAAGCGGGCTCAGATATATATATTGATTTAAAGGCTATTTTCTCAGAATCTACTGAACAGATTTACACCAAACCTACAAAAGGCACTTCCTTGACCTAGGGACTACCTCTCTGCCAAATTTTGAGTAATTCTGTTCAGCCGTTCGGGCTGTAGCTCGTTCTAAAGGTCCTATGGAAAAATGCATGGGAAAAACGCGTTTTGGGGCCCCCCTTTTATCTCAGCCCCCGCTTGACGGATCCCCCCGAGACTTTCAGGGTAGGAGCGGAGCGTAGCGCCCCACCTATTTTGAGAAATTCGCGAGGATTCGTCGACCGGCGCAAAAGTTATTCAAAATAGAATGTTGAGGTTTTCCTATGGAAACGTGGTCCTAACTATAACTACCTACTGGCGACCGCCAGTAGGTAATATATATATATATATATACAATCAGCTCACTTTACCATTTGCAGCTTATAACCACTTACCACCAGGGGTCACTACTAACAAAAAGCATCCACTCCACTTCTAAATCTAGCCCCTAGAGTTGAGCAGAAGCATAAGATTCCCCACTGCTTCATTCCATTTTCCATTAGATTATAGATGTAAATTGTTTTTGATGGTATGGTCTGTGCAGATTGAAATATTCAGAGCATATTCTGACTTTTAGTTAACACATCTGTAAGCAATTTGGCCATCACTGAATTCAACGTTTATCTCAATCGTAATAGACAAGGATAATGACAAATATAGTTTACAATGTTATTAAGTACATCATTTTATTTAATTGTGTGAATAAAAGGAATCGTCTCCCCGTCGGGGAATTGAACCCCGGTCTCCCGCGTGACAGGCGGGGATACTGACCACTATACTAACGAGGACATATTGGCTTCAGTTCAACAGTGCTCACCTCCATGCGGTTAGGGCATGCCCTCAATCAATTCACAGTATTGTTATAGGCAGCTTTGCTTCCTTTGGTTAGGAGAAGCAATCTTTTTTCATAAATGATTACAAATCAGAAATTCCTAGCCAAAAATAATCTGCTTTAATAAGAAATGATTGATTAAAATAAATACCTATCTATCGATCTGTCTATCTATCTTTCTATCTATCTATGTATATGTATATATATATATATATATATATACAATCAGCTCACTTTACCATTTGCAGCTTATAACCACTTACCACCAGGGGTCACTACTAACAAAAAGCATCCACTCCACTTCTAAATCTAGCCCCTAGAGTTGAGCAGAAGCATAAGATTCCCCACTGCTTCATTCCATTTTCCATTAGATTATAGATGTAAATTGTTTTGATGGTATGGTCTGTGCAGATTGAAATATTCAGAGCATATTCTGACTTTTAGTTAACACATCAGTAAGCAATTTGGCCATCACTGAATTCAACGTTTATCTCAATCGTAATAGACAAGGATAATGACAAATATAGTTTACAATGTTATTAAGTACATCATTTTATTTAATTGTGTGAATAAAAGGAATCGTCTCCCCGTCGGGGAATTGAACCCCGGTCTCCCGCGTGACAGGCGGGGATACTGACCACTATACTAACGAGGACATATTGGCTTCAGTTCAACAGTGCTCACCTCCATGCGGTTAGGGCATGCCCTCAATCAATTCACAGTATTGTTATAGGCAGCTTTGCTTCCTTTGGTTAGGAGAAGCAATCTTTTTTCATAAATGATTACAAATCAGAAATTCCTAGCCAAAAATAATCTGCTTTAATAAGAAATGATTGATTAAAATAAATACCTATCTATCGATCTGTCTATCTATCTTTCTATCTATCTATGTATATGTATATATATATATATATATATATATACAATCAGCTCACTTTACCATTTGCAGCTTATAACCACTTACCACCAGGGGTCACTACTAACAAAAAGCATCCACTCCACTTCTAAATCTAGCCCCTAGAGTTGAGCAGAAGCATAAGATTCCCCACTGCTTCATTCCATTTTCCATTAGATTATAGATGTAAATTGTTTTGATGGTATGGTCTGTGCAGATTGAAATATTCAGAGCATATTCTGACTTTTAGTTAACACATCAGTAAGCAATTTGGCCATCACTGAATTCAACGTTTATCTCAATCGTAATAGACAAGGATAATGACAAATATAGTTTACAATGTTATTAAGTACATCATTTTATTTAATTGTGTGAATAAAAGGAATCGTCTCCCCGTCGGGGAATTGAACCCAGGTCTCCCGCGTGACAGGCGGGGATACTGACCACTATACTAACGAGGACATATTGGCTTCAGTTCAACAGTGCTCACCTCCATGCGGTTAGGGCATGCCCTCAATCAATTCACAGTATTGTAATAGGCAGCTTTGCTTCCTTTGGTTAGGAGAAGCAATCTTTTTTCATAAATGATTACAAATCGGAAATTCCTAGCCAAAAATAATCTGCTTTAATAAGAAATGATTGATTAAAATAAATACCTATCTATCGATCTGTCTATCTATCTTTCTATCTATCTATGTATATGTATATATATATATATATATATACAATCAGCTCACTTTACCATTTGCAGCTTATAACCACTTACCACCAGGGGTCACTACTAACAAAAAGCATCCACTCCACTTCTAAATCTAGCCCCTAGAGTTGAGCAGAAGCATAAGATTCCCCACTGCTTCATTCCATTTTCCATTAGATTATAGATGTAAATTGTTTTTGATGGTATGGTCTGTGCAGATTGAAATATTCAGAGCATATTCTGACTTTTAGTTAACACATCAGTAAGCAATTTGGCCATCACTGAATTCAACGTTTATCTCAATCGTAATAGACAAGGATAATGACAAATATAGTTTACAATGTTATTAAGTACATCATTTTATTTAATTGTGTGAATAAAAGGAATCGTCTCCCCGTCGGGGAATTGAACCCAGGTCTCCCGCGTGACAGGCGGGGATACTGACCACTATACTAACGAGGACATATTGGCTTCAGTTCAACAGTGCTCACCTCCATGCGGTTAGGGCATGCCCTCAATCAATTCACAGTATTGTAATAGGCAGCTTTGCTTCCTTTGGTTAGGAGAAGCAATCTTTTTTCATAAATGATTACAAATCAGAAATTCCTAGCCAAAAATAATCTGCTTTAATAAGAAATGATTGATTAAAATAAATACCTATCTATCGATCTGTCTATCTATCTTTCTATCTATCTATGTATATGTATATATATATATATATATATACAATCAGCTCACTTTACCATTTGCAGCTTATAACCACTTACCACCAGGGGTCACTACTAACAAAAAGCATCCACTCCACTTCTAAATCTAGCCCCTAGAGTTGAGCAGAAGCATAAGATTCCCCACTGCTTCATTCCATTTTCCATTAGATTATAGATGTAAATTGTTTTTGATGGTATGGTCTGTGCAGATTGAAATATTCAGAGCATATTCTGACTTTTAGTTAACACATCAGTAAGCAATTTGGCCATCACTGAATTCAACGTTTATCTCAATCGTAATAGACAAGGATAATGACAAATATAGTTTACAATGTTATTAAGTACATCATTTTATTTAATTGTGTGAATAAAAGGAATCGTCTCCCCGTCGGGGAATTGAACCCCGGTCTCCCGCGTGACAGGTGGGGATACTGACCACTATACTAACGAGGACATATTGGCTTCAGTTCAACAGTGCTCACCTCCATGCGGTTAGGGCATGCCCTCAATCAATTCACAGTATTGTAATAGGCAGCTTTGCTTCCTTTGGTTAGGAGAAGCAATCTTTTTTCATAAATGATTACAAATCAGAAATTCCTAGCCAAAAATAATCTGCTTTAATAAGAAATGATTGATTAAAATAAATACCTATCTATCGATCTGTCTATCTATCTTTCTATCTATCTATGTATATGTATATATATATATATATATATACAATCAGCTCACTTTACCATTTGCAGCTTATAACCACTTACCACCAGGGGTCACTACTAACAAAAAGCATCCACTCCACTTCTAAATCTAGCCCCTAGAGTTGAGCAGAAGCATAAGATTCCCCACTGCTTCATTCCATTTTCCATTAGATTATAGATGTAAATTGTTTTTGATGGTATGGTCTGTGCAGATTGAAATATTCAGAGCATATTCTGACTTTTAGTTAACACATCAGTAAGCAATTTGGCCATCACTGAATTCAACGTTTATCTCAATCGTAATAGACAAGGATAATGACAAATATAGTTTACAATGTTATTAAGTACATCATTTTATTTAATTGTGTGAATAAAAGGAATCGTCTCCCCGTCGAAGAATTGAACCCCGGTCTCCCACGTGACAGGTGGGGATACTGACCACTATACTAACGAGGACATATTGGCTTTAGTTCAACAGTGCTCACCTCCATGCGGTTAGGGCATGCCCTCAATCAATTCACAGTATTGTAATAGGCAGCTTTGCTTCCTTTGGTTAGGAGAAGCAATCTTTTTTCATAAATGATTACAAATCAGAAATTCCTAGCCAAAAATAATCTGCTTTAATAAGAAATGATTGATTAAAATAAATACCTATCTATCGATCTGTCTATCTATCTTTCTATCTATCTATGTATATGTATATATATATATATATATATACAATCAGCTCACTTTACCATTTGCAGCTTATAACCACTTACCACCAGGGGTCACTACTAACAAAAAGCATCCACTCCACTTCTAAATCTAGCCCCTAGAGTTGAGCAGAAGCATAAGATTCCCCACTGCTTCATTCCATTTTCCATTAGATTATAGATGTAAATTGTTTTTGATGGTATGGTCTGTGCAGATTGAAATATTCAGAGCATATTCTGACTTTTAGTTAACACATCTGTAAGCAATTTGGCCATCACTGAATTCAACGTTTATCTCAATCGTAATAGACAAGGATAATGACAAATATAGTTTACAATGTTATTAAGTACATCATTTTATTTAATTGTGTGAATAAAAGGAATCGTCTCCCCGTCGGGGAATTGAACCCCGGTCTCCCGCGTGACAGGTGGGGATACTGACCACTATACTAACGAGGACATATTGGCTTCAGTTCAACAGTGCTCACCTCCATGCGGTTAGGGCATGCCCTCAATCAATTCACAGTATTGTAATAGGCAGCTTTGCTTCCTTTGGTTAGGAGAAGCAATCTTTTTTCATAAATGATTACAAATCAGAAATTCCTAGCCAAAAATAATCTGCTTTAATAAGAAATGATTGATTAAAATAAATACCTATCTATCGATCTGTCTATCTATCTTTCTATCTATCTATGTATATGTATATATATATATATATATATACAATCAGCTCACTTTACCATTTGCAGCTTATAACCACTTACCACCAGGGGTCACTACTAACAAAAAGCATCCACTCCACTTCTAAATCTAGCCCCTAGAGTTGAGCAGAAGCATAAGATTCCCCACTGCTTCATTCCATTTTCCATTAGATTATAGATGTAAATTGTTTTTGATGGTATGGTCTGTGCAGATTGAAATATTCAGAGCATATTCTGACTTTTAGTTAACACATCAGTAAGCAATTTGGCCATCACTGAATTCAACGTTTATCTCAATCGTAATAGACAAGGATAATGACAAATATAGTTTACAATGTTATTAAGTACATCATTTTATTTAATTGTGTGAATAAAAGGAATCGTCTCCCCGTCGGGGAATTGAACCCCGGTCTCCCGCGTGACAGGTGGGGATACTGACCACTATACTAACGAGGACATATTGGCTTCAGTTCAACAGTGCTCACCTCCATGCGGTTAGGGCATGCCCTCAATCAATTCACAGTATTGTAATAGGCAGCTTTGCTTCCTTTGGTTAGGAGAAGCAATCTTTTTTCATAAATGATTACAAATCAGAAATTCCTAGCCAAAAATAATCTGCTTTAATAAGAAATGATTGATTAAAATAAATACCTATCTATCGATCTGTCTATCTATCTTTCTATCTATCTATGTATATGTATATATATATATATATATATACAATCAGCTCACTTTACCATTTGCAGCTTATAACCACTTACCACCAGGGGTCACTACTAACAAAAAGCATCCACTCCACTTCTAAATCTAGCCCCTAGAGTTGAGCAGAAGCATAAGATTCCCCACTGCTTCATTCCATTTTCCATTAGATTATAGATGTAAATTGTTTTTGATGGTATGGTCTGTGCAGATTGAAATATTCAGAGCATATTCTGACTTTTAGTTAACACATCAGTAAGCAATTTGGCCATCACTGAATTCAACGTTTATCTCAATCGTAATAGACAAGGATAATGACAAATATAGTTTACAATGTTATTAAGTACATCATTTTATTTAATTGTGTGAATAAAAGGAATCGTCTCCCCGTCGAAGAATTGAACCCCGGTCTCCCACGTGACAGGTGGGGATACTGACCACTATACTAACGAGGACATATTGGCTTTAGTTCAACAGTGCTCACCTCCATGCGGTTAGGGCATGCCCTCAATCAATTCACAGTATTGTAATAGGCAGCTTTGCTTCCTTTGGTTAGGAGAAGCAATCTTTTTTCATAAATGATTACAAATCAGAAATTCCTAGCCAAAAATAATCTGCTTTAATAAGAAATGATTGATTAAAATAAATACCTATCTATCGATCTGTCTATCTATCTTTCTATCTATCTATGTATATGTATATATATATATATATATATACAATCAGCTCACTTTACCATTTGCAGCTTATAACCACTTACCACCAGGGGTCACTACTAACAAAAAGCATCCACTCCACTTCTAAATCTAGCCCCTAGAGTTGAGCAGAAGCATAAGATTCCCCACTGCTTCATTCCATTTTCCATTAGATTATAGATGTAAATTGTTTTTGATGGTATGGTCTGTGCAGATTGAAATATTCAGAGCATATTCTGACTTTTAGTTAACACATCAGTAAGCAATTTGGCCATCACTGAATTCAACGTTTATCTCAATCGTAATAGACAAGGATAATGACAAATATAGTTTACAATGTTATTAAGTACATCATTTTATTTAATTGTGTGAATAAAAGGAATCGTCTCCCCGTCGGGGAATTGAACCCCGGTCTCCCGCGTGACAGGCGGGGATACTGACCACTATACTAACGAGGACATATTGGCTTCAGTTCAACAGTGCTCACCTCCATGCGGTTAGGGCATGCCCTCAATCAATTCACAGTATTGTTATAGGCAGCTTTGCTTCCTTTGGTTAGGAGAAGCAATCTTTTTTCATAAATGATTACAAATCAGAAATTCCTAGCCAAAAATAATCTGCTTTAATAAGAAATGATTGATTAAAATAAATACCTATCTATCGATCTGTCTATCTATCTTTCTATCTATCTATGTATATGTATATATATATATATATATATATATACAATCAGCTCACTTTACCATTTGCAGCTTATAACCACTTACCACCAGGGGTCACTACTAACAAAAAGCATCCACTCCACTTCTAAATCTAGCCCCTAGAGTTGAGCAGAAGCATAAGATTCCCCACTGCTTCATTCCATTTTCCATTAGATTATAGATGTAAATTGTTTTGATGGTATGGTCTGTGCAGATTGAAATATTCAGAGCATATTCTGACTTTTAGTTAACACATCAGTAAGCAATTTGGCCATCACTGAATTCAACGTTTATCTCAATCGTAATAGACAAGGATAATGACAAATATAGTTTACAATGTTATTAAGTACATCATTTTATTTAATTGTGTGAATAAAAGGAATCGTCTCCCCGTCGGGGAATTGAACCCAGGTCTCCCGCGTGACAGGCGGGGATACTGACCACTATACTAACGAGGACATATTGGCTTCAGTTCAACAGTGCTCACCTCCATGCGGTTAGGGCATGCCCTCAATCAATTCACAGTATTGTAATAGGCAGCTTTGCTTCCTTTGGTTAGGAGAAGCAATCTTTTTTCATAAATGATTACAAATCGGAAATTCCTAGCCAAAAATAATCTGCTTTAATAAGAAATGATTGATTAAAATAAATACCTATCTATCGATCTGTCTATCTATCTTTCTATCTATCTATGTATATGTATATATATATATATATATATATACAATCAGCTCACTTTACCATTTGCAGCTTATAACCACTTACCACCAGGGGTCACTACTAACAAAAAGCATCCACTCCACTTCTAAATCTAGCCCCTAGAGTTGAGCAGAAGCATAAGATTCCCCACTGCTTCATTCCATTTTCCATTAGATTATAGATGTAAATTGTTTTTGATGGTATGGTCTGTGCAGATTGAAATATTCAGAGCATATTCTGACTTTTAGTTAACACATCAGTAAGCAATTTGGCCATCACTGAATTCAACGTTTATCTCAATCGTAATAGACAAGGATAATGACAAATATAGTTTACAATGTTATTAAGTACATCATTTTATTTAATTGTGTGAATAAAAGGAATCGTCTCCCCGTCGGGGAATTGAACCCAGGTCTCCCGCGTGACAGGCGGGGATACTGACCACTATACTAACGAGGACATATTGGCTTCAGTTCAACAGTGCTCACCTCCATGCGGTTAGGGCATGCCCTCAATCAATTCACAGTATTGTAATAGGCAGCTTTGCTTCCTTTGGTTAGGAGAAGCAATCTTTTTTCATAAATGATTACAAATCAGAAATTCCTAGCCAAAAATAATCTGCTTTAATAAGAAATGATTGATTAAAATAAATACCTATCTATCGATCTGTCTATCTATCTTTCTATCTATCTATGTATATGTATATATATATATATATATATACAATCAGCTCACTTTACCATTTGCAGCTTATAACCACTTACCACCAGGGGTCACTACTAACAAAAAGCATCCACTCCACTTCTAAATCTAGCCCCTAGAGTTGAGCAGAAGCATAAGATTCCCCACTGCTTCATTCCATTTTCCATTAGATTATAGATGTAAATTGTTTTTGATGGTATGGTCTGTGCAGATTGAAATATTCAGAGCATATTCTGACTTTTAGTTAACACATCAGTAAGCAATTTGGCCATCACTGAATTCAACGTTTATCTCAATCGTAATAGACATGGATAATGACAAATATAGTTTACAATGTTATTAAGTACATCATTTTATTTAATTGTGTGAATAAAAGGAATCGTCTCCCCGTCGGGGAATTGAACCCCGGTCTCCCGCGTGACAGGTGGGGATACTGACCACTATACTAACGAGGACATATTGGCTTCAGTTCAACAGTGCTCACCTCCATGCGGTTAGGGCATGCCCTCAATCAATTCACAGTATTGTAATAGGCAGCTTTGCTTCCTTTGGTTAGGAGAAGCAATCTTTTTTCATAAATGATTACAAATCAGAAATTCCTAGCCAAAAATAATCTGCTTTAATAAGAAATGATTGATTAAAATAAATACCTATCTATCGATCTGTCTATCTATCTTTCTATCTATCTATGTATATGTATATATATATATATATATATACAATCAGCTCACTTTACCATTTGCAGCTTATAACCACTTACCACCAGGGGTCACTACTAACAAAAAGCATCCACTCCACTTCTAAATCTAGCCCCTAGAGTTGAGCAGAAGCATAAGATTCCCCACTGCTTCATTCCATTTTCCATTAGATTATAGATGTAAATTGTTTTTGATGGTATGGTCTGTGCAGATTGAAATATTCAGAGCATATTCTGACTTTTAGTTAACACATCAGTAAGCAATTTGGCCATCACTGAATTCAACGTTTATCTCAATCGTAATAGACAAGGATAATGACAAATATAGTTTACAATGTTATTAAGTACATCATTTTATTTAATTGTGTGAATAAAAGGAATCGTCTCCCCGTCGAAGAATTGAACCCCGGTCTCCCACGTGACAGGTGGGGATACTGACCACTATACTAACGAGGACATATTGGCTTTAGTTCAACAGTGCTCACCTCCATGCGGTTAGGGCATGCCCTCAATCAATTCACAGTATTGTAATAGGCAGCTTTGCTTCCTTTGGTTAGGAGAAGCAATCTTTTTTCATAAATGATTACAAATCAGAAATTCCTAGCCAAAAATAATCTGCTTTAATAAGAAATGATTGATTAAAATAAATACCTATCTATCGATCTGTCTATCTATCTTTCTATCTATCTATGTATATGTATATATATATATATATATATACAATCAGCTCACTTTACCATTTGCAGCTTATAACCACTTACCACCAGGGGTCACTACTAACAAAAAGCATCCACTCCACTTCTAAATCTAGCCCCTAGAGTTGAGCAGAAGCATAAGATTCCCCACTGCTTCATTCCATTTTCCATTAGATTATAGATGTAAATTGTTTTTGATGGTATGGTCTGTGCAGATTGAAATATTCAGAGCATATTCTGACTTTTAGTTAACACATCAGTAAGCAATTTGGCCATCACTGAATTCAACGTTTATCTCAATCGTAATAGACAAGGATAATGACAAATATAGTTTACAATGTTATTAAGTACATCATTTTATTTAATTGTGTGAATAAAAGGAATCGTCTCCCCGTCGAAGAATTGAACCCCGGTCTCCCACGTGACAGGTGGGGATACTGACCACTATACTAACGAGGACATATTGGCTTTAGTTCAACAGTGCTCACCTCCATGCGGTTAGGGCATGCCCTCAATCAATTCACAGTATTGTAATAGGCAGCTTTGCTTCCTTTGGTTAGGAGAAGCAATCTTTTTTCATAAATGATTACAAATCAGAAATTCCTAGCCAAAAATAATCTGCTTTAATAAGAAATGATTGATTAAAATAAATACCTATCTATCGATCTGTCTATCTATCTTTCTATCTATCTATGTATATGTATATATATATATATATATATACAATCAGCTCACTTTACCATTTGCAGCTTATAACCACTTACCACCAGGGGTCACTACTAACAAAAAGCATCCACTCCACTTCTAAATCTAGCCCCTAGAGTTGAGCAGAAGCATAAGATTCCCCACTGCTTCATTCCATTTTCCATTAGATTATAGATGTAAATTGTTTTTGATGGTATGGTCTGTGCAGATTGAAATATTCAGAGCATATTCTGACTTTTAGTTAACACATCAGTAAGCAATTTGGCCATCACTGAATTCAACGTTTATCTCAATCGTAATAGACAAGGATAATGACAAATATAGTTTACAATGTTATTAAGTACATCATTTTATTTAATTGTGTGAATAAAAGGAATCGTCTCCCCGTCGGGGAATTGAACCCAGGTCTCCCGCGTGACAGGCGGGGATACTGACCACTATACTAACGAGGACATATTGGTTTCAGTTCAACAGTGCTCACCTCCATGCGGTTAGGGCATGCCCTCAATCAATTCACAGTATTGTAATAGGCAGCTTTGCTTCCTTTGGTTAGGAGAAGCAATCTTTTTTCATAAATGATTACAAATCAGAAATTCCTAGCCAAAAATAATCTGCTTTAATAAGAAATGATTGATTAAAATAAATACCTATCTATCGATCTGTCTATCTATCTTTCTATCTATCTATGTATATGTATATATATATATATATATATACAATCAGCTCACTTTACCATTTGCAGCTTATAACCACTTACCACCAGGGGTCACTACTAACAAAAAGCATCCACTCCACTTCTAAATCTAGCCCCTAGAGTTGAGCAGAAGCATAAGATTCCCCACTGCTTCATTCCATTTTCCATTAGATTATAGATGTAAATTGTTTTTGATGGTATGGTCTGTGCAGATTGAAATATTCAGAGCATATTCTGACTTTTAGTTAACACATCAGTAAGCAATTTGGCCATCACTGAATTCAACGTTTATCTCAATCGTAATAGACAAGGATAATGACAAATATAGTTTACAATGTTATTAAGTACATCATTTTATTTAATTGTGTGAATAAAAGGAATCGTCTCCCCGTCGGGGAATTGAACCCAGGTCTCCCGCGTGACAGGCGGGGATACTGACCACTATACTAACGAGGACATATTGGTTTCAGTTCAACAGTGCTCACCTCCATGCGGTTAGGGCATGCCCTCAATCAATTCACAGTATTGTAATAGGCAGCTTTGCTTCCTTTGGTTAGGAGAAGCAATCTTTTTTCATAAATGATTACAAATCAGAAATTCCTAGCCAAAAATAATCTGCTTTAATAAGAAATGATTGATTAAAATAAATACCTATCTATCGATCTGTCTATCTATCTTTCTATCTATCTATGTATATGTATATATATATATATATATATACAATCAGCTCACTTTACCATTTGCAGCTTATAACCACTTACCACCAGGGGTCACTACTAACAAAAAGCATCCACTCCACTTCTAAATCTAGCCCCTAGAGTTGAGCAGAAGCATAAGATTCCCCACTGCTTCATTCCATTTTCCATTAGATTATAGATGTAAATTGTTTTTGATGGTATGGTCTGTGCAGATTGAAATATTCAGAGCATATTCTGACTTTTAGTTAACACATCAGTAAGCAATTTGGCCATCACTGAATTCAACGTTTATCTCAATCGTAATAGACAAGGATAATGACAAATATAGTTTACAATGTTATTAAGTACATCATTTTATTTAATTGTGTGAATAAAAGGAATCGTCTCCCCGTCGGGGAATTGAACCCAGGTCTCCCGCGTGACAGGCGGGGATACTGACCACTATACTAACGAGGACATATTGGTTTCAGTTCAACAGTGCTCACCTCCATGCGGTTAGGGCATGCCCTCAATCAATTCACAGTATTGTAATAGGCAGCTTTGCTTCCTTTGGTTAGGAGAAGCAATCTTTTTTCATAAATGATTACAAATCAGAAATTCCTAGCCAAAAATAATCTGCTTTAATAAGAAATGATTGATTAAAATAAATACCTATCTATCGATCTGTCTATCTATCTTTCTATCTATCTATGTATATGTATATATATATATATATATATACAATCAGCTCACTTTACCATTTGCAGCTTATAACCACTTACCACCAGGGGTCACTACTAACAAAAAGCATCCACTCCACTTCTAAATCTAGCCCCTAGAGTTGAGCAGAAGCATAAGATTCCCCACTGCTTCATTCCATTTTCCATTAGATTATAGATGTAAATTGTTTTTGATGGTATGGTCTGTGCAGATTGAAATATTCAGAGCATATTCTGACTTTTAGTTAACACATCAGTAAGCAATTTGGCCATCACTGAATTCAACGTTTATCTCAATCGTAATAGACAAGGATAATGACAAATATAGTTTACAATGTTATTAAGTACATCATTTTATTTAATTGTGTGAATAAAAGGAATCGTCTCCCCGTCGGGGAATTGAACCCAGGTCTCCCGCGTGACAGGCGGGGATACTGACCACTATACTAACGAGGACATATTGGTTTCAGTTCAACAGTGCTCACCTCCATGCGGTTAGGGCATGCCCTCAATCAATTCACAGTATTGTAATAGGCAGCTTTGCTTCCTTTGGTTAGGAGAAGCAATCTTTTTTCATAAATGATTACAAATCAGAAATTCCTAGCCAAAAATAATCTGCTTTAATAAGAAATGATTGATTAAAATAAATACCTATCTATCGATCTGTCTATCTATCTTTCTATCTATCTATGTATATGTATATATATATATATATATATATATACAATCAGCTCACTTTACCATTTGCAGCTTATAACCACTTACCACCAGGGGTCACTACTAACAAAAAGCATCCACTCCACTTCTAAATCTAGCCCCTAGAGTTGAGCAGAAGCATAAGATTCCCCACTGCTTCATTCCATTTTCCATTAGATTATAGATGTAAATTGTTTTTGATGGTATGGTCTGTGCAGATTGAAATATTCAGAGCATATTCTGCCATTTAGTTAACACATCTGTAAGCAATTTGGCCATCACTGAATTCAACGTTTATCTCAATCGTAATAGACAAGGATAATGACAAATATAGTTTACAATGTTATTAAGTACATCATTTTATTTAATTGTGTGAATAAAAGGAATCGTCTCCCCGTCGGGGAATTGAACCCCGGTCTCCCGCGTGACAGGCGGGGATACTGACCACTATACTAACGAGGACATATTGGCTTCAGTTCAACAGTGCTCACCTCCATGAGGTTAGGGCATGCCCTCAATCAATTCACAGTATTGTAATAGGCAGCTTTGCTTCCTTTGGTTAGGAGAAGCAATCTTTTTTCATAAATGATTACAAATCAGAAATTCCTAGCCAAAAATAATCTGCTTTAATAAGAAATGATTGATTAAAATAAATACCTATCTATCGATCTGTCTATCTATCTTTCTATCTATCTATGTATATGTATATATATATATATATATATACAATCAGCTCACTTTACCATTTGCAGCTTATAACCACTTACCACCAGGGGTCACTACTAACAAAAAGCATCCACTCCACTTCTAAATCTAGCCCCTAGAGTTGAGCAGAAGCATAAGATTCCCCACTGCTTCATTCCATTTTCCATTAGATTATAGATGTAAATTGTTTTTGATGGTATGGTCTGTGCAGATTGAAATATTCAGAGCATATTCTGACTTTTAGTTAACACATCAGTAAGCAATTTGGCCATCACTGAATTCAACGTTTATCTCAATCGTAATAGACAAGGATAATGACAAATATAGTTTACAATGTTATTAAGTACATCATTTTATTTAATTGTGTGAATAAAAGGAATCGTCTCCCCGTCGGGGAATTGAACCCAGGTCTCCCGCGTGACAGGCGGGGATACTGACCACTATACTAACGAGGACATATTGGTTTCAGTTCAACAGTGCTCACCTCCATGCGGTTAGGGCATGCCCTCAATCAATTCACAGTATTGTAATAGGCAGCTTTGCTTCCTTTGGTTAGGAGAAGCAATCTTTTTTCATAAATGATTACAAATCAGAAATTCCTAGCCAAAAATAATCTGCTTTAATAAGAAATGATTGATTAAAATAAATACCTATCTATCGATCTGTCTATCTATCTTTCTATCTATCTATGTATATGTATATATATATATATATATATATACAATCAGCTCACTTTACCATTTGCAGCTTATAACCACTTACCACCAGGGGTCACTACTAACAAAAAGCATCCACTCCACTTCTAAATCTAGCCCCTAGAGTTGAGCAGAAGCATAAGATTCCCCACTGCTTCATTCCATTTTCCATTAGATTATAGATGTAAATTGTTTTTGATGGTATGGTCTGTGCAGATTGAAATATTCAGAGCATATTCTGCCATTTAGTTAACACATCTGTAAGCAATTTGGCCATCACTGAATTCAACGTTTATCTCAATCGTAATAGACAAGGATAATGACAAATATAGTTTACAATGTTATTAAGTACATCATTTTATTTAATTGTGTGAATAAAAGGAATCGTCTCCCCGTCGGGGAATTGAACCCCGGTCTCCCGCGTGACAGGCGGGGATACTGACCACTATACTAACGAGGACATATTGGCTTCAGTTCAACAGTGCTCACCTCCATGAGGTTAGGGCATGCCCTCAATCAATTCACAGTATTGTAATAGGCAGCTTTGCTTCCTTTGGTTAGGAGAAGCAATCTTTTTTCATAAATGATTACAAATCAGAAATTCCTAGCCAAAAATAATCTGCTTTAATAAGAAATGATTGATTAAAATAAATACCTATCTATCGATCTGTCTATCTATCTTTCTATGTATCTATGTATATGTATATATATATATATATATATATATATATACAATCAGCTCACTTTACCATTTGCAGCTTATAACCACTTACCACCAGGGGTCACTACTAACAAAAAGCATCCACTCCACTTCTAAATCTAGCCCCTAGAGTTGAGCAGAAGCATAAGATTCCCACTGCTTCATTCCATTTTCCATTAGATTATAGATGTAAATTGTTTTTGATGGTATGGTTGGTGCAGATTGAAATATTCAGAGCATATTCTGACTTTTAGTTAACACATCTGTAAGCAATTTGGCCATCACTGAATTCAACGTTTATCTCAATCGTAATAGACAAGGATAATGACAAATATAGTTTACAATGTTATTAAGTACATCATTTTATTTCCTTGTGTGAATAAAAGGAATCGTCTCCCCGTCGGGGAATTGAACCCCGGTCTCCCGCGTGACAGGCGGGGATACTGACCACTATACTAACGAGGACATATTGGCTTCAGTTCAACAGTGCTCACCTCCATGCGGTTAGGGCATGCCCTCAATCAATTCACAGTATTGTTATAGGCAGCTTTGCTTCCTTTGGTTAGGAGAAGCAATCTTTTTTCATAAATGATTACAAATCAGAAATTCCTAGCCAAAAATAATCTGCTTTAATAAGAAATGATTGATTAAAATAAATACCTATCTATCGATCTGTCTATCTATCTTTCTATCTATCTATGTATATGTATATATATATATATATATATATACAATCAGCTCACTTTACCATTTGCAGCTTATAACCACTTACCACCAGGGGTCACTACTAACAAAAAGCATCCACTCCACTTCTAAATCTAGCCCCTAGAGTTGAGCAGAAGCATAAGATTCCCCACTGCTTCATTCCATTTTCCATTAGATTATAGATGTAAATTGTTTTGATGGTATGGTCTGTGCAGATTGAAATATTCAGAGCATATTCTGACTTTTAGTTAACACATCAGTAAGCAATTTGGCCATCACTGAATTCAACGTTTATCTCAATCGTAATAGACAAGGATAATGACAAATATAGTTTACAATGTTATTAAGTACATCATTTTATTTAATTGTGTGAATAAAAGGAATCGTCTCCCCGTCGGGGAATTGAACCCCGGTCTCCCGCGTGACAGGCGGGGATACTGACCACTATACTAACGAGGACATATTGGCTTCAGTTCAACAGTGCTCACCTCCATGCGGTTAGGGCATGCCCTCAATCAATTCACAGTATTGTTATAGGCAGCTTTGCTTCCTTTGGTTAGGAGAAGCAATCTTTTTTCATAAATGATTACAAATCAGAAATTCCTAGCCAAAAATAATCTGCTTTAATAAGAAATGATTGATTAAAATAAATACCTATCTATCGATCTGTCTATCTATCTTTCTATCTATCTATGTATATGTATATATATATATATATATATATACAATCAGCTCACTTTACCATTTGCAGCTTATAACCACTTACCACCAGGGGTCACTACTAACAAAAAGCATCCACTCCACTTCTAAATCTAGCCCCTAGAGTTGAGCAGAAGCATAAGATTCCCCACTGCTTCATTCCATTTTCCATTAGATTATAGATGTAAATTGTTTTGATGGTATGGTCTGTGCAGATTGAAATATTCAGAGCATATTCTGACTTTTAGTTAACACATCAGTAAGCAATTTGGCCATCACTGAATTCAACGTTTATCTCAATCGTAATAGACAAGGATAATGACAAATATAGTTTACAATGTTATTAAGTACATCATTTTATTTAATTGTGTGAATAAAAGGAATCGTCTCCCCGTCGGGGAATTGAACCCAGGTCTCCCGCGTGACAGGCGGGGATACTGACCACTATACTAACGAGGACATATTGGCTTCAGTTCAACAGTGCTCACCTCCATGCGGTTAGGGCATGCCCTCAATCAATTCACAGTATTGTAATAGGCAGCTTTGCTTCCTTTGGTTAGGAGAAGCAATCTTTTTTCATAAATGATTACAAATCGGAAATTCCTAGCCAAAAATAATCTGCTTTAATAAGAAATGATTGATTAAAATAAATACCTATCTATCGATCTGTCTATCTATCTTTCTATCTATCTATGTATATGTATATATATATATATATATATACAATCAGCTCACTTTACCATTTGCAGCTTATAACCACTTACCACCAGGGGTCACTACTAACAAAAAGCATCCACTCCACTTCTAAATCTAGCCCCTAGAGTTGAGCAGAAGCATAAGATTCCCCACTGCTTCATTCCATTTTCCATTAGATTATAGATGTAAATTGTTTTTGATGGTATGGTCTATGCAGATTGAAATATTCAGAGCATATTCTGACTTTTAGTTAACACATCAGTAAGCAATTTGGCCATCACTGAATTCAACGTTTATCTCAATCGTAATAGACAAGGATAATGACAAATATAGTTTACAATGTTATTAAGTACATCATTTTATTTAATTGTGTGAATAAAAGGAATCGTCTCCCCGTCGGGGAATTGAACCCAGGTCTCCCGCGTGACAGGCGGGGATACTGACCACTATACTAACGAGGACATATTGGCTTCAGTTCAACAGTGCTCACCTCCATGCGGTTAGGGCATGCCCTCAATCAATTCACAGTATTGTAATAGGCAGCTTTGCTTCCTTTGGTTAGGAGAAGCAATCTTTTTTCATAAATGATTACAAATCAGAAATTCCTAGCCAAAAATAATCTGCTTTAATAAGAAATGATTGATTAAAATAAATACCTATCTATCGATCTGTCTATCTATCTTTCTATCTATCTATGTATATGTATATATATATATATATATATACAATCAGCTCACTTTACCATTTGCAGCTTATAACCACTTACCACCAGGGGTCACTACTAACAAAAAGCATCCACTCCACTTCTAAATCTAGCCCCTAGAGTTGAGCAGAAGCATAAGATTCCCCACTGCTTCATTCCATTTTCCATTAGATTATAGATGTAAATTGTTTTTGATGGTATGGTCTGTGCAGATTGAAATATTCAGAGCATATTCTGACTTTTAGTTAACACATCAGTAAGCAATTTGGCCATCACTGAATTCAACGTTTATCTCAATCGTAATAGACAAGGATAATGACAAATATAGTTTACAATGTTATTAAGTACATCATTTTATTTAATTGTGTGAATAAAAGGAATCGTCTCCCCGTCGGGGAATTGAACCCCGGTCTCCCGCGTGACAGGTGGGGATACTGACCACTATACTAACGAGGACATATTGGCTTCAGTTCAACAGTGCTCACCTCCATGCGGTTAGGGCATGCCCTCAATCAATTCACAGTATTGTAATAGGCAGCTTTGCTTCCTTTGGTTAGGAGAAGCAATCTTTTTTCATAAATGATTACAAATCAGAAATTCCTAGCCAAAAATAATCTGCTTTAATAAGAAATGATTGATTAAAATAAATACCTATCTATCGATCTGTCTATCTATCTTTCTATCTATCTATGTATATGTATATATATATATATATATATACAATCAGCTCACTTTACCATTTGCAGCTTATAACCACTTACCACCAGGGGTCACTACTAACAAAAAGCATCCACTCCACTTCTAAATCTAGCCCCTAGAGTTGAGCAGAAGCATAAGATTCCCCACTGCTTCATTCCATTTTCCATTAGATTATAGATGTAAATTGTTTTTGATGGTATGGTCTGTGCAGATTGAAATATTCAGAGCATATTCTGACTTTTAGTTAACACATCAGTAAGCAATTTGGCCATCACTGAATTCAACGTTTATCTCAATCGTAATAGACAAGGATAATGACAAATATAGTTTACAATGTTATTAAGTACATCATTTTATTTAATTGTGTGAATAAAAGGAATCGTCTCCCCGTCGGGGAATTGAACCCCGGTCTCCCGCGTGACAGGCGGGGATACTGACCACTATACTAACGAGGACATATTGGCTTCAGTTCAACAGTGCTCACCTCCATGCGGTTAGGGCATGCCCTCAATCAATTCACAGTATTGTTATAGGCAGCTTTGCTTCCTTTGGTTAGGAGAAGCAATCTTTTTTCATAAATGATTACAAATCAGAAATTCCTAGCCAAAAATAATCTGCTTTAATAAGAAATGATTGATTAAAATAAATACCTATCTATCGATCTGTCTATCTATCTTTCTATGTATCTATGTATATGTATATATATATATATATATATATATACAATCAGCTCACTTTACCATTTGCAGCTTATAACCACTTACCACCAGGGGTCACTACTAACAAAAAGCATCCACTCCACTTCTAAATCTAGCACCTAGAGTTGAGCAGAAGCATAAGATTCCCCACTGCTTCATTCCATTTTCCATTAGATTATAGATGTAAATTGTTTTGATGGTATGGTCTGTGCAGATTGAAATATTCAGAGCATATTCTGACTTTTAGTTAACACATCAGTAAGCAATTTGGCCATCACTGAATTCAACGTTTATCTCAATCGTAATAGACAAGGATAATGACAAATATAGTTTACAATGTTATTAAGTACATCATTTTATTTAATTGTGTGAATAAAAGGAATCGTCTCCCCGTCGGGGAATTGAACCCAGGTCTCCCGCGTGACAGGCGGGGATACTGACCACTATACTAACGAGGACATATTGGCTTCAGTTCAACAGTGCTCACCTCCATGCGGTTAGGGCATGCCCTCAATCAATTCACAGTATTGTAATAGGCAGCTTTGCTTCCTTTGGTTAGGAGAAGCAATCTTTTTTCATAAATGATTACAAATCGGAAATTCCTAGCCAAAAATAATCTGCTTTAATAAGAAATGATTGATTAAAATAAATACCTATCTATCGATCTGTCTATCTATCTTTCTATCTATCTATGTATATGTATATATATATATATATATATATACAATCAGCTCACTTTACCATTTGCAGCTTATAACCACTTACCACCAGGGGTCACTACTAACAAAAAGCATCCACTCCACTTCTAAATCTAGCCCCTAGAGTTGAGCAGAAGCATAAGATTCCCCACTGCTTCATTCCATTTTCCATTAGATTATAGATGTAAATTGTTTTTGATGGTATGGTCTGTGCAGATTGAAATATTCAGAGCATATTCTGACTTTTAGTTAACACATCAGTAAGCAATTTGGCCATCACTGAATTCAACGTTTATCTCAATCGTAATAGACAAGGATAATGACAAATATAGTTTACAATGTTATTAAGTACATCATTTTATTTAATTGTGTGAATAAAAGGAATCGTCTCCCCGTCGGGGAATTGAACCCAGGTCTCCCGCGTGACAGGCGGGGATACTGACCACTATACTAACGAGGACATATTGGCTTCAGTTCAACAGTGCTCACCTCCATGCGGTTAGGGCATGCCCTCAATCAATTCACAGTATTGTAATAGGCAGCTTTGCTTCCTTTGGTTAGGAGAAGCAATCTTTTTTCATAAATGATTACAAATCAGAAATTCCTAGCCAAAAATAATCTGCTTTAATAAGAAATGATTGATTAAAATAAATACCTATCTATCGATCTGTCTATCTATCTTTCTATCTATCTATGTATATGTATATATATATATATATATATACAATCAGCTCACTTTACCATTTGCAGCTTATAACCACTTACCACCAGGGGTCACTACTAACAAAAAGCATCCACTCCACTTCTAAATCTAGCCCCTAGAGTTGAGCAGAAGCATAAGATTCCCCACTGCTTCATTCCATTTTCCATTAGATTATAGATGTAAATTGTTTTTGATGGTATGGTCTGTGCAGATTGAAATATTCAGAGCATATTCTGACTTTTAGTTAACACATCAGTAAGCAATTTGGCCATCACTGAATTCAACGTTTATCTCAATCGTAATAGACAAGGATAATGACAAATATAGTTTACAATGTTATTAAGTACATCATTTTATTTAATTGTGTGAATAAAAGGAATCGTCTCCCCGTCGGGGAATTGAACCCCGGTCTCCCGCGTGACAGGTGGGGATACTGACCACTATACTAACGAGGACATATTGGTTTCAGTTCAACAGTGCTCACCTCCATGCGGTTAGGGCATGCCCTCAATCAATTCACAGTATTGTAATAGGCAGCTTTGCTTCCTTTGGTTAGGAGAAGCAATCTTTTTTCATAAATGATTACAAATCAGAAATTCCTAGCCAAAAATAATCTGCTTTAATAAGAAATGATTGATTAAAATAAATACCTATCTATCGATCTGTCTATCTATCTTTCTATCTATCTATGTATATGTATATATATATATATATATATACAATCAGCTCACTTTACCATTTGCAGCTTATAACCACTTACCACCAGGGGTCACTACTAACAAAAAGCATCCACTCCACTTCTAAATCTAGCCCCTAGAGTTGAGCAGAAGCATAAGATTCCCCACTGCTTCATTCCATTTTCCATTAGATTATAGATGTAAATTGTTTTTGATGGTATGGTCTGTGCAGATTGAAATATTCAGAGCATATTCTGACTTTTAGTTAACACATCAGTAAGCAATTTGGCCATCACTGAATTCAACGTTTATCTCAATCGTAATAGACAAGGATAATGACAAATATAGTTTACAATGTTATTAAGTACATCATTTTATTTAATTGTGTGAATAAAAGGAATCGTCTCCCCGTCGAAGAATTGAACCCCGGTCTCCCACGTGACAGGTGGGGATACTGACCACTATACTAACGAGGACATATTGGCTTTAGTTCAACAGTGCTCACCTCCATGCGGTTAGGGCATGCCCTCAATCAATTCACAGTATTGTAATAGGCAGCTTTGCTTCCTTTGGTTAGGAGAAGCAATCTTTTTTCATAAATGATTACAAATCAGAAATTCCTAGCCAAAAATAATCTGCTTTAATAAGAAATGATTGATTAAAATAAATACCTATCTATCGATCTGTCTATCTATCTTTCTATCTATCTATGTATATGTATATATATATATATATATATATACAATCAGCTCACTTTACCATTTGCAGCTTATAACCACTTACCACCAGGGGTCACTACTAACAAAAAGCATCCACTCCACTTCTAAATCTAGCCCCTAGAGTTGAGCAGAAGCATAAGATTCCCCACTGCTTCATTCCATTTTCCATTAGATTATAGATGTAAATTGTTTTTGATGGTATGGTCTGTGCAGATTGAAATATTCAGAGCATATTCTGACTTTTAGTTAACACATCAGTAAGCAATTTGGCCATCACTGAATTCAACGTTTATCTCAATCGTAATAGACATGGATAATGACAAATATAGTTTACAATGTTATTAAGTACATCATTTTATTTAATTGTGTGAATAAAAGGAATCGTCTCCCCGTCGAAGAATTGAACCCCGGTCTCCCACGTGACAGGTGGGGATACTGACCACTATACTAACGAGGACATATTGGCTTTAGTTCAACAGTGCTCACCTCCATGCGGTTAGGGCATGCCCTCAATCAATTCACAGTATTGTAATAGGCAGCTTTGCTTCCTTTGGTTAGGAGAAGCAATCTTTTTTCATAAATGATTACAAATCAGAAATTCCTAGCCAAAAATAATCTGCTTTAATAAGAAATGATTGATTAAAATAAATACCTATCTATCGATCTGTCTATCTATCTTTCTATCTATCTATGTATATGTATATATATATATATATATATACAATCAGCTCACTTTACCATTTGCAGCTTATAACCACTTACCACCAGGGGTCACTACTAACAAAAAGCATCCACTCCACTTCTAAATCTAGCCCCTAGAGTTGAGCAGAAGCATAAGATTCCCCACTGCTTCATTCCATTTTCCATTAGATTATAGATGTAAATTGTTTTTGATGGTATGGTCTGTGCAGATTGAAATATTCAGAGCATATTCTGACTTTTAGTTAACACATCAGTAAGCAATTTGGCCATCACTGAATTCAACGTTTATCTCAATCGTAATAGACAAGGATAATGACAAATATAGTTTACAATGTTATTAAGTACATCATTTTATTTAATTGTGTGAATAAAAGGAATCGTCTCCCCGTCGGGGAATTGAACCCAGGTCTCCCGCGTGACAGGCGGGGATACTGACCACTATACTAACGAGGACATATTGGTTTCAGTTCAACAGTGCTCACCTCCATGCGGTTAGGGCATGCCCTCAATCAATTCACAGTATTGTAATAGGCAGCTTTGCTTCCTTTGGTTAGGAGAAGCAATCTTTTTTCATAAATGATTACAAATCAGAAATTCCTAGCCAAAAATAATCTGCTTTAATAAGAAATGATTGATTAAAATAAATACCTATCTATCGATCTGTCTATCTATCTTTCTATCTATCTATGTATATGTATATATATATATATATATATACAATCAGCTCACTTTACCATTTGCAACTTATAACCACTTACCACCAGGGGTCACTACTAACAAAAAGCATCCACTCCACTTCTAAATCTAGCCCCTAGAGTTGAGCAGAAGCATAAGATTCCCCACTGCTTCATTCCATTTTCCATTAGATTATAGATGTAAATTGTTTTTGATGGTATGGTCTGTGCAGATTGAAATATTCAGAGCATATTCTGACTTTTAGTTAACACATCAGTAAGCAATTTGGCCATCACTGAATTCAACGTTTATCTCAATCGTAATAGACAAGGATAATGACAAATATAGTTTACAATGTTATTAAGTACATCATTTTATTTAATTGTGTGAATAAAAGGAATCGTCTCCCCGTCGGGGAATTGAACCCAGGTCTCCCGCGTGACAGGCGGGGATACTGACCACTATACTAACGAGGACATATTGGTTTCAGTTCAACAGTGCTCACCTCCATGCGGTTAGGGCATGCCCTCAATCAATTCACAGTATTGTAATAGGCAGCTTTGCTTCCTTTGGTTAGGAGAAGCAATCTTTTTTCATAAATGATTACAAATCAGAAATTCCTAGCCAAAAATAATCTGCTTTAATAAGAAATGATTGATTAAAATAAATACCTATCTATCGATCTGTCTATCTATCTTTCTATCTATCTATGTATATGTATATATATATATATATATATATACAATCAGCTCACTTTACCATTTGCAGCTTATAACCACTTACCACCAGGGGTCACTACTAACAAAAAGCATCCACTCCACTTCTAAATCTAGCCCCTAGAGTTGAGCAGAAGCATAAGATTCCCCACTGCTTCATTCCATTTTCCATTAGATTATAGATGTAAATTGTTTTTGATGGTATGGTCTGTGCAGATTGAAATATTCAGAGCATATTCTGCCATTTAGTTAACACATCTGTAAGCAATTTGGCCATCACTGAATTCAACGTTTATCTCAATCGTAATAGACAAGGATAATGACAAATATAGTTTACAATGTTATTAAGTACATCATTTTATTTAATTGTGTGAATAAAAGGAATCGTCTCCCCGTCGGGGAATTGAACCCAGGTCTCCCGCGTGACAGGCGGGGATACTGACCACTATACTAACGAGGACATATTGGTTTCAGTTCAACAGTGCTCACCTCCATGCGGTTAGGGCATGCCCTCAATCAATTCACAGTATTGTAATAGGCAGCTTTGCTTCCTTTGGTTAGGAGAAGCAATCTTTTTTCATAAATGATTACAAATCAGAAATTCCTAGCCAAAAATAATCTGCTTTAATAAGAAATGATTGATTAAAATAAATACCTATCTATCGATCTGTCTATCTATCTTTCTATCTATCTATGTATATGTATATATATATATATATATATATACAATCAGCTCACTTTACCATTTGCAGCTTATAACCACTTACCACCAGGGGTCACTACTAACAAAAAGCATCCACTCCACTTCTAAATCTAGCCCCTAGAGTTGAGCAGAAGCATAAGATTCCCCACTGCTTCATTCCATTTTCCATTAGATTATAGATGTAAATTGTTTTTGATGGTATGGTCTGTGCAGATTGAAATATTCAGAGCATATTCTGCCATTTAGTTAACACATCTGTAAGCAATTTGGCCATCACTGAATTCAACGTTTATCTCAATCGTAATAGACAAGGATAATGACAAATATAGTTTACAATGTTATTAAGTACATCATTTTATTTAATTGTGTGAATAAAAGGAATCGTCTCCCCGTCGGGGAATTGAACCCCGGTCTCCCGCGTGACAGGCGGGGATACTGACCACTATACTAACGAGGACATATTGGCTTCAGTTCAACAGTGCTCACCTCCATGAGGTTAGGGCATGCCCTCAATCAATTCACAGTATTGTAATAGGCAGCTTTGCTTCCTTTGGTTAGGAGAAGCAATCTTTTTTCATAAATGATTACAAATCAGAAATTCCTAGCCAAAAATAATCTGCTTTAATAAGAAATGATTGATTAAAATAAATACCTATCTATCGATCTGTCTATCTATCTTTCTATCTATCTATGTATATGTATATATATATATATATATATACAATCAGCTCACTTTACCATTTGCAGCTTATAACCACTTACCACCAGGGGTCACTACTAACAAAAAGCATCCACTCCACTTCTAAATCTAGCCCCTAGAGTTGAGCAGAAGCATAAGATTCCCACTGCTTCATTCCATTTTCCATTAGATTATAGATGTAAATTGTTTTTGATGGTATGGTTGGTGCAGATTGAAATATTCAGAGCATATTCTGACTTTTAGTTAACACATCAGTAAGCAATTTGGCCATCACTGAATTCAACGTTTATCTCAATCGTAATAGACAAGGATAATGACAAATATAGTTTACAATGTTATTAAGTACATCATTTTATTTAATTGTGTGAATAAAAGGAATCGTCTCCCCGTCGGGGAATTGAACCCCGGTCTCCCGCGTGACAGGCGGGGATACTGACCACTATACTAACGAGGAAATATTGGCTTCAGTTCAACAGTGCTCACCTCCATGCGGTTAGGGCATGCCCTCAATCAATTCACAGTATTGTAATAGGCAGCTTTGCTTCCTTTGGTTAGGAGAAGCAATCTTTTTTCATAAATGATTACAAATCAGAAATTCCTAGCCAAAAATAATCTGCTTTAATAAGAAATGATTGATTAAAATAAATACCTATCTATCGATCTGTCTATCTATCTTTCTATCTATCTATGTATATGTATATATATATATATATATATACAATCAGCTCACTTTACCATTTGCAGCTTATAACCACTTACCACCAGGGGTCACTACAAACAAAAAGCATCCACTCCACTTCTAAATCTAGCCCCTAGAGTTGAGCAGAAGCATAAGATTCCCCACTGCTTCATTCCATTTTCCATTAGATTATAGATGTAAATTGTTTTTGATGGTATGGTCTGTGCAGATTGAAATATTCAGAGCATATTCTGACTTTTAGTTAACACATCAGTAAGCAATTTGGCCATCACTGAATTCAACGTTTATCTCAATCGTAATAGACAAGGATAATGACAAATATAGTTTACAATGTTATTAAGTACATAATTTTATTTAATTGTGTGAATAAAAGGAATCGTCTCCCCGTCGGGGAATTGAACGCAGGTCTCCCGCGTGACAGGCGGGGATACTGACCACTATACTAACGAGGACATATTGGCTTCAGTTGAACAGTGCTCACCTCCATGCGGTTAGGGCATGCCCTCAATCAATTCACAGTATTGTAATAGGCAGCTTTGCTTCCTTTGGTTAGGAGAAGCAATCTTTTTTCATAAATGATTACAAATCAGAAATTCCTAGCCAAAAATAATCTGCTTTAATAAGAAATGATTGATTAAAATAAATACCTATCTATCGATCTGTCTATCTATCTTTCTATCTATCTATGTATATGTATATATATATATATATATATATATATACAATCAGCTCACTTTACCATTTGCAGCTTATAACCACTTACCACCAGGGGTCACTACTAACAAAAAGCATCCACTCCACTTCTAAATCTAGCCCCTAGAGTTGAGCAGAAGCATAAGATTCCCCACTGCTTCATTCCATTTTCCATTAGATTATAGATGTAAATTGTTTTTGATGGTATGGTCTGTGCAGATTGAAATATTCAGAGCATATTCTGACTTTTAGTTAACACATCAGTAAGCAATTTGGCCATCACTGAATTCAACGATTATCTCAATCGTAATAGACAAGGATAATGACAAATATAGTTTACAATGTTATTAAGTACATCATTTTATTTAATTGTGTGAATAAAAGGAATCGTCTCCCCGTCGGGGAATTGAACCCCGGTCTCCCGCGTGACAGGTGGGGATACTGACCACTATACTAACGAGGACATATTGGCTTCAGTTCAACAGTGCTCACCTCCATGCGGTTAGGGCATGCCCTCAATCAATTCACAGTATTGTAATAGGCAGCTTTGCTTCCTTTGGTTAGGAGAAGCAATCTTTTTTCATAAATGATTACAAATCAGAAATTCCTAGCCAAAAATAATCTGCTTTAATAAGAAATGATTGATTAAAATAAATACCTATCTATCGATCTGTCTATCTATCTTTCTATCTATCTATGTATATGTATATATATATATATACAATCAGCTCACTTTACCATTTGCAGCTTATAACCACTTACCACCAGGGGTCACTACTAACAAAAAGCATCCACTCCACTTCTAAATCTAGCCCCTAGAGTTGAGCAGAAGCATAAGATTCCCCACTGCTTCATTCCATTTTCCATTAGATTATAGATGTAAATTGTTTTTGATGGTATGGTCTGTGCAGATTGAAATATTCAGAGCATATTCTGACTTTTAGTTAACACATCAGTAAGCAATTTGGCCATCACTGAATTCAACGTTTATCTCAATCGTAATAGACAAGGATAATGACAAATATAGTTTACAATGTTATTAAGTACATCATTTTATTTAATTGTGTGAATAAAAGGAATCGTCTCCCCGTCGAAGAATTGAACCCCGGTCTCCCACGTGACAGGTGGGGATACTGACCACTATACTAACGAGGACATATTGGCTTCAGTTCAACAGTGCTCACCTCCATGCGGTTAGGGCATGCCCTCAATCAATTCACAGTATTGTAATAGGCAGCTTTGCTTCCTTTGGTTAGGAGAAGCAATCTTTTTTCATAAATGATTACAAATCAGAAATTCCTAGCCAAAAATAATCTGCTTTAATAAGAAATGATTGATTAAAATAAATACCTATCTATCGATCTGTCTATCTATCTTTCTATCTATCTATGTATATGTATATATATATATATATATATATACAATCAGCTCACTTTACCATTTGCAGCTTATAACCACTTACCACCAGGGGTCACTACTAACAAAAAGCATCCACTCCACTTCTAAATCTAGCCCCTAGAGTTGAGCAGAAGCATAAGATTCCCCACTGCTTCATTCCATTTTCCATTAGATTATAGATGTAAATTGTTTTTGATGGTATGGTCTGTGCAGATTGAAATATTCAGAGCATATTCTGACTTTTAGTTAACACATCAGTAAGCAATTTGGCCATCACTGAATTCAACGTTTATCTCAATCGTAATAGACAAGGATAATGACAAATATAGTTTACAATGTTATTAAGTACATCATTTTATTTAATTGTGTGAATAAAAGGAATCGTCTCCCCGTCGGGGAATTGAACCCCGGTCTCCCGCGTGACAGGCGGGGATACTGACCACTATACTAACGAGGACATATTGGCTTCAGTTCAACAGTGCTCACCTCCATGCGGTTAGGGCATGCCCTCAATCAATTCACAGTATTGTAATAGGCAGCTTTGCTTCCTTTGGTTAGGAGAAGCAATCTTTTTTCATAAATGATTACAAATCAGAAATTCCTAGCCAAAAATAATCTGCTTTAATAAGAAATGATTGATTAAAATAAATACCTATCTATCGATCTGTCTATCTATCTTTCTATCTATCTATGTATATGTATATATATATATATATATATATACAATCAGCTCACTTTACCATTTGCAGCTTATAACCACTTACCACCAGGGGTCACTACTAACAAAAAGCATCCACTCCACTTCTAAATCTAGCCCCTAGAGTTGAGCAGAAGCATAAGATTCCCCACTGCTTCATTCCATTTTCCATTAGATTATAGATGTAAATTGTTTTTGATGGTATGGTCTGTGCAGATTGAAATATTCAGAGCATATTCTGACTTTTAGTTAACACATCAGTAAGCAATTTGGCCATCACTGAATTCAACGTTTATCTCAATCGTAATAGACAAGGATAATGACAAATATAGTTTACAATGTTATTAAGTACATCATTTTATTTAATTGTGTGAATAAAAGGAATCGTCTCCCCGTCGGGGAATTGAACCCCGGTCTCCCGCGTGACAGGCGGGGATACTGACCACTATACTAACGAGGACATATTGGCTTCAGTTCAACAGTGCTCACCTCCATGCGGTTAGGGCATGCCCTCAATCAATTCACAGTATTGTAATAGGCAGCTTTGCTTCCTTTGGTTAGGAGAAGCAATCTTTTTTCATAAATGATTACAAATCAGAAATTCCTAGCCAAAAATAATCTGCTTTAATAAGAAATGATTGATTAAAATAAATACCTATCTATCGATCTGTCTATCTATCTTTCTATCTATCTATGTATATGTATATATATATATATATATATACAATCAGCTCACTTTACCATTTGCAGCTTATAACCACTTACCACCAGGGGTCACTACTAACAAAAAGCATCCACTCCACTTCTAAATCTAGCCCCTAGAGTTGAGCAGAAGCATAAGATTCCCCACTGCTTCATTCCATTTTCCATTAGATTATAGATGTAAATTGTTTTTGATGGTATGGTCTGTGCAGATTGAAATATTCAGAGCATATTCTGACTTTTAGTTAACACATCAGTAAGCAATTTGGCCATCACTGAATTCAACGTTTATCTCAATCGTAATAGACAAGGATAATGACAAATATAGTTTACAATGTTATTAAGTACATCATTTTATTTAATTGTGTGAATAAAAGGAATCGTCTCCCCGTCGGGGAATTGAACCCCGGTCTCCCGCGTGACAGGCGGGGATACTGACCACTATACTAACGAGGACATATTGGCTTCAGTTCAACAGTGCTCACCTCCATGCGGTTAGGGCATGCCCTCAATCAATTCACAGTATTGTAATAGGCAGCTTTGCTTCCTTTGGTTAGGAGAAGCAATCTTTTTTCATAAATGATTACAAATCAGAAATTCCTAGCCAAAAATAATCTGCTTTAATAAGAAATGATTGATTAAAATAAATACCTATCTATCGATCTGTCTATCTATCTTTCTATCTATCTATGTATATGTATATATATATATATATATATACAATCAGCTCACTTTACCATTTGCAGCTTATAACCACTTACCACCAGGGGTCACTACTAACAAAAAGCATGCACTCCACTTCTAAATCTAGCCCCTAGAGTTGAGCAGAAGCATAAGATTCCCCACTGCTTCATTCCATTTTCCATTAGATTATAGATGTAAATTGTTTTTGATGGTATGGTCTGTGCAGATTGAAATATTCAGAGCATATTCTGACTTTTAGTTAACACATCAGTAAGCAATTTGGCCATCACTGAATTCAACGTTTATCTCAATCGTAATAGACAAGGATAATGACAAATATAGTTTACAATGTTATTAAGTACATCATTTTATTTAATTGTGTGAATAAAAGGAATCGTCTCCCCGTCGAAGAATTGAACCCCGGTCTCCCACGTGACAGGTGGGGATACTGACCACTATACTAACGAGGACATATTGGCTTCAGTTCAACAGTGCTCACCTCCATGCGGTTAGGGCATGCCCTCAATCAATTCACAGTATTGTAATAGGCAGCTTTGCTTCCTTTGGTTAGGAGAAGCAATCTTTTTTCATAAATGATTACAAATCAGAAATTCCTAGCCAAAAATAATCTGCTTTAATAAGAAATGATTGATTAAAATAAATACCTATCTATCGATCTGTCTATCTATCTTTCTATCTATCTATGTATATGTATATATATATATATATACAATCAGCTCACTTTACCATTTGCAGCTTATAACCACTTACCACCAGGGGTCACTACTAACAAAAAGCATCCACTCCACTTCTAAATCTAGCCCCTAGAGTTGAGCAGAAGCATAAGATTCCCCACTGCTTCATTCCATTTTCCATTAGATTATAGATGTAAATTGTTTTTGATGGTATGGTCTGTGCAGATTGAAATATTCAGAGCATATTCTGACTTTTAGTTAACACATCAGTAAGCAATTTGGCCATCACTGAATTCAACGTTTATCTCAATCGTAATAGACAAGGATAATGACAAATATAGTTTACAATGTTATTAAGTACATCATTTTATTTAATTGTGTGAATAAAAGGAATCGTCTCCCCGTCGGGGAATTGAACCCCGGTCTCCCGCGTGACAGGCAGGGATACTGACCACTATACTAACGAGGACATATTGGCTTCAGTTCAACAGTGCTCACCTCCATGCGGTTAGGGCATGCCCTCAATCAATTCACAGTATTGTAATAGGCAGCTTTGCTTCCTTTGGTTAGGAGAAGCAATCTTTTTTCATAAATGATTACAAATCAGAAATTCCTAGCCAAAAATAATCTGCTTTAATAAGAAATGATTGATTAAAATAAATACCTATCTATCGATCTGTCTATCTATCTTTCTATCTATCTATGTATATGTATATATATATATATATATATACAATCAGCTCACTTTACCATTTGCAGCTTATAACCACTTACCACCAGGGGTCACTACTAACAAAAAGCATCCACTCCACTTCTAAATCTAGCCCCTAGAGTTGAGCAGAAGCATAAGATTCCCCACTGCTTCATTCCATTTTCCATTAGATTATAGATGTAAATTGTTTTTGATGGTATGGTCTGTGCAGATTGAAATATTCAGAGTATATTCTGACTTTTAGTTAACACATCAGTAAGCAATTTGGCCATCACTGAATTCAACGTTTATCTCAATCGTAATAGACAAGGATAATGACAAATATAGTTTACAATGTTATTAAGTACATCATTTTATTTAATTGTGTGAATAAAAGGAATCGTCTCCCCGTCGGGGAATTGAACCCCGGTCTCCCGCGTGACAGGTGGGGATACTGACCACTATACTAACGAGGACATATTGGCTTCAGTTCAACAGTGCTCACCTCCATGCGGTTAGGGCATGCCCTCAATCAATTCACAGTATTGTAATAGGCAGCTTTGCTTCCTTTGGTTAGGAGAAGCAATCTTTTTTCATAAATGATTACAAATCAGAAATTCCTAGCCAAAAATAATCTGCTTTAATAAGAAATGATTGATTAAAATAAATACCTATCTATCGATCTGTCTATCTATCTTTCTATCTATCTATGTATATGTATATATATATATATACAATCAGCTCACTTTACCATTTGCAGCTTATAACCACTTACCACCAGGGGTCACTACTAACAAAAAGCATCCACTCCACTTCTAAATCTAGCCCCTAGAGTTGAGCAGAAGCATAAGATTCCCCACTGCTTCATTCCATTTTCCATTAGATTATAGATGTAAATTGTTTTTGATGGTATGGTCTGTGCAGATTGAAATATTCAGAGCATATTCTGACTTTTAGTTAACACATCAGTAAGCAATTTGGCCATCACTGAATTCAACGTTTATCTCAATCGTAATAGACAAGGATAATGACAAATATAGTTTACAATGTTATTAAGTACATCATTTTATTTAATTGTGTGAATAAAAGGAATCGTCTCCCCGTCGAAGAATTGAACCCCGGTCTCCCGCGTGACAGGCGGGGATACTGACCACTATCCTAACGAGGACATATTGGCTTCAGTTCAACAGTGCTCACCTCCATGCGGTTAGGGCATGCCCTCAATCAATTCACAGTATTGTAATAGGCAGCTTTGCTTCCTTTGGTTAGGAGAAGCAATCTTTTTTCATAAATGATTACAAATCAGAAATTCCTAGCCAAAAATAATCTGCTTTAATAAGAAATGATTGATTAAAATAAATACCTATCTATCGATCTGTCTATCTATCTTTCTATCTATCTATGTATATGTATATATATATATATATATATACATACAATCAGCTCACTTTACCATTTGCAGCTTATAACCACTTACCACCAGGGGTCACTACTAACAAAAAGCATCCACTCCACTTCTAAATCTAGCCCCTAGAGTTGAGCAGAAGCATAAGATTCCCCACTGCTTCATTCCATTTTCCATTAGATTATAGATGTAAATTGTTTTTGATGGTATGGTCTGTGCAGATTGAAATATTCAGAGCATATTCTGACTTTTAGTTAACACATCAGTAAGCAATTTGGCCATCACTGAATTCAACGTTTATCTCAATCGTAATAGACAAGGATAATGACAAATATAGTTTACAATGTTATTAAGTACATCATTTTATTTAATTGTGTGAATAAAAGGAATCGTCTCCCCGTCGGGGAATTGAACCCCGGTCTCCCGCGTGACAGGTGGGGATACTGACCACTATACTAACGAGGACATATTGGCTTCAGTTCAACAGTGCTCACCTCCATGCGGTTAGGGCATGCCCTCAATCAATTCACAGTATTGTAATAGGCAGCTTTGCTTCCTTTGGTTAGGAGAAGCAATCTTTTTTCATAAATGATTACAAATCAGAAATTCCTAGCCAAAAATAATCTGCTTTAATAAGAAATGATTGATTAAAATAAATACCTATCTATCGATCTGTCTATCTATCTTTCTATCTATCTATGTATATGTATATATATATATATATATACATACAATCAGCTCACTTTACCATTTGCAGCTTATAACCACTTACCACCAGGGGTCACTACTAACAAAAAGCATCCACTCCACTTCTAAATCTAGCCCCTAGAGTTGAGCAGAAGCATAAGATTCCCCACTGCTTCATTCCATTTTCCATTAGATTATAGATGTAAATTGTTTTTGATGGTATGGTCTGTGCAGATTGAAATATTCAGAGCATATTCTGACTTTTAGTTAACACATCAGTAAGCAATTTGGCCATCACTGAATTCAACGTTTATCTCAATCGTAATAGACAAGGATAATGACAAATATAGTTTACAATGTTATTAAGTACATCATTTTATTTAATTGTGTGAATAAAAGGAATCGTCTCCCCGTCGGGGAATTGAACCCAGGTCTCCCGCGTGACAGGCGGGGATACTGACCACTATACTAACGAGGACATATTGGCTTCAGTTCAACAGTGCTCACCTCCATGCGGTTAGGGCATGCCCTCAATCAATTCACAGTATTGTAATAGGCAGCTTTGCTTCCTTTGGTTAGGAGAAGCAATCTTTTTTCATAAATGATTACAAATCAGAAATTCCTAGCCAAAAATAATCTGCTTTAATAAGAAATGATTGATTAAAATAAATACCTATCTATCGATCTGTCTATCTATCTTTCTATCTATCTATGTATATGTATATATATATATATATATACATACAATCAGCTCACTTTACCATTTGCAGCTTATAACCACTTACCACCAGGGGTCACTACTAACAAAAAGCATCCACTCCACTTCTAAATCTAGCCCCTAGAGTTGAGCAGAAGCATAAGATTCCCCACTGCTTCATTCCATTTTCCATTAGATTATAGATGTAAATTGTTTTTGATGGTATGGTCTGTGCAGATTGAAATATTCAGAGCATATTCTGACTTTTAGTTAACACATCAGTAAGCAATTTGGCCATCACTGAATTCAACGTTTATCTCAATCGTAATAGACAAGGATAATGACAAATATAGTTTACAATGTTATTAAGTACATCATTTTATTTAATTGTGTGAATAAAAGGAATCGTCTCCCCGTCGAAGAATTGAACCCCGGTCTCCCACGTGACAGGTGGGGATACTGACCACTATACTAACGAGGACATATTGGCTTCAGTTCAACAGTGCTCACCTCCATGCGGTTAGGGCATGCCCTCAATCAATTCACAGTATTGTAATAGGCAGCTTTGCTTCCTTTGGTTAGGAGAAGCAATCTTTTTTCATAAATGATTACAAATCAGAAATTCCTAGCCAAAAATAATCTGCTTTAATAAGAAATGATTGATTAAAATAAATACCTATCTATCGATCTGTCTATCTATCTTTCTATCTATCTATGTATATGTATATATATATATATATATACATACAATCAGCTCACTTTACCATTTGCAGCTTATAACCACTTACCACCAGGGGTCACTACTAACAAAAAGCATCCACTCCACTTCTAAATCTAGCCCCTAGAGTTGAGCAGAAGCATAAGATTCCCCACTGCTTCATTCCATTTTCCATTAGATTATAGATGTAAATTGTTTTTGATGGTATGGTCTGTGCAGATTGAAATATTCAGAGCATATTCTGACTTTTAGTTAACACATCAGTAAGCAATTTGGCCATCACTGAATTCAACGTTTATCTCAATCGTAATAGACAACGATAATGACAAATATAGTTTACAATGTTATTAAGTACATCATTTTATTTAATTGTGTGAATAAAAGGAATCGTCTCCCCGTCGGGGAATTGAACCCAGGTCTCCCGCGTGACAGGCGGGGATACTGACCACTATACTAACGAGGACATATTGGCTTCAGTTCAACAGTGCTCACCTCCATGCGGTTAGGGCATGCCCTCAATCAATTCACAGTATTGTAATAGGCAGCTTTGCTTCCTTTGGTTAGGAGAAGCAATCTTTTTTCATAAATGATTACAAATCAGAAATTCCTAGCCAAAAATAATCTGCTTTAATAAGAAATGATTGATTAAAATAAATACCTATCTATCGATCTGTCTATCTATCTTTCTATCTATCTATGTATATGTATATATATATATATATATACATACAATCAGCTCACTTTACCATTTGCAGCTTATAACCACTTACCACCAGGGGTCACTACTAACAAAAAGCATCCACTCCACTTCTAAATCTAGCCCCTAGAGTTGAGCAGAAGCATAAGATTCCCCACTGCTTCATTCCATTTTCCATTAGATTATAGATGTAAATTGTTTTTGATGGTATGGTCTGTGCAGATTGAAATATTCAGAGCATATTCTGACTTTTAGTTAACACATCAGTAAGCAATTTGGCCATCACTGAATTCAACGTTTATCTCAATCGTAATAGACAAGGATAATGACAAATATAGTTTACAATGTTATTAAGTACATCATTTTATTTAATTGTGTGAATAAAAGGAATCGTCTCCCCGTCGGGGAATTGAACCCAGGTCTCCCGCGTGACAGGCGGGGATACTGACCACTATACTAACGAGGACATATTGGCTTCAGTTCAACAGTGCTCACCTCCATGCGGTTAGGGCATGCCCTCAATCAATTCACAGTATTGTAATAGGCAGCTTTGCTTCCTTTGGTTAGGAGAAGCAATCTTTTTTCATAAATGATTACAAATCAGAAATTCCTAGCCAAAAATAATCTGCTTTAATAAGAAATGATTGATTAAAATAAATACCTATCTATCGATCTGTCTATCTATCTTTCTATCTATCTATGTATATGTATATATATATATATATATATACAATCAGCTCACTTTACCATTTGCAGCTTATAACCACTTACCACCAGGGGTCACTACTAACAAAAAGCATCCACTCCACTTCTAAATCTAGCCCCTAGAGTTGAGCAGAAGCATAAGATTCCCCACTGCTTCATTCCATTTTCCATTAGATTATAGATGTAAATTGTTTTTGATGGTATGGTCTGTGCAGATTGAAATATTCAGAGCATATTCTGACTTTTAGTTAACACATCAGTAAGCAATTTGGCCATCACTGAATTCAACGTTTATCTCAATCGTAATAGACAAGGATAATGACAAATATAGTTTACAATGTTATTAAGTACATCATTTTATTTAATTGTGTGAATAAAAGGAATCGTCTCCCCGTCGGGGAATTGAACCCCGGTCTCCCGCGTGACAGGTGGGGATACTGACCACTATACTAACGAGGACATATTGGCTTCAGTTCAACAGTGCTCACCTCCATGCGGTTAGGGCATGCCCTCAATCAATTCACAGTATTGTAATAGGCAGCTTTGCTTCCTTTGGTTAGGAGAAGCAATCTTTTTTCATAAATGATTACAAATCAGAAATTCCTAGCCAAAAATAATCTGCTTTAATAAGAAATGATTGATTAAAATAAATACCTATCTATCGATCTGTCTATCTATCTTTCTATCTATCTATGTATATGTATATATATATATATATATATATATACAATCAGCTCACTTTACCATTTGCAGCTTATAACCACTTACCACCAGGGGTCACTACTAACAAAAAGCATCCACTCCACTTCTAAATCTAGCCCCTAGAGTTGAGCAGAAGCATAAGATTCCCCACTGCTTCATTCCATTTTCCATTAGATTATAGATGTAAATTGTTTTTGATGGTATGGTCTGTGCAGATTGAAATATTCAGAGCATATTCTGACTTTTAGTTAACACATCAGTAAGCAATTTGGCCATCACTGAATTCAACGTTTATCTCAATCGTAATAGACAAGGATAATGACAAATATAGTTTACAATGTTATTAAGTACATCATTTTATTTAATTGTGTGAATAAAAGGAATCGTCTCCCCGTCGGGGAATTGAACCCAGGTCTCCCGCGTGACAGGCGGGGATACTGACCACTATACTAACGAGGACATATTGGCTTCAGTTCAACAGTGCTCACCTCCATGCGGTTAGGGCATGCCCTCAATCAATTCACAGTATTGTAATAGGCAGCTTTGCTTCCTTTGGTTAGGAGAAGCAATCTTTTTTCATAAATGATTACAAATCAGAAATTCCTAGCCAAAAATAATCTGCTTTAATAAGAAATGATTGATTAAAATAAATACCTATCTATCGATCTGTCTATCTATCTTTCTATCTATCTATGTATATGTATATATATATATATATATATACAATCAGCTCACTTTACCATTTGCAGCTTATAACCACTTACCACCAGGGGTCACTACTAACAAAAAGCATCCACTCCACTTCTAAATCTAGCCCCTAGAGTTGAGCAGAAGCATAAGATTCCCCACTGCTTCATTCCATTTTCCATTAGATTATAGATGTAAATTGTTTTTGATGGTATGGTCTGTGCAGATTGAAATATTCAGAGCATATTCTGACTTTTAGTTAACACATCAGTAAGCAATTTGGCCATCACTGAATTCAACGTTTATCTCAATCGTAATAGACAAGGATAATGACAAATATAGTTTACAATGTTATTAAGTACATCATTTTATTTAATTGTGTGAATAAAAGGAATCGTCTCCCCGTCGAAGAATTGAACCCCGGTCTCCCACGTGACAGGTGGGGATACTGACCACTATACTAACGAGGACATATTGGCTTCAGTTCAACAGTGCTCACCTCCATGCGGTTAGGGCATGCCCTCAATCAATTCACAGTATTGTAATAGGCAGCTTTGCTTCCTTTGGTTAGGAGAAGCAATCTTTTTTCATAAATGATTACAAATCAGAAATTCCTAGCCAAAAATAATCTGCTTTAATAAGAAATGATTGATTAAAATAAATACCTATCTATCGATCTGTCTATCTATCTTTCTATCTATCTATGTATATGTATATATATATATATATATATATACAATCAGCTCACTTTACCATTTGCAGCTTATAACCACTTACCACCAGGGGTCACTACTAACAAAAAGCATCCACTCCACTTCTAAATCTAGCCCCTAGAGTTGAGCAGAAGCATAAGATTCCCCACTGCTTCATTCCATTTTCCATTAGATTATAGATGTAAATTGTTTTTGATGGTATGGTCTGTGCAGATTGAAATATTCAGAGCATATTCTGACTTTTAGTTAACACATCAGTAAGCAATTTGGCCATCACTGAATTCAACGTTTATCTCAATCGTAATAGACAAGGATAATGACAAATATAGTTTACAATGTTATTAAGTACATCATTTTATTTAATTGTGTGAATAAAAGGAATCGTCTCCCCGTCGGGGAATTGAACCCCGGTCTCCCGCGTGACAGGTGGGGATACTGACCACTATACTAACGAGGACATATTGGCTTCAGTTCAACAGTGCTCACCTCCATGCGGTTAGGGCATGCCCTCAATCAATTCACAGTATTGTAATAGGCAACTTTGCTTCCTTTGGTTAGGAGAAGCAATCTTTTTTCATAAATGATTACAAATCAGAAATTCCTAGCCAAAAATAATCTGCTTTAATAAGAAATGATTGATTAAAATAAATACCTATCTATCGATCTGTCTATCTATCTTTCTATCTATCTATGTATATGTATATATATATATATATATATACAATCAGCTCACTTTACCATTTGCAGCTTATAACCACTTACCACCAGGGGTCACTACTAACAAAAAGCATCCACTCCACTTCTAAATCTAGCCCCTAGAGTTGAGCAGAAGCATAAGATTCCCCACTGCTTCATTCCATTTTCCATTAGATTATAGATGTAAATTGTTTTTGATGGTATGGTCTGTGCAGATTGAAATATTCAGAGCATATTCTGACTTTTAGTTAACACATCAGTAAGCAATTTGGCCATCACTGAATTCAACGTTTATCTCAATCGTAATAGACAAGGATAATGACAAATATAGTTTACAATGTTATTAAGTACATCATTTTATTTAATTGTGTGAATAAAAGGAATCGTCTCCCCGTCGGGGAATTGAACCCCGGTCTCCCGCGTGACAGGTGGGGATACTGACCACTATACTAACGAGGACATATTGGCTTCAGTTCAACAGTGCTCACCTCCATGCGGTTAGGGCATGCCCTCAATCAATTCACAGTATTGTAATAGGCAGCTTTGCTTCCTTTGGTTAGGAGAAGCAATCTTTTTTCATAAATGATTACAAATCAGAAATTCCTAGCCAAAAATAATCTGCTTTAATAAGAAATGATTGATTAAAATAAATACCTATCTATCGATCTGTCTATCTATCTTTCTATCTATCTATGTATATGTATATATATATATATATATATACAATCAGCTCACTTTACCATTTGCAGCTTATAACCACTTACCACCAGGGGTCACTACTAACAAAAAGCATCCACTCCACTTCTAAATCTAGCCCCTAGAGTTGAGCAGAAGCATAAGATTCCCCACTGCTTCATTCCATTTTCCATTAGATTATAGATGTAAATTGTTTTTGATGGTATGGTCTGTGCAGATTGAAATATTCAGAGCATATTCTGACTTTTAGTTAACACATCAGTAAGCAATTTGGCCATCACTGAATTCAACGTTTATCTCAATCGTAATAGACAAGGATAATGACAAATATAGTTTACAATGTTATTAAGTACATCATTTTATTTAATTGTGTGAATAAAAGGAATCGTCTCCCCGTCGGGGAATTGAACCCAGGTCTCCCGCGTGACAGGCGGGGATACTGACCACTATACTAACGAGGACATATTGGCTTCAGTTCAACAGTGCTCACCTCCATGCGGTTAGGGCATGCCCTCAATCAATTCACAGTATTGTAATAGGCAGCTTTGCTTCCTTTGGTTAGGAGAAGCAATCTTTTTTCATAAATGATTACAAATCAGAAATTCCTAGCCAAAAATAATCTGCTTTAATAAGAAATGATTGATTAAAATAAATACCTATCTATCGATCTGTCTATCTATCTTTCTATCTATCTATGTATATGTATATATATATATATATATATACAATCAGCTCACTTTACCATTTGCAGCTTATAACCACTTACCACCAGGGGTCACTACTAACAAAAAGCATCCACTCCACTTCTAAATCTAGCCCCTAGAGTTGAGCAGAAGCATAAGATTCCCCACTGCTTCATTCCATTTTCCATTAGATTATAGATGTAAATTGTTTTTGATGGTATGGTCTGTGCAGATTGAAATATTCAGAGCATATTCTGACTTTTAGTTAACACATCAGTAAGCAATTTGGCCATCACTGAATTCAACGTTTATCTCAATCGTAATAGACATGGATAATGACAAATATAGTTTACAATGTTATTAAGTACATCATTTTATTTAATTGTGTGAATAAAAGGAATCGTCTCCCCGTCGAAGAATTGAACCCCGGTCTCCCACGTGACAGGTGGGGATACTGACCACTATACTAACGAGGACATATTGGCTTCAGTTCAACAGTGCTCACCTCCATGCGGTTAGGGCATGCCCTCAATCAATTCACAGTATTGTAATAGGCAGCTTTGCTTCCTTTGGTTAGGAGAAGCAATCTTTTTTCATAAATGATTACAAATCAGAAATTCCTAGCCAAAAATAATCTGCTTTAATAAGAAATGATTGATTAAAATAAATACCTATCTATCGATCTGTCTATCTATCTTTCTATCTATCTATGTATATGTATATATATATATATATATACATACAATCAGCTCACTTTACCATTTGCAGCTTATAACCACTTACCACCAGGGGTCACTACTAACAAAAAGCATCCACTCCACTTCTAAATCTAGCCCCTAGAGTTGAGCAGAAGCATAAGATTCCCCACTGCTTCATTCCATTTTCCATTAGATTATAGATGTAAATTGTTTTTGATGGTATGGTCTGTGCAGATTGAAATATTCAGAGCATATTCTGACTTTTAGTTAACACATCAGTAAGCAATTTGGCCATCACTGAATTCAACGTTTATCTCAATCGTAATAGACAACGATAATGACAAATATAGTTTACAATGTTATTAAGTACATCATTTTATTTAATTGTGTGAATAAAAGGAATCGTCTCCCCGTCGGGGAATTGAACCCAGGTCTCCCGCGTGACAGGCGGGGATACTGACCACTATACTAACGAGGACATATTGGCTTCAGTTCAACAGTGCTCACCTCCATGCGGTTAGGGCATGCCCTCAATCAATTCACAGTATTGTAATAGGCAGCTTTGCTTCCTTTGGTTAGGAGAAGCAATCTTTTTTCATAAATGATTACAAATCAGAAATTCCTAGCCAAAAATAATCTGCTTTAATAAGAAATGATTGATTAAAATAAATACCTATCTATCGATCTGTCTATCTATCTTTCTATCTATCTATGTATATGTATATATATATATATATATACATACAATCAGCTCACTTTACCATTTGCAGCTTATAACCACTTACCACCAGGGGTCACTACTAACAAAAAGCATCCACTCCACTTCTAAATCTAGCCCCTAGAGTTGAGCAGAAGCATAAGATTCCCCACTGCTTCATTCCATTTTCCATTAGATTATAGATGTAAATTGTTTTTGATGGTATGGTCTGTGCAGATTGAAATATTCAGAGCATATTCTGACTTTTAGTTAACACATCAGTAAGCAATTTGGCCATCACTGAATTCAACGTTTATCTCAATCGTAATAGACAAGGATAATGACAAATATAGTTTACAATGTTATTAAGTACATCATTTTATTTAATTGTGTGAATAAAAGGAATCGTCTCCCCGTCGGGGAATTGAACCCAGGTCTCCCGCGTGACAGGCGGGGATACTGACCACTATACTAACGAGGACATATTGGCTTCAGTTCAACAGTGCTCACCTCCATGCGGTTAGGGCATGCCCTCAATCAATTCACAGTATTGTAATAGGCAGCTTTGCTTCCTTTGGTTAGGAGAAGCAATCTTTTTTCATAAATGATTACAAATCAGAAATTCCTAGCCAAAAATAATCTGCTTTAATAAGAAATGATTGATTAAAATAAATACCTATCTATCGATCTGTCTATCTATCTTTCTATCTATCTATGTATATGTATATATATATATATATATATACAATCAGCTCACTTTACCATTTGCAGCTTATAACCACTTACCACCAGGGGTCACTACTAACAAAAAGCATCCACTCCACTTCTAAATCTAGCCCCTAGAGTTGAGCAGAAGCATAAGATTCCCCACTGCTTCATTCCATTTTCCATTAGATTATAGATGTAAATTGTTTTTGATGGTATGGTCTGTGCAGATTGAAATATTCAGAGCATATTCTGACTTTTAGTTAACACATCAGTAAGCAATTTGGCCATCACTGAATTCAACGTTTATCTCAATCGTAATAGACAAGGATAATGACAAATATAGTTTACAATGTTATTAAGTACATCATTTTATTTAATTGTGTGAATAAAAGGAATCGTCTCCCCGTCGGGGAATTGAACCCCGGTCTCCCGCGTGACAGGTGGGGATACTGACCACTATACTAACGAGGACATATTGGCTTCAGTTCAACAGTGCTCACCTCCATGCGGTTAGGGCATGCCCTCAATCAATTCACAGTATTGTAATAGGCAGCTTTGCTTCCTTTGGTTAGGAGAAGCAATCTTTTTTCATAAATGATTACAAATCAGAAATTCCTAGCCAAAAATAATCTGCTTTAATAAGAAATGATTGATTAAAATAAATACCTATCTATCGATCTGTCTATCTATCTTTCTATCTATCTATGTATATGTATATATATATATATATATATATACAATCAGCTCACTTTACCATTTGCAGCTTATAACCACTTACCACCAGGGGTCACTACTAACAAAAAGCATCCACTCCACTTCTAAATCTAGCCCCTAGAGTTGAGCAGAAGCATAAGATTCCCCACTGCTTCATTCCATTTTCCATTAGATTATAGATGTAAATTGTTTTTGATGGTATGGTCTGTGCAGATTGAAATATTCAGAGCATATTCTGACTTTTAGTTAACACATCAGTAAGCAATTTGGCCATCACTGAATTCAACGTTTATCTCAATCGTAATAGACAAGGATAATGACAAATATAGTTTACAATGTTATTAAGTACATCATTTTATTTAATTGTGTGAATAAAAGGAATCGTCTCCCCGTCGGGGAATTGAACCCAGGTCTCCCGCGTGACAGGCGGGGATACTGACCACTATACTAACGAGGACATATTGGCTTCAGTTCAACAGTGCTCACCTCCATGCGGTTAGGGCATGCCCTCAATCAATTCACAGTATTGTAATAGGCAGCTTTGCTTCCTTTGGTTAGGAGAAGCAATCTTTTTTCATAAATGATTACAAATCAGAAATTCCTAGCCAAAAATAATCTGCTTTAATAAGAAATGATTGATTAAAATAAATACCTATCTATCGATCTGTCTATCTATCTTTCTATCTATCTATGTATATGTATATATATATATATATATATACAATCAGCTCACTTTACCATTTGCAGCTTATAACCACTTACCACCAGGGGTCACTACTAACAAAAAGCATCCACTCCACTTCTAAATCTAGCCCCTAGAGTTGAGCAGAAGCATAAGATTCCCCACTGCTTCATTCCATTTTCCATTAGATTATAGATGTAAATTGTTTTTGATGGTATGGTCTGTGCAGATTGAAATATTCAGAGCATATTCTGACTTTTAGTTAACACATCAGTAAGCAATTTGGCCATCACTGAATTCAACGTTTATCTCAATCGTAATAGACAAGGATAATGACAAATATAGTTTACAATGTTATTAAGTACATCATTTTATTTAATTGTGTGAATAAAAGGAATCGTCTCCCCGTCGGGGAATTGAACCCCGGTCTCCCGCGTGACAGGTGGGGATACTGACCACTATACTAACGAGGACATATTGGCTTCAGTTCAACAGTGCTCACCTCCATGCGGTTAGGGCATGCCCTCAATCAATTCACAGTATTGTAATAGGCAGCTTTGCTTCCTTTGGTTAGGAGAAGCAATCTTTTTTCATAAATGATTACAAATCAGAAATTCCTAGCCAAAAATAATCTGCTTTAATAAGAAATGATTGATTAAAATAAATACCTATCTATCGATCTGTCTATCTATCTTTCTATCTATCTATGTATATGTATATATATATATATATATATATACAATCAGCTCACTTTACCATTTGCAGCTTATAACCACTTACCACCAGGGGTCACTACTAACAAAAAGCATCCACTCCACTTCTAAATCTAGCCCCTAGAGTTGAGCAGAAGCATAAGATTCCCCACTGCTTCATTCCATTTTCCATTAGATTATAGATGTAAATTGTTTTTGATGGTATGGTCTGTGCAGATTGAAATATTCAGAGCATATTCTGACTTTTAGTTAACACATCAGTAAGCAATTTGGCCATCACTGAATTCAACGTTTATCTCAATCGTAATAGACAAGGATAATGACAAATATAGTTTACAATGTTATTAAGTACATCATTTTATTTAATTGTGTGAATAAAAGGAATCGTCTCCCCGTCGGGGAATTGAACCCAGGTCTCCCGCGTGACAGGCGGGGATACTGACCACTATACTAACGAGGACATATTGGCTTCAGTTCAACAGTGCTCACCTCCATGCGGTTAGGGCATGCCCTCAATCAATTCACAGTATTGTAATAGGCAGCTTTGCTTCCTTTGGTTAGGAGAAGCAATCTTTTTTCATAAATGATTACAAATCAGAAATTCCTAGCCAAAAATAATCTGCTTTAATAAGAAATGATTGATTAAAATAAATACCTATCTATCGATCTGTCTATCTATCTTTCTATCTATCTATGTATATGTATATATATATATATATATATACAATCAGCTCACTTTACCATTTGCAGCTTATAACCACTTACCACCAGGGGTCACTACTAACAAAAAGCATCCACTCCACTTCTAAATCTAGCCCCTAGAGTTGAGCAGAAGCATAAGATTCCCCACTGCTTCATTCCATTTTCCATTAGATTATAGATGTAAATTGTTTTTGATGGTATGGTCTGTGCAGATTGAAATATTCAGAGCATATTCTGACTTTTAGTTAACACATCAGTAAGCAATTTGGCCATCACTGAATTCAACGTTTATCTCAATCGTAATAGACAAGGATAATGACAAATATAGTTTACAATGTTATTAAGTACATCATTTTATTTAATTGTGTGAATAAAAGGAATCGTCTCCCCGTCGAAGAATTGAACCCCGGTCTCCCACGTGACAGGTGGGGATACTGACCACTATACTAACGAGGACATATTGGCTTCAGTTCAACAGTGCTCACCTCCATGCGGTTAGGGCATGCCCTCAATCAATTCACAGTATTGTAATAGGCAGCTTTGCTTCCTTTGGTTAGGAGAAGCAATCTTTTTTCATAAATGATTACAAATCAGAAATTCCTAGCCAAAAATAATCTGCTTTAATAAGAAATGATTGATTAAAATAAATACCTATCTATCGATCTGTCTATCTATCTTTCTATCTATCTATGTATATGTATATATATATATATATATATATACAATCAGCTCACTTTACCATTTGCAGCTTATAACCACTTACCACCAGGGGTCACTACTAACAAAAAGCATCCACTCCACTTCTAAATCTAGCCCCTAGAGTTGAGCAGAAGCATAAGATTCCCCACTGCTTCATTCCATTTTCCATTAGATTATAGATGTAAATTGTTTTTGATGGTATGGTCTGTGCAGATTGAAATATTCAGAGCATATTCTGACTTTTAGTTAACACATCAGTAAGCAATTTGGCCATCACTGAATTCAACGTTTATCTCAATCGTAATAGACAAGGATAATGACAAATATAGTTTACAATGTTATTAAGTACATCATTTTATTTAATTGTGTGAATAAAAGGAATCGTCTCCCCGTCGGGGAATTGAACCCCGGTCTCCCGCGTGACAGGTGGGGATACTGACCACTATACTAACGAGGACATATTGGCTTCAGTTCAACAGTGCTCACCTCCATGCGGTTAGGGCATGCCCTCAATCAATTCACAGTATTGTAATAGGCAACTTTGCTTCCTTTGGTTAGGAGAAGCAATCTTTTTTCATAAATGATTACAAATCAGAAATTCCTAGCCAAAAATAATCTGCTTTAATAAGAAATGATTGATTAAAATAAATACCTATCTATCGATCTGTCTATCTATCTTTCTATCTATCTATGTATATGTATATATATATATATATATATACAATCAGCTCACTTTACCATTTGCAGCTTATAACCACTTACCACCAGGGGTCACTACTAACAAAAAGCATCCACTCCACTTCTAAATCTAGCCCCTAGAGTTGAGCAGAAGCATAAGATTCCCCACTGCTTCATTCCATTTTCCATTAGATTATAGATGTAAATTGTTTTTGATGGTATGGTCTGTGCAGATTGAAATATTCAGAGCATATTCTGACTTTTAGTTAACACATCAGTAAGCAATTTGGCCATCACTGAATTCAACGTTTATCTCAATCGTAATAGACAAGGATAATGACAAATATAGTTTACAATGTTATTAAGTACATCATTTTATTTAATTGTGTGAATAAAAGGAATCGTCTCCCCGTCGGGGAATTGAACCCCGGTCTCCCGCGTGACAGGTGGGGATACTGACCACTATACTAACGAGGACATATTGGCTTCAGTTCAACAGTGCTCACCTCCATGCGGTTAGGGCATGCCCTCAATCAATTCACAGTATTGTAATAGGCAGCTTTGCTTCCTTTGGTTAGGAGAAGCAATCTTTTTTCATAAATGATTACAAATCAGAAATTCCTAGCCAAAAATAATCTGCTTTAATAAGAAATGATTGATTAAAATAAATACCTATCTATCGATCTGTCTATCTATCTTTCTATCTATCTATGTATATGTATATATATATATATATATATACAATCAGCTCACTTTACCATTTGCAGCTTATAACCACTTACCACCAGGGGTCACTACTAACAAAAAGCATCCACTCCACTTCTAAATCTAGCCCCTAGAGTTGAGCAGAAGCATAAGATTCCCCACTGCTTCATTCCATTTTCCATTAGATTATAGATGTAAATTGTTTTTGATGGTATGGTCTGTGCAGATTGAAATATTCAGAGCATATTCTGACTTTTAGTTAACACATCAGTAAGCAATTTGGCCATCACTGAATTCAACGTTTATCTCAATCGTAATAGACAAGGATAATGACAAATATAGTTTACAATGTTATTAAGTACATCATTTTATTTAATTGTGTGAATAAAAGGAATCGTCTCCCCGTCGGGGAATTGAACCCAGGTCTCCCGCGTGACAGGCGGGGATACTGACCACTATACTAACGAGGACATATTGGCTTCAGTTCAACAGTGCTCACCTCCATGCGGTTAGGGCATGCCCTCAATCAATTCACAGTATTGTAATAGGCAGCTTTGCTTCCTTTGGTTAGGAGAAGCAATCTTTTTTCATAAATGATTACAAATCAGAAATTCCTAGCCAAAAATAATCTGCTTTAATAAGAAATGATTGATTAAAATAAATACCTATCTATCGATCTGTCTATCTATCTTTCTATCTATCTATGTATATGTATATATATATATATATATATACAATCAGCTCACTTTACCATTTGCAGCTTATAACCACTTACCACCAGGGGTCACTACTAACAAAAAGCATCCACTCCACTTCTAAATCTAGCCCCAAGAGTTGAGCAGAAGCATAAGATTCCCCACTGCTTCATTCCATTTTCCATTAGATTATAGATGTAAATTGTTTTTGATGGTATGGTCTGTGCAGATTGAAATATTCAGAGCATATTCTGACTTTTAGTTAACACATCAGTAAGCAATTTGGCCATCACTGAATTCAACGTTTATCTCAATCGTAATAGACAAGGATAATGACAAATATAGTTTACAATGTTATTAAGTACATCATTTTATTTAATTGTGTGAATAAAAGGAATCGTCTCCCCGTCGGGGAATTGAACCCCGGTCTCCCGCGTGACAGGTGGGGATACTGACCACTATACTAACGAGGACATATTGGCTTCAGTTCAACAGTGCTCACCTCCATGCGGTTAGGGCATGCCCTCAATCAATTCACAGTATTGTAATAGGCAGCTTTGCTTCCTTTGGTTAGGAGAAGCAATCTTTTTTCATAAATGATTACAAATCAGAAATTCCTAGCCAAAAATAATCTGCTTTAATAAGAAATGATTGATTAAAATAAATACCTATCTATCGATCTGTCTATCTATCTTTCTATCTATCTATGTATATGTATATATATATATATATATATACAATCAGCTCACTTTACCATTTGCAGCTTATAACCACTTACCACCAGGGGTCACTACTAACAAAAAGCATCCACTCCACTTCTAAATCTAGCCCCTAGAGTTGAGCAGAAGCATAAGATTCCCCACTGCTTCATTCCATTTTCCATTAGATTATAGATGTAAATTGTTTTTGATGGTATGGTCTGTGCAGATTGAAATATTCAGAGCATATTCTGACTTTTAGTTAACACATCAGTAAGCAATTTGGCCATCACTGAATTCAACGTTTATCTCAATCGTAATAGACAAGGATAATGACAAATATAGTTTACAATGTTATTAAGTACATCATTTTATTTAATTGTGTGAATAAAAGGAATCGTCTCCCCGTCGGGGAATTGAACCCCGGTCTCCCGCGTGACAGGTGGGGATACTGACCACTATACTAACGAGGACATATTGGCTTCAGTTCAACAGTGCTCACCTCCATGCGGTTAGGGCATGCCCTCAATCAATTCACAGTATTGTAATAGGCAGCTTTGCTTCCTTTGGTTAGGAGAAGCAATCTTTTTTCATAAATGATTACAAATCAGAAATTCCTAGCCAAAAATAATCTGCTTTAATAAGAAATGATTGATTAAAATAAATACCTATCTATCGATCTGTCTATCTATCTTTCTATCTATCTATGTATATGTATATATATATATATATATACAATCAGCTCACTTTACCATTTGCAGCTTATAACCACTTACCACCAGGGGTCACTACTAACAAAAAGCATCCACTCCACTTCTAAATCTAGCCCCAAGAGTTGAGCAGAAGCATAAGATTCCCCACTGCTTCATTCCATTTTCCATTAGATTATAGATGTAAATTGTTTTTGATGGTATGGTCTGTGCAGATTGAAATATTCAGAGCATATTCTGACTTTTAGTTAACACATCAGTAAGCAATTTGGCCATCACTGAATTCAACGTTTATCTCAATCGTAATAGACAAGGATAATGACAAATATAGTTTACAATGTTATTAAGAACATCATTTTATTTAATTGTGTGAATAAAAGGAATCGTCTCCCCGTCGGGGAATTGAACCCCGGTCTCCCGCGTGACAGGTGGGGATACTGACCACTATACTAACGAGGACATATTGGCTTCAGTTCAACAGTGCTCACCTCCATGCGGTTAGGGCATGCCCTCAATCAATTCACAGTATTGTAATAGGCAGCTTTGCTTCCTTTGGTTAGGAGAAGCAATCTTTTTTCATAAATGATTACAAATCAGAAATTCCTAGCCAAAAATAATCTGCTTTAATAAGAAATGATTGATTAAAATAAATACCTATCTATCGATCTGTCTATCTATCTTTCTATCTATCTATGTATATGTATATATATATATATATATATACAATCAGCTCACTTTACCATTTGCAGCTTATAACCACTTACCACCAGGGGTCACTACTAACAAAAAGCATCCACTCCACTTCTAAATCTAGCCCCTAGAGTTGAGCAGAAGCATAAGATTCCCCACTGCTTCATTCCATTTTCCATTAGATTATAGATGTAAATTGTTTTTGATGGTATGGTCTGTGCAGATTGAAATATTCAGAGCATATTCTGACTTTTAGTTAACACATCAGTAAGCAATTTGGCCATCACTGAATTCAACGTTTATCTCAATCGTAATAGACAAGGATAATGACAAATATAGTTTACAATGTTATTAAGTACATCATTTTATTTAATTGTGTGAATAAAAGGAATCGTCTCCCCGTCGGGGAATTGAACCCCGGTCTCCCGCGTGACAGGTGGGGATACTGACCACTATACTAACGAGGACATATTGGCTTCAGTTCAACAGTGCTCACCTCCATGCGGTTAGGGCATGCCCTCAATCAATTCACAGTATTGTAATAGGCAGCTTTGCTTCCTTTGGTTAGGAGAAGCAATCTTTTTTCATAAATGATTACAAATCAGAAATTCCTAGCCAAAAATAATCTGCTTTAATAAGAAATGATTGATTAAAATAAATACCTATCTATCGATCTGTCTATCTATCTTTCTATCTATCTATGTATATGTATATATATATATATATATATACAATCAGCTCACTTTACCATTTGCAGCTTATAACCACTTACCACCAGGGGTCACTACTAACAAAAAGCATCCACTCCACTTCTAAATCTAGCCCCTAGAGTTGAGCAGAAGCATAAGATTCCCCACTGCTTCATTCCATTTTCCATTAGATTATAGATGTAAATTGTTTTTGATGGTATGGTCTGTGCAGATTGAAATATTCAGAGCATATTCTGACTTTTAGTTAACACATCAGTAAGCAATTTGGCCATCACTGAATTCAACGTTTATCTCAATCGTAATAGACAAGGATAATGACAAATATAGTTTACAATGTTATTAAGTACATCATTTTATTTAATTGTGTGAATAAAAGGAATCGTCTCCCCGTCGGGGAATTGAACCCCGGTCTCCCGCGTGACAGGTGGGGATACTGACCACTATACTAACGAGGACATATTGGCTTCAGTTCAACAGTGCTCACCTCCATGCGGTTAGGGCATGCCCTCAATCAATTCACAGTATTGTAATAGGCAGCTTTGCTTCCTTTGGTTAGGAGAAGCAATCTTTTTTCATAAATGATTACAAATCAGAAATTCCTAGCCAAAAATAATCTGCTTTAATAAGAAATGATTGATTAAAATAAATACCTATCTATCGATCTGTCTATCTATCTTTCTATCTATCTATGTATATGTATATATATATATATATATATATACAATCAGCTCACTTTACCATTTGCAGCTTATAACCACTTACCACCAGGGGTCACTACTAACAAAAAGCATCCACTCCACTTCTAAATCTAGCCCCTAGAGTTGAGCAGAAGCATAAGATTCCCCACTGCTTCATTCCATTTTCCATTAGATTATAGATGTAAATTGTTTTTGATGGTATGGTCTGTGCAGATTGAAATATTCAGAGCATATTCTGACTTTTAGTTAACACATCAGTAAGCAATTTGGCCATCACTGAATTCAACGTTTATCTCAATCGTAATAGACAAGGATAATGACAAATATAGTTTACAATGTTATTAAGTACATCATTTTATTTAATTGTGTGAATAAAAGGAATCGTCTCCCCGTCGGGGAATTGAACCCCGGTCTCCCGCGTGACAGGTGGGGATACTGACCACTATACTAACGAGGACATATTGGCTTCAGTTCAACAGTGCTCACCTCCATGCGGTTAGGGCATGCCCTCAATCAATTCACAGTATTGTAATAGGCAACTTTGCTTCCTTTGGTTAGGAGAAGCAATCTTTTTTCATAAATGATTACAAATCAGAAATTCCTAGCCAAAAATAATCTGCTTTAATAAGAAATGATTGATTAAAATAAATACCTATCTATCGATCTGTCTATCTATCTTTCTATCTATCTATGTATATGTATATATATATATATATATATACAATCAGCTCACTTTACCATTTGCAGCTTATAACCACTTACCACCAGGGGTCACTACTAACAAAAAGCATCCACTCCACTTCTAAATCTAGCCCCTAGAGTTGAGCAGAAGCATAAGATTCCCCACTGCTTCATTCCATTTTCCATTAGATTATAGATGTAAATTGTTTTTGATGGTATGGTCTGTGCAGATTGAAATATTCAGAGCATATTCTGACTTTTAGTTAACACATCAGTAAGCAATTTGGCCATCACTGAATTCAACGTTTATCTCAATCGTAATAGACAAGGATAATGACAAATATAGTTTACAATGTTATTAAGTACATCATTTTATTTAATTGTGTGAATAAAAGGAATCGTCTCCCCGTCGGGGAATTGAACCCCGGTCTCCCGCGTGACAGGTGGGGATACTGACCACTATACTAACGAGGACATATTGGCTTCAGTTCAACAGTGCTCACCTCCATGCGGTTAGGGCATGCCCTCAATCAATTCACAGTATTGTAATAGGCAGCTTTGCTTCCTTTGGTTAGGAGAAGCAATCTTTTTTCATAAATGATTACAAATCAGAAATTCCTAGCCAAAAATAATCTGCTTTAATAAGAAATGATTGATTAAAATAAATACCTATCTATCGATCTGTCTATCTATCTTTCTATCTATCTATGTATATGTATATATATATATATATATATACAATCAGCTCACTTTACCATTTGCAGCTTATAACCACTTACCACCAGGGGTCACTACTAACAAAAAGCATCCACTCCACTTCTAAATCTAGCCCCTAGAGTTGAGCAGAAGCATAAGATTCCCCACTGCTTCATTCCATTTTCCATTAGATTATAGATGTAAATTGTTTTTGATGGTATGGTCTGTGCAGATTGAAATATTCAGAGCATATTCTGACTTTTAGTTAACACATCAGTAAGCAATTTGGCCATCACTGAATTCAACGTTTATCTCAATCGTAATAGACAAGGATAATGACAAATATAGTTTACAATGTTATTAAGTACATCATTTTATTTAATTGTGTGAATAAAAGGAATCGTCTCCCCGTCGGGGAATTGAACCCAGGTCTCCCGCGTGACAGGCGGGGATACTGACCACTATACTAACGAGGACATATTGGCTTCAGTTCAACAGTGCTCACCTCCATGCGGTTAGGGCATGCCCTCAATCAATTCACAGTATTGTAATAGGCAGCTTTGCTTCCTTTGGTTAGGAGAAGCAATCTTTTTTCATAAATGATTACAAATCAGAAATTCCTAGCCAAAAATAATCTGCTTTAATAAGAAATGATTGATTAAAATAAATACCTATCTATCGATCTGTCTATCTATCTTTCTATCTATCTATGTATATGTATATATATATATATATATATACAATCAGCTCACTTTACCATTTGCAGCTTATAACCACTTACCACCAGGGGTCACTACTAACAAAAAGCATCCACTCCACTTCTAAATCTAGCCCCAAGAGTTGAGCAGAAGCATAAGATTCCCCACTGCTTCATTCCATTTTCCATTAGATTATAGATGTAAATTGTTTTTGATGGTATGGTCTGTGCAGATTGAAATATTCAGAGCATATTCTGACTTTTAGTTAACACATCAGTAAGCAATTTGGCCATCACTGAATTCAACGTTTATCTCAATCGTAATAGACAAGGATAATGACAAATATAGTTTACAATGTTATTAAGTACATCATTTTATTTAATTGTGTGAATAAAAGTAATCGTCTCCCCGTCGGGGAATTGAACCCCGGTCTCCCGCGTGACAGGTGGGGATACTGACCACTATACTAACGAGGACATATTGGCTTCAGTTCAACAGTGCTCACCTCCATGCGGTTAGGGCATGCCCTCAATCAATTCACAGTATTGTAATAGGCAGCTTTGCTTCCTTTGGTTAGGAGAAGCAATCTTTTTTCATAAATGATTACAAATCAGAAATTCCTAGCCAAAAATAATCTGCTTTAATAAGAAATGATTGATTAAAATAAATACCTATCTATCGATCTGTCTATCTATCTTTCTATCTATCTATGTATATGTATATATATATATATATATATATATACAATCAGCTCACTTTACCATTTGCAGCTTATAACCACTTACCACCAGGGGTCACTACTAACAAAAAGCATCCACTCCACTTCTAAATCTAGCCCCTAGAGTTGAGCAGAAGCATAAGATTCCCCACTGCTTCATTCCATTTTCCATTAGATTATAGATGTAAATTGTTTTTGATGGTATGGTCTGTGCAGATTGAAATATTCAGAGCATATTCTGACTTTTAGTTAACACATCAGTAAGCAATTTGGCCATCACTGAATTCAACGTTTATCTCAATCGTAATAGACAAGGATAATGACAAATATAGTTTACAATGTTATTAAGTACATCATTTTATTTAATTGTGTGAATAAAAGGAATCGTCTCCCCGTCGAAGAATTGAACCCCGGTCTCCCACGTGACAGGTGGGGATACTGACCACTATACTAACGAGGACATATTGGCTTCAGTTCAACAGTGCTCACCTCCATGCGGTTAGGGCATGCCCTCAATCAATTCACAGTATTGTAATAGGCAGCTTTGCTTCCTTTGGTTAGGAGAAGCAATCTTTTTTCATAAATGATTACAAATCAGAAATTCCTAGCCAAAAATAATCTGCTTTAATAAGAAATGATTGATTAAAATAAATACCTATCTATCGATCTGTCTATCTATCTTTCTATCTATCTATGTATATGTATATATATATATATATATATATACAATCAGCTCACTTTACCATTTGCAGCTTATAACCACTTACCACCAGGGGTCACTACTAACAAAAAGCATCCACTCCACTTCTAAATCTAGCCCCTAGAGTTGAGCAGAAGCATAAGATTCCCCACTGCTTCATTCCATTTTCCATTAGATTATAGATGTAAATTGTTTTTGATGGTATGGTCTGTGCAGATTGAAATATTCAGAGCATATTCTGACTTTTAGTTAACACATCAGTAAGCAATTTGGCCATCACTGAATTCAACGTTTATCTCAATCGTAATAGACAAGGATAATGACAAATATAGTTTACAATGTTATTAAGTACATCATTTTATTTAATTGTGTGAATAAAAGGAATCGTCTCCCCGTCGGGGAATTGAACCCCGGTCTCCCGCGTGACAGGTGGGGATACTGACCACTATACTAACGAGGACATATTGGCTTCAGTTCAACAGTGCTCACCTCCATGCGGTTAGGGCATGCCCTCAATCAATTCACAGTATTGTAATAGGCAACTTTGCTTCCTTTGGTTAGGAGAAGCAATCTTTTTTCATAAATGATTACAAATCAGAAATTCCTAGCCAAAAATAATCTGCTTTAATAAGAAATGATTGATTAAAATAAATACCTATCTATCGATCTGTCTATCTATCTTTCTATCTATCTATGTATATGTATATATATATATATATATATACAATCAGCTCACTTTACCATTTGCAGCTTATAACCACTTACCACCAGGGGTCACTACTAACAAAAAGCATCCACTCCACTTCTAAATCTAGCCCCTAGAGTTGAGCAGAAGCATAAGATTCCCCACTGCTTCATTCCATTTTCCATTAGATTATAGATGTAAATTGTTTTTGATGGTATGGTCTGTGCAGATTGAAATATTCAGAGCATATTCTGACTTTTAGTTAACACATCAGTAAGCAATTTGGCCATCACTGAATTCAACGTTTATCTCAATCATAATAGACAAGGATAATGACAAATATAGTTTACAATGTTATTAAGTACATCATTTTATTTAATTGTGTGAATAAAAGGAATCGTCTCCCCGTCGGGGAATTGAACCCCGGTCTCCCGCGTGACAGGTGGGGATACTGACCACTATACTAACGAGGACATATTGGCTTCAGTTCAACAGTGCTCACCTCCATGCGGTTAGGGCATGCCCTCAATCAATTCACAGTATTGTAATAGGCAGCTTTGCTTCCTTTGGTTAGGAGAAGCAATCTTTTTTCATAAATGATTACAAATCAGAAATTCCTAGCCAAAAATAATCTGCTTTAATAAGAAATGATTGATTAAAATAAATACCTATCTATCGATCTGTCTATCTATCTTTCTATCTATCTATGTATATGTATATATATATATATATATATACAATCAGCTCACTTTACCATTTGCAGCTTATAACCACTTACCACCAGGGGTCACTACTAACAAAAAGCATCCACTCCACTTCTAAATCTAGCCCCTAGAGTTGAGCAGAAGCATAAGATTCCCCACTGCTTCATTCCATTTTCCATTAGATTATAGATGTAAATTGTTTTTGATGGTATGGTCTGTGCAGATTGAAATATTCAGAGCATATTCTGACTTTTAGTTAACACATCAGTAAGCAATTTGGCCATCACTGAATTCAACGTTTATCTCAATCGTAATAGACAAGGATAATGACAAATATAGTTTACAATGTTATTAAGTACATCATTTTATTTAATTGTGTGAATAAAAGGAATCGTCTCCCCGTCGGGGAATTGAACCCAGGTCTCCCGCGTGACAGGCGGGGATACTGACCACTATACTAACGAGGACATATTGGCTTCAGTTCAACAGTGCTCACCTCCATGCGGTTAGGGCATGCCCTCAATCAATTCACAGTATTGTAATAGGCAGCTTTGCTTCCTTTGGTTAGGAGAAGCAATCTTTTTTCATAAATGATTACAAATCAGAAATTCCTAGCCAAAAATAATCTGCTTTAATAAGAAATGATTGATTAAAATAAATACCTATCTATCGATCTGTCTATCTATCTTTCTATCTATCTATGTATATGTATATATATATATATATATATACAATCAGCTCACTTTACCATTTGCAGCTTATAACCACTTACCACCAGGGGTCACTACTAACAAAAAGCATCCACTCCACTTCTAAATCTAGCCCCTAGAGTTGAGCAGAAGCATAAGATTCCCCACTGCTTCATTCCATTTTCCATTAGATTATAGATGTAAATTGTTTTTGATGGTATGGTCTGTGCAGATTGAAATATTCAGAGCATATTCTGACTTTTAGTTAACACATCAGTAAGCAATTTGGCCATCACTGAATTCAACGTTTATCTCAATCGTAATAGACAAGGATAATGACAAATATAGTTTACAATGTTATTAAGTACATCATTTTATTTAATTGTGTGAATAAAAGGAATCGTCTCCCCGTCGGGGAATTGAACCCCGGTCTCCCGCGTGACAGGTGGGGATACTGACCACTATACTAACGAGGACATATTGGCTTCAGTTCAACAGTGCTCACCTCCATGCGGTTAGGGCATGCCCTCAATCAATTCACAGTATTGTAATAGGCAGCTTTGCTTCCTTTGGTTAGGAGAAGCAATCTTTTTTCATAAATGATTACAAATCAGAAATTCCTAGCCAAAAATAATCTGCTTTAATAAGAAATGATTGATTAAAATAAATACCTATCTATCGATCTGTCTATCTATCTTTCTATCTATCTATGTATATGTATATATATGTATATATATATATATATACAATCAGCTCACTTTACCATGTGCAGCTTATAACCACTTACCACCAGGGGTCACTACTAACAAAAAGCATCCACTCCACTTCTAAATCTAGCCCCTAGAGTTGAGCAGAAGCATAAGATTCCCCACTGCTTCATTCCATTTTCCATTAGATTATAGATGTAAATTGTTTTTGATGGTATGGTCTGTGCAGATTGAAATATTCAGAGCATATTCTGACTTTTAGTTAACACATCAGTAAGCAATTTGGCCATCACTGAATTCAACGTTTATCTCAATCGTAATAGACAAGGATAATGACAAATATAGTTTACAATGTTATTAAGTACATCATTTTATTTAATTGTGTGAATAAAAGGAATCGTCTCCCCGTCGAAGAATTGAACCCCGGTCTCCCACGTGACAGGTGGGGATACTGACCACTATACTAACGAGGACATATTGGCTTCAGTTCAACAGTGCTCACCTCCATGCGGTTAGGGCATGCCCTCAATCAATTCACAGTATTGTAATAGGCAGCTTTGCTTCCTTTGGTTAGGAGAAGCAATCTTTTTTCATAAATGATTACAAATCAGAAATTCCTAGCCAAAAATAATCTGCTTTAATAAGAAATGATTGATTAAAATAAATACCTATCTATCGATCTGTCTATCTATCTTTCTATCTATCTATGTATATGTATATATATATATATATATACATACAATCAGCTCACTTTACCATTTGCAGCTTATAACCACTTACCACCAGGGGTCACTACTAACAAAAAGCATCCACTCCACTTCTAAATCTAGCCCCTAGAGTTGAGCAGAAGCATAAGATTCCCCACTGCTTCATTCCATTTTCCATTAGATTATAGATGTAAATTGTTTTTGATGGTATGGTCTGTGCAGATTGAAATATTCAGAGCATATTCTGACTTTTAGTTAACACATCAGTAAGCAATTTGGCCATCACTGAATTCAACGTTTATCTCAATCGTAATAGACAAGGATAATGACAAATATAGTTTACAATGTTATTAAGTACATCATTTTATTTAATTGTGTGAATAAATGGAATCGTCTCCCCGTCGGGGAATTGAACCCCGGTCTCCCGCGTGACAGGTGGGGATACTGACCACTATACTAACGAGGACATATTGGCTTCAGTTCAACAGTGCTCACCTCCATGCGGTTAGGGCATGCCCTCAATCAATTCACAGTATTGTAATAGGCAGCTTTGCTTCCTTTGGTTAGGAGAAGCAATCTTTTTTCATAAATGATTACAAATCAGAAATTCCTAGCCAAAAATAATCTGCTTTAATAAGAAATGATTGATTAAAATAAATACCTATCTATCGATCTGTCTATCTATCTTTCTATCTATCTATGTATATGTATATATATATATATATATATATATACAATCAGCTCACTTTACCATTTGCAGCTTATAACCACTTACCACCAGGGGTCACTACTAACAAAAAGCATCCACTCCACTTCTAAATCTAGCCCCTAGAGTTGAGCAGAAGCATAAGATTCCCCACTGCTTCATTCCATTTTCCATTAGATTATAGATGTAAATTGTTTTTGATGGTATGGTCTGTGCAGATTGAAATATTCAGAGCATATTCTGACTTTTAGTTAACACATCAGTAAGCAATTTGGCCATCACTGAATTCAACGTTTATCTCAATCGTAATAGACAAGGATAATGACAAATATAGTTTACAATGTTATTAAGTACATCATTTTATTTAATTGTGTGAATAAAAGGAATCGTCTCCCCGTCGAAGAATTGAACCCCGGTCTCCCACGTGACAGGTGGGGATACTGACCACTATACTAACGAGGACATATTGGCTTCAGTTCAACAGTGCTCACCTCCATGCGGTTAGGGCATGCCCTCAATCAATTCACAGTATTGTAATAGGCAGCTTTGCTTCCTTTGGTTAGGAGAAGCAATCTTTTTTCATAAATGATTACAAATCAGAAATTCCTAGCCAAAAATAATCTGCTTTAATAAGAAATGATTGATTAAAATAAATACCTATCTATCGATCTGTCTATCTATCTTTCTATCTATCTATGTATATGTATATATATATATATATATATATACAATCAGCTCACTTTACCATTTGCAGCTTATAACCACTTACCACCAGGGGTCACTACTAACAAAAAGCATCCACTCCACTTCTAAATCTAGCCCCTAGAGTTGAGCAGAAGCATAAGATTCCCCACTGCTTCATTCCATTTTCCATTAGATTATAGATGTAAATTGTTTTTGATGGTATGGTCTGTGCAGATTGAAATATTCAGAGCATATTCTGACTTTTAGTTAACACATCAGTAAGCAATTTGGCCATCACTGAATTCAACGTTTATCTCAATCGTAATAGACAAGGATAATGACAAATATAGTTTACAATGTTATTAAGTACATCATTTTATTTAATTGTGTGAATAAAAGGAATCGTCTCCCCGTCGGGGAATTGAACCCCGGTCTCCCGCGTGACAGGTGGGGATACTGACCACTATACTAACGAGGACATATTGGCTTCAGTTCAACAGTGCTCACCTCCATGCGGTTAGGGCATGCCCTCAATCAATTCACAGTATTGTAATAGGCAACTTTGCTTCCTTTGGTTAGGAGAAGCAATCTTTTTTCATAAATGATTACAAATCAGAAATTCCTAGCCAAAAATAATCTGCTTTAATAAGAAATGATTGATTAAAATAAATACCTATCTATCGATCTGTCTATCTATCTTTCTATCTATCTATGTATATGTATATATATATATATATATATACAATCAGCTCACTTTACCATTTGCAGCTTATAACCACTTACCACCAGGGGTCACTACTAACAAAAAGCATCCACTCCACTTCTAAATCTAGCCCCTAGAGTTGAGCAGAAGCATAAGATTCCCCACTGCTTCATTCCATTTTCCATTAGATTATAGATGTAAATTGTTTTTGATGGTATGGTCTGTGCAGATTGAAATATTCAGAGCATATTCTGACTTTTAGTTAACACATCAGTAAGCAATTTGGCCATCACTGAATTCAACGTTTATCTCAATCGTAATAGACAAGGATAATGACAAATATAGTTTACAATGTTATTAAGTACATCATTTTATTTAATTGTGTGAATAAATGGAATCGTCTCCCCGTCGGGGAATTGAACCCCGGTCTCCCGCGTGACAGGTGGGGATACTGACCACTATACTAACGAGGACATATTGGCTTCAGTTCAACAGTGCTCACCTCCATGCGGTTAGGGCATGCCCTCAATCAATTCACAGTATTGTAATAGGCAGCTTTGCTTCCTTTGGTTAGGAGAAGCAATCTTTTTTCATAAATGATTACAAATCAGAAATTCCTAGCCAAAAATAATCTGCTTTAATAAGAAATGATTGATTAAAATAAATACCTATCTATCGATCTGTCTATCTATCTTTCTATCTATCTATGTATATGTATATATATATATATATATATACAATCAGCTCACTTTACCATTTGCAGCTTATAACCACTTACCACCAGGGGTCACTACTAACAAAAAGCATCCACTCCACTTCTAAATCTAGCCCCTAGAGTTGAGCAGAAGCATAAGATTCCCCACTGCTTCATTCCATTTTCCATTAGATTATAGATGTAAATTGTTTTTCATGGTATGGTCTGTGCAGATTGAAATATTCAGAGCATATTCTGACTTTTAGTTAACACATCAGTAAGCAATTTGGCCATCACTGAATTCAACGTTTATCTCAATCGTAATAGACAAGGATAATGACAAATATAGTTTACAATGTTATTAAGTACATCATTTTATTTAATTGTGTGAATAAATGGAATCGTCTCCCCGTCGGGGAATTGAACCCCGGTCTCCCGCGTGACAGGTGGGGATACTGACCACTATACTAACGAGGACATATTGGCTTCAGTTCAACAGTGCTCACCTCCATGCGGTTAGGGCATGCCCTCAATCAATTCACAGTATTGTAATAGGCAGCTTTGCTTCCTTTGGTTAGGAGAAGCAATCTTTTTTCATAAATGATTACAAATCAGAAATTCCTAGCCAAAAATAATCTGCTTTAATAAGAAATGATTGATTAAAATAAATACCTATCTATCGATCTGTCTATCTATCTTTCTATCTATCTATGTATATGTATATATATATATATATATATATATACAATCAGCTCACTTTACCATTTGCAGCTTATAACCACTTACCACCAGGGGTCACTACTAACAAAAAGCATCCACTCCACTTCTAAATCTAGCCCCTAGAGTTGAGCAGAAGCATAAGATTCCCCACTGCTTCATTCCATTTTCCATTAGATTATAGATGTAAATTGTTTTTCATGGTATGGTCTGTGCAGATTGAAATATTCAGAGCATATTCTGACTTTTAGTTAACACATCAGTAAGCAATTTGGCCATCACTGAATTCAACGTTTATCTCAATCGTAATAGACAAGGATAATGACAAATATAGTTTACAATGTTATTAAGTACATCATTTTATTTAATTGTGTGAATAAAAGGAATCGTCTCCCCGTCGAAGAATTGAACCCCGGTCTCCCACGTGACAGGTGGGGATACTGACCACTATACTAACGAGGACATATTGGCTTCAGTTCAACAGTGCTCACCTCCATGCGGTTAGGGCACGCCCTCAATCAATTCACAGTATTGTAATAGGCAGCTTTGCTTCCTTTGGTTAGGAGAAGCAATCTTTTTTCATAAATGATTACAAATCAGAAATTCCTAGCCAAAAATAATCTGCTTTAATAAGAAATGATTGATTAAAATAAATACCTATCTATCGATCTGTCTATCTATCTTTCTATCTATCTATGTATATGTATATATATATATATATATATACAATCAGCTCACTTTACCATTTGCAGCTTATAACCACTTACCACCAGGGGTCACTACTAACAAAAAGCATCCACTCCACTTCTAAATCTAGCCCCTAGAGTTGAGCAGAAGCATAAGATTCCCCACTGCTTCATTCCATTTTCCATTAGATTATAGATGTAAATTGTTTTTGATGGTATGGTCTGTGCAGATTGAAATATTCAGAGCATATTCTGACTTTTAGTTAACACATCAGTAAGCAATTTGGCCATCACTGAATTCAACGTTTATCTCAATCGTAATAGACAAGGATAATGACAAATATAGTTTACAATGTTATTAAGTACATCATTTTATTTAATTGTGTGAATAAATGGAATCGTCTCCCCGTCGGGGAATTGAACCCCGGTCTCCCGCGTGACAGGTGGGGATACTGACCACTATACTAACGAGGACATATTGGCTTCAGTTCAACAGTGCTCACCTCCATGCGGTTAGGGCATGCCCTCAATCAATTCACAGTATTGTAATAGGCAGCTTTGCTTCCTTTGGTTAGGAGAAGCAATCTTTTTTCATAAATGATTACAAATCAGAAATTCCTAGCCAAAAATAATCTGCTTTAATAAGAAATGATTGATTAAAATAAATACCTATCTATCGATCTGTCTATCTATCTTTCTATCTATCTATGTATATGTATATATATATATATATATATACAATCAGCTCACTTTACCATTTGCAGCTTATAACCACTTACCACCAGGGGTCACTACTAACAAAAAGCATCCACTCCACTTCTAAATCTAGCCCCTAGAGTTGAGCAGAAGCATAAGATTCCCCACTGCTTCATTCCATTTTCCATTAGATTATAGATGTAAATTGTTTTTGATGGTATGGTCTGTGCAGATTGAAATATTCAGAGCATATTCTGACTTTTAGTTAACACATCAGTAAGCAATTTGGCCATCACTGAATTCAACGTTTATCTCAATCGTAATAGACAAGGATAATGACAAATATAGTTTACAATGTTATTAAGTACATCATTTTATTTAATTGTGTGAATAAAAGGAATCGTCTCCCCGTCGAAGAATTGAACCCCGGTCTCCCACGTGACAGGTGGGGATACTGACCACTATACTAACGAGGACATATTGGCTTCAGTTCAACAGTGCTCACCTCCATGCGGTTAGGGCACGCCCTCAATCAATTCACAGTATTGTAATAGGCAGCTTTGCTTCCTTTGGTTAGGAGAAGCAATCTTTTTTCATAAATGATTACAAATCAGAAATTCCTAGCCAAAAATAATCTGCTTTAATAAGAAATGATTGATTAAAATAAATACCTATCTATCGATCTGTCTATCTATCTTTCTATCTATCTATGTATATGTATATATATATATATATATACATACAATCAGCTCACTTTACCATTTGCAGCTTATAACCACTTACCACCAGGGGTCACTACTAACAAAAAGCATCCACTCCACTTCTAAATCTAGCCCCTAGAGTTGAGCAGAAGCATAAGATTCCCCACTGCTTCATTCCATTTTCCATTAGATTATAGATGTAAATTGTTTTTGATGGTATGGTCTGTGCAGATTGAAATATTCAGAGCATATTCTGACTTTTAGTTAACACATCAGTAAGCAATTTGGCCATCACTGAATTCAACGTTTATCTCAATCGTAATAGACAAGGATAATGACAAATATAGTTTACAATGTTATTAAGTACATCATTTTATTTAATTGTGTGAATAAAAGGAATCGTCTCCCCGTCGGGGAATTGAACCCCGGTCTCCCGCGTGACAGGTGGGGATACTGACCACTATACTAACGAGGACATATTGGCTTCAGTTCAACAGTGCTCACCTCCATGCGGTTAGGGCATGCCCTCAATCAATTCACAGTATTGTAATAGGCAACTTTGCTTCCTTTGGTTAGGAGAAGCAATCTTTTTTCATAAATGATTACAAATCAGAAATTCCTAGCCAAAAATAATCTGCTTTAATAAGAAATGATTGATTAAAATAAATACCTATCTATCGATCTGTCTATCTATCTTTCTATCTATCTATGTATATGTATATATATATATATATATATATATACAATCAGCTCACTTTACCATTTGCAGCTTATAACCACTTACCACCAGGGGTCACTACTAACAAAAAGCATCCACTCCACTTCTAAATCTAGCCCCTAGAGTTGAGCAGAAGCATAAGATTCCCCACTGCTTCATTCCATTTTCCATTAGATTATAGATGTAAATTGTTTTTGATGGTATGGTCTGTGCAGATTGAAATATTCAGAGCATATTCTGACTTTTAGTTAACACATCAGTAAGCAATTTGGCCATCACTGAATTCAACGTTTATCTCAATCGTAATAGACAAGGATAATGACAAATATAGTTTACAATGTTATTAAGTACATCATTTTATTTAATTGTGTGAATAAAAGGAATCGTCTCCCCGTCGGGGAATTGAACCCAGGTCTCCCGCGTGACAGGCGGGGATACTGACCACTATACTAACGAGGACATATTGGCTTCAGTTCAACAGTGCTCACCTCCATGCGGTTAGGGCATGCCCTCAATCAATTCACAGTATTGTAATAGGCAGCTTTGCTTCCTTTGGTTAGGAGAAGCAATCTTTTTTCATAAATGATTACAAATCAGAAATTCCTAGCCAAAAATAATCTGCTTTAATAAGAAATGATTGATTAAAATAAATACCTATCTATCGATCTGTCTATCTATCTTTCTATCTATCTATGTATATGTATATATATATATATATATATACAATCAGCTCACTTTACCATTTGCAGCTTATAACCACTTACCACCAGGGGTCACTACTAACAAAAAGCATCCACTCCACTTCTAAATCTAGCCCCTAGAGTTGAGCAGAAGCATAAGATTCCCCACTGCTTCATTCCATTTTCCATTAGATTATAGATGTAAATTGTTTTTGATGGTATGGTCTGTGCAGATTGAAATATTCAGAGCATATTCTGACTTTTAGTTAACACATCAGTAAGCAATTTGGCCATCACTGAATTCAACGTTTATCTCAATCGTAATAGACAAGGATAATGACAAATATAGTTTACAATGTTATTAAGTACATCATTTTATTTAATTGTGTGAATAAAAGGAATCGTCTCCCCGTCGAAGAATTGAACCCCGGTCTCCCACGTGACAGGTGGGGATACTGACCACTATACTAACGAGGACATATTGGCTTCAGTTCAACAGTGCTCACCTCCATGCGGTTAGGGCATGCCCTCAATCAATTCACAGTATTGTAATAGGCAGCTTTGCTTCCTTTGGTTAGGAGAAGCAATCTTTTTTCATAAATGATTACAAATCAGAAATTCCTAGCCAAAAATAATCTGCTTTAATAAGAAATGATTGATTAAAATAAATACCTATCTATCGATCTGTCTATCTATCTTTCTATCTATCTATGTATATGTATATATATATATATATATACATACAATCAGCTCACTTTACCATTTGCAGCTTATAACCACTTACCACCAGGGGTCACTACTAACAAAAAGCATCCACTCCACTTCTAAATCTAGCCCCTAGAGTTGAACAGAAGCATAAGATTCCCCACTGCTTCATTCCATTTTCCATTAGATTATAGATGTAAATTGTTTTTGATGGTATGGTCTGTGCAGATTGAAATATTCAGAGCATATTCTGACTTTTAGTTAACACATCAGTAAGCAATTTGGCCATCACTGAATTCAACGTTTATCTCAATCGTAATAGACAAGGATAATGACAAATATAGTTTACAATGTTATTAAGTACATCATTTTATTTAATTGTGTGAATAAAAGGAATCGTCTCCCCGTCGGGGAATTGAACCCAGGTCTCCCGCGTGACAGGCGGGGATACTGACCACTATACTAACGAGGACATATTGGCTTCAGTTCAACAGTGCTCACCTCCATGCGGTTAGGGCATGCCCTCAATCAATTCACAGTATTGTAATAGGCAGCTTTGCTTCCTTTGGTTAGGAGAAGCAATCTTTTTTCATAAATGATTACAAATCAGAAATTCCTAGCCAAAAATAATCTGCTTTAATAAGAAATGATTGATTAAAATAAATACCTATCTATCGATCTGTCTATCTATCTTTCTATCTATCTATGTATGTGTATATATATATATATATATATACAATCAGCTCACTTTACCATTTGCAGCTTATAACCACTTACCACCAGGGGTCACTACTAACAAAAAGCATCCACTCCACTTCTAAATCTAGCCCCTAGAGTTGAGCAGAAGCATAAGATTCCCCACTGCTTCATTCCATTTTCCATTAGATTATAGATGTAAATTGTTTTTGATGGTATGGTCTGTGCAGATTGAAATATTCAGAGCATATTCTGACTTTTAGTTAACACATCAGTAAGCAATTTGGCCATCACTGAATTCAACGTTTATCTCAATCGTAATAGACAAGGATAATGACAAATATAGTTTACAATGTTATTAAGTACATCATTTTATTTAATTGTGTGAATAAAAGGAATCGTCTCCCCGTCGGGGAATTGAACCCCGGTCTCCCGCGTGACAGGTGGGGATACTGACCACTATACTAACGAGGACATATTGGCTTCAGTTCAACAGTGCTCACCTCCATGCGGTTAGGGCATGCCCTCAATCAATTCACAGTATTAAATAGGCAGCTTTGCTTCCTTTGGTTAGGAGAAGCAATCTTTTTTCATAAATGATTACAAATCAGAAATTCCTAGCCAAAAATAATCTGCTTTAATAAGAAATGATTGATTAAAATAAATACCTATCTATCGATCTGTCTATCTATCTTTCTATCTATCTATGTATATGTATATATATATATATATATATATACAATCAGCTCACTTTACCATTTGCAGCTTATAACCACTTACCACCAGGGGTCACTACTAACAAAAAGCATCCACTCCACTTCTAAATCTAGCCCCTAGAGTTGAGCAGAAGCATAAGATTCCCCACTGCTTCATTCCATTTTCCATTAGATTATAGATGTAAATTGTTTTTGATGGTATGGTCTGTGCAGATTGAAATATTCAGAGCATATTCTGACTTTTAGTTAACACATCAGTAAGCAATTTGGCCATCACTGAATTCAACGTTTATCTCAATCGTAATAGACAAGGATAATGACAAATATAGTTTACAATGTTATTAAGTACATCATTTTATTTAATTGTGTGAATAAAAGGAATCGTCTCCCCGTCGAAGAATTGAACCCCGGTCTCCCACGTGACAGGTGGGGATACTGACCACTATACTAACGAGGACATATTGGCTTCAGTTCAACAGTGCTCACCTCCATGCGGTTAGGGCATGCCCTCAATCAATTCACAGTATTGTAATAGGCAGCTTTGCTTCCTTTGGTTAGGAGAAGCAATCTTTTTTCATAAATGATTACAAATCAGAAATTCCTAGCCAAAAATAATCTGCTTTAATAAGAAATGATTGATTAAAATAAATACCTATCTATCGATCTGTCTATCTATCTTTCTATCTATCTATGTATATGTATATATATATATATATATATATACAATCAGCTCACTTTACCATTTGCAGCTTATAACCACTTACCACCAGGGGTCACTACTAACAAAAAGCATCCACTCCACTTCTAAATCTAGCCCCTAGAGTTGAGCAGAAGCATAAGATTCCCCACTGCTTCATTCCATTTTCCATTAGATTATAGATGTAAATATGTTTTTGATGGTATGGTCTGTGCAGATTGAAATATTCAGAGCATATTCTGACTTTTAGTTAACACATCAGTAAGCAATTTGGCCATCACTGAATTCAACGTTTATCTCAATCGTAATAGACAAGGATAATGACAAATATAGTTTACAATGTTATTAAGTACATCATTTTATTTAATTGTGTGAATAAAAGGAATCGTCTCCCCGTCGAAGAATTGAACCCCGGTCTCCCACGTGACAGGTGGGGATACTGACCACTATACTAACGAGGACATATTGGCTTCAGTTCAACAGTGCTCACCTCCATGCGGTTAGGGCATGCCCTCAATCAATTCACAGTATTGTAATAGGCAGCTTTGCTTCCTTTGGTTAGGAGAAGCAATCTTTTTTCATAAATGATTACAAATCAGAAATTCCTAGCCAAAAATAATCTGCTTTAATAAGAAATGATTGATTAAAATAAATACCTATCTATCGATCTGTCTATCTATCTTTCTATCTATCTATGTATATGTATATATATATATATATATACATACAATCAGCTCACTTTACCATTTGCAGCTTATAACCACTTACCACCAGGGGTCACTACTAACAAAAAGCATCCACTCCACTTCTAAATCTAGCCCCTAGAGTTGAGCAGAAGCATAAGATTCCCCACTGCTTCATTCCATTTTCCATTAGATTATAGATGTAAATTGTTTTTGATGGTATGGTCTGTGCAGATTGAAATATTCAGAGCATATTCTGACTTTTAGTTAACACATCAGTAAGCAATTTGGCCATCACTGAATTCAACGTTTATCTCAATCGTAATAGACAAGGATAATGACAAATATAGTTTCAATGTTATTAAGTACATCATTTTATTTAATTGTGTGAATAAAAGGAATCGTCTCCCCGTCGGGGAATTGAACCCAGGTCTCCCGCGTGACAGGCGGGGATACTGACCACTATACTAACGAGGACATATTGGCTTCAGTTCAACAGTGCTCACCTCCATGCGGTTAGGGCATGCCCTCAATCAATTCACAGTATTGTAATAGGCAGCTTTGCTTCCTTTGGTTAGGAGAAGCAATCTTTTTTCATAAATGATTACAAATCAGAAATTCCTAGCCAAAAATAATCTGCTTTAATAAGAAATGATTGATTAAAATAAATACCTATCTATCGATCTGTCTATCTATCTTTCTATCTATCTATGTATATGTATATATATATATATATATATACAATCAGCTCACTTTACCATTTGCAGCTTATAACCACTTACCACCAGGGGTCACTACTAACAAAAAGCATCCACTCCACTTCTAAATCTAGCCCCTAGAGTTGAGCAGAAGCATAAGATTCCCCACTGCTTCATTCCATTTTCCATTAGATTATAGATGTAAATTGTTTTTGATGGTATGGTCTGTGCAGATTGAAATATTCAGAGCATATTCTGACTTTTAGTTAACACATCAGTAAGCAATTTGGCCATCACTGAATTCAACGTTTATCTCAATCGTAATAGACAAGGATAATGACAAATATAGTTTACAATGTTATTAAGTACATCATTTTATTTAATTGTGTGAATAAAAGGAATCGTCTCCCCGTCGGGGAATTGAACCCCGGTCTCCCGCGTGACAGGTGGGGATACTGACCACTATACTAACGAGGACATATTGGCTTCAGTTCAACAGTGCTCACCTCCATGCGGTTAGGGCATGCCCTCAATCAATTCACAGTATTAAATAGGCAGCTTTGCTTCCTTTGGTTAGGAGAAGCAATCTTTTTTCATAAATGATTACAAATCAGAAATTCCTAGCCAAAAATAATCTGCTTTAATAAGAAATGATTGATTAAAATAAATACCTATCTATCGATCTGTCTATCTATCTTTCTATCTATCTATGTATATGTATATATATATATATATATATATACAATCAGCTCACTTTACCATTTGCAGCTTATAACCACTTACCACCAGGGGTCACTACTAACAAAAAGCATCCACTCCACTTCTAAATCTAGCCCCTAGAGTTGAGCAGAAGCATAAGATTCCCCACTGCTTCATTCCATTTTCCATTAGATTATAGATGTAAATTGTTTTTGATGGTATGGTCTGTGCAGATTGAAATATTCAGAGCATATTCTGACTTTTAGTTAACACATCAGTAAGCAATTTGGCCATCACTGAATTCAACGTTTATCTCAATCGTAATAGACAAGGATAATGACAAATATAGTTTACAATGTTATTAAGTACATCATTTTATTTAATTGTGTGAATAAAAGGAATCGTCTCCCCGTCGAAGAATTGAACCCCGGTCTCCCACGTGACAGGTGGGGATACTGACCACTATACTAACGAGGACATATTGGCTTCAGTTCAACAGTGCTCACCTCCATGCGGTTAGGGCATGCCCTCAATCAATTCACAGTATTGTAATAGGCAGCTTTGCTTCCTTTGGTTAGGAGAAGCAATCTTTTTTCATAAATGATTACAAATCAGAAATTCCTAGCCAAAAATAATCTGCTTTAATAAGAAATGATTGATTAAAATAAATACCTATCTATCGATCTGTCTATCTATCTTTCTATCTATCTATGTATATGTATATATATATATATATATATATACAATCAGCTCACTTTACCATTTGCAGCTTATAACCACTTACCACCAGGGGTCACTACTAACAAAAAGCATCCACTCCACTTCTAAATCTAGCCCCTAGAGTTGAGCAGAAGCATAAGATTCCCCACTGCTTCATTCCATTTTCCATTAGATTATAGATGTAAATATGTTTTTGATGGTATGGTCTGTGCAGATTGAAATATTCAGAGCATATTCTGACTTTTAGTTAACACATCAGTAAGCAATTTGGCCATCACTGAATTCAACGTTTATCTCAATCGTAATAGACAAGGATAATGACAAATATAGTTTACAATGTTATTAAGTACATCATTTTATTTAATTGTGTGAATAAAAGGAATCGTCTCCCCGTCGAAGAATTGAACCCCGGTCTCCCACGTGACAGGTGGGGATACTGACCACTATACTAACGAGGACATATTGGCTTCAGTTCAACAGTGCTCACCTCCATGCGGTTAGGGCATGCCCTCAATCAATTCACAGTATTGTAATAGGCAGCTTTGCTTCCTTTGGTTAGGAGAAGCAATCTTTTTTCATAAATGATTACAAATCAGAAATTCCTAGCCAAAAATAATCTGCTTTAATAAGAAATGATTGATTAAAATAAATACCTATCTATCGATCTGTCTATCTATCTTTCTATCTATCTATGTATATGTATATATATATATATATATACATACAATCAGCTCACTTTACCATTTGCAGCTTATAACCACTTACCACCAGGGGTCACTACTAACAAAAAGCATCCACTCCACTTCTAAATCTAGCCCCTAGAGTTGAGCAGAAGCATAAGATTCCCCACTGCTTCATTCCATTTTCCATTAGATTATAGATGTAAATTGTTTTTGATGGTATGGTCTGTGCAGATTGAAATATTCAGAGCATATTCTGACTTTTAGTTAACACATCAGTAAGCAATTTGGCCATCACTGAATTCAACGTTTATCTCAATCGTAATAGACAAGGATAATGACAAATATAGTTTCAATGTTATTAAGTACATCATTTTATTTAATTGTGTGAATAAAAGGAATCGTCTCCCCGTCGGGGAATTGAACCCAGGTCTCCCGCGTGACAGGCGGGGATACTGACCACTATACTAACGAGGACATATTGGCTTCAGTTCAACAGTGCTCACCTCCATGCGGTTAGGGCATGCCCTCAATCAATTCACAGTATTGTAATAGGCAGCTTTGCTTCCTTTGGTTAGGAGAAGCAATCTTTTTTCATAAATGATTACAAATCAGAAATTCCTAGCCAAAAATAATCTGCTTTAATAAGAAATGATTGATTAAAATAAATACCTATCTATCGATCTGTCTATCTATCTTTCTATCTATCTATGTATATGTATATATATATATATATATATACAATCAGCTCACTTTACCATTTGCAGCTTATAACCACTTACCACCAGGGGTCACTACTAACAAAAAGCATCCACTCCACTTCTAAATCTAGCCCCTAGAGTTGAGCAGAAGCATAAGATTCCCCACTGCTTCATTCCATTTTCCATTAGATTATAGATGTAAATTGTTTTTGATGGTATGGTCTGTGCAGATTGAAATATTCAGAGCATATTCTGACTTTTAGTTAACACATCAGTAAGCAATTTGGCCATCACTGAATTCAACGTTTATCTCAATCGTAATAGACAAGGATAATGACAAATATAGTTTACAATGTTATTAAGTACATCATTTTATTTAATTGTGTGAATAAAAGGAATCGTCTCCCCGTCGGGGAATTGAACCCCGGTCTCCCGCGTGACAGGTGGGGATACTGACCACTATACTAACGAGGACATATTGGCTTCAGTTCAACAGTGCTCACCTCCATGCGGTTAGGGCATGCCCTCAATCAATTCACAGTATTGTAATAGGCAGCTTTGCTTCCTTTGGTTAGGAGAAGCAATCTTTTTTCATAAATGATTACAAATCAGAAATTCCTAGCCAAAAATAATCTGCTTTAATAAGAAATGATTGATTAAAATAAATACCTATCTATCGATCTGTCTATCTATCTTTCTATCTATCTATGTATATGTATATATATATATATATATATATACAATCAGCTCACTTTACCATTTGCAGCTTATAACCACTTACCACCAGGGGTCACTACTAACAAAAAGCATCCACTCCACTTCTAAATCTAGCCCCTAGAGTTGAGCAGAAGCATAAGATTCCCCACTGCTTCATTCCATTTTCCATTAGATTATAGATGTAAATTGTTTTTGATGGTATGGTCTGTGCAGATTGAAATATTCAGAGCATATTCTGACTTTTAGTTAACACATCAGTAAGCAATTTGGCCATCACTGAATTCAACGTTTATCTCAATCGTAATAGACAAGGATAATGACAAATATAGTTTACAATGTTATTAAGTACATCATTTTATTTAATTGTGTGAATAAAAGGAATCGTCTCCCCGTCGAAGAATTGAACCCCGGTCTCCCACGTGACAGGTGGGGATACTGACCACTATACTAACGAGGACATATTGGCTTCAGTTCAACAGTGCTCACCTCCATGCGGTTAGGGCATGCCCTCAATCAATTCACAGTATTGTAATAGGCAGCTTTGCTTCCTTTGGTTAGGAGAAGCAATCTTTTTTCATAAATGATTACAAATCAGAAATTCCTAGCCAAAAATAATCTGCTTTAATAAGAAATGATTGATTAAAATAAATACCTATCTATCGATCTGTCTATCTATCTTTCTATCTATCTATGTATATGTATATATATATATATATATATATACAATCAGCTCACTTTACCATTTGCAGCTTATAACCACTTACCACCAGGGGTCACTACTAACAAAAAGCATCCACTCCACTTCTAAATCTAGCCCCTAGAGTTGAGCAGAAGCATAAGATTCCCCACTGCTTCATTCCATTTTCCATTAGATTATAGATGTAAATATGTTTTTGATGGTATGGTCTGTGCAGATTGAAATATTCAGAGCATATTCTGACTTTTAGTTAACACATCAGTAAGCAATTTGGCCATCACTGAATTCAACGTTTATCTCAATCGTAATAGACAAGGATAATGACAAATATAGTTTACAATGTTATTAAGTACATCATTTTATTTAATTGTGTGAATAAATGGAATCGTCTCCCCGTCGGGGAATTGAACCCCGGTCTCCCGCGTGACAGGTGGGGATACTGACCACTATACTAACGAGGACATATTGGCTTCAGTTCAACAGTGCTCACCTCCATGCGGTTAGGGCATGCCCTCAATCAATTCACAGTATTGTAATAGGCAGCTTTGCTTCCTTTGGTTAGGAGAAGCAATCTTTTTTCATAAATGATTACAAATCAGAAATTCCTAGCCAAAAATAATCTGCTTTAATAAGAAATGATTGATTAAAATAAATACCTATCTATCGATCTGTCTATCTATCTTTCTATCTATCTATGTATATGTATATATATATATATATATATATACAATCAGCTCACTTTACCATTTGCAGCTTATAACCACTTACCACCAGGGGTCACTACTAACAAAAAGCATCCACTCCACTTCTAAATCTAGCCCCTAGAGTTGAGCAGAAGCATAAGATTCCCCACTGCTTCATTCCATTTTCCATTAGATTATAGATGTAAATTGTTTTTGATGGTATGGTCTGTGCAGATTGAAATATTCAGAGCATATTCTGACTTTTAGTTAACACATCAGTAAGCAATTTGGCCATCACTGAATTCAACGTTTATCTCAATCGTAATAGACAAGGATAATGACAAATATAGTTTACAATGTTATTAAGTACATCATTTTATTTAATTGTGTGAATAAAAGGAATCGTCTCCCCGTCGGGGAATTGAACCCCGGTCTCCCGCGTGACAGGTGGGGATACTGACCACTATACTAACGAGGACATATTGGCTTCAGTTCAACAGTGCTCACCTCCATGCGGTTAGGGCATGCCCTCAATCAATTCACAGTATTGTAATAGGCAGCTTTGCTTCCTTTGGTTAGGAGAAGCAATCTTTTTTCATAAATGATTACAAATCAGAAATTCCTAGCCAAAAATAATCTGCTTTAATAAGAAATGATTGATTAAAATAAATACCTATCTATCGATCTGTCTATCTATCTTTCTATCTATCTATGTATATGTATATATATATATATATATATACAATCAGCTCACTTTACCATTTGCAGCTTATAACCACTTACCACCAGGGGTCACTACTAACAAAAAGCATCCACTCCACTTCTAAATCTAGCCCCTAGAGTTGAGCAGAAGCATAAGATTCCCCACTGCTTCATTCCATTTTCCATTAGATTATAGATGTAAATTGTTTTTGATGGTATGGTCTGTGCAGATTGAAATATTCAGAGCATATTCTGACTTTTAGTTAACACATCAGTAAGCAATTTGGCCATCACTGAATTCAACGTTTATCTCAATCGTAATAGACAAGGATAATGACAAATATAGTTTACAATGTTATTAAGTACATCATTTTATTTAATTGTGTGAATAAAAGGAATCGTCTCCCCGTCGGGGAATTGAACCCAGGTCTCCCGCGTGACAGGCGGGGATACTGACCACTATACTAACGAGGACATATTGGCTTCAGTTCAACAGTGCTCACCTCCATGCGGTTAGGGCATGCCCTCAATCAATTCACAGTATTGTAATAGGCAGCTTTGCTTCCTTTGGTTAGGAGAAGCAATCTTTTTTCATAAATGATTACAAATCAGAAATTCCTAGCCAAAAATAATCTGCTTTAATAAGAAATGATTGATTAAAATAAATACCTATCTATCGATCTGTCTATCTATCTTTCTATCTATCTATGTATATGTATATATATATATATATATATACAATCAGCTCACTTTACCATTTGCAGCTTATAACCACTTACCACCAGGGGTCACTACTAACAAAAAGCATCCACTCCACTTCTAAATCTAGCCCCTAGAGTTGAGCAGAAGCATAAGATTCCCCACTGCTTCATTCCATTTTCCATTAGATTATAGATGTAAATTGTTTTTGATGGTATGGTCTGTGCAGATTGAAATATTCAGAGCATATTCTGACTTTTAGTTAACACATCAGTAAGCAATTTGGCCATCACTGAATTCAACGTTTATCTCAATCGTAATAGACAAGGATAATGACAAATATAGTTTACAATGTTATTAAGTACATCATTTTATTTAATTGTGTGAATAAAAGGAATCGTCTCCCCGTCGGGGAATTGAACCCCGGTCTCCCGCGTGACAGGTGGGGATACTGACCACTATACTAACGAGGACATATTGGCTTCAGTTCAACAGTGCTCACCTCCATGCGGTTAGGGCATGCCCTCAATCAATTCACAGTATTGTAATAGGCAGCTTTGCTTCCTTTGGTTAGGAGAAGCAATCTTTTTTCATAAATGATTACAAATCAGAAATTCCTAGCCAAAAATAATCTGCTTTAATAAGAAATGATTGATTAAAATAAATACCTATCTATCGATCTGTCTATCTATCTTTCTATCTATCTATGTATATGTATATATATACATATATATATACAATCAGCTCACTTTACCATTTGCAGCTTATAACCACTTACCACCAGGGGTCACTACTAACAAAAAGCATCCACTCCACTTCTAAATCTAGCCCCTAGAGTTGAGCAGAAGCATAAGATTCCCCACTGCTTCATTCCATTTTCCATTAGATTATAGATGTAAATTGTTTTTGATGGTATGGTCTGTGCAGATTGAAATATTCAGAGCATATTCTGACTTTTAGTTAACACATCAGTAAGCAATTTGGCCATCACTGAATTCAACGTTTATCTCAATCGTAATAGACAAGGATAATGACAAATATAGTTTACAATGTTATTAAGTACATCATTTTATTTAATTGTGTGAATAAAAGGAATCGTCTCCCCGTCGGGGAATTGAACCCCTGTCTCCCGCGTGACAGGTGGGGATACTGACCACTATACTAACGAGGACATATTGGCTTCAGTTCAACAGAGCTCACCTCCATGCGGTTAGGGCATGCCCTCAATCAATTCACAGTATTGTAATAGGCAGCTTTGCTTCCTTTGGTTAGGAGAAGCAATCTTTTTTCATAAATGATTACAAATCAGAAATTCCTAGCCAAAAATAATCTGCTTTAATAAGAAATGATTGATTAAAATAAATACCTATCTATCGATCTGTCTATCTATCTTTCTATCTATCTATGTATATGTATATATATATATATATATATATACAATCAGCTCACTTTACCATTTGCAGCTTATAACCACTTACCACCAGGGGTCACTACTAACAAAAAGCATCCACTCCACTTCTAAATCTAGCCCCTAGAGTTGAGCAGAAGCATAAGATTCCCCACTGCTTCATTCCATTTTCCATTAGATTATAGATGTAAATTGTTTTTGATGGTATGGTCTGTGCAGATTGAAATATTCAGAGCATATTCTGACTTTTAGTTAACACATCAGTAAGCAATTTGGCCATCACTGAATTCAACGTTTATCTCAATCGTAATAGACAAGGATAATGACAAATATAGTTTACAATGTTATTAAGTACATCATTTTATTTAATTGTGTGAATAAAAGGAATCGTCTCCCCGTCGAAGAATTGAACCCCGGTCTCCCACGTGACAGGTGGGGATACTGACCACTATACTAACGAGGACATATTGGCTTCAGTTCAACAGTGCTCACCTCCATGCGGTTAGGGCATGCCCTCAATCAATTCACAGTATTGTAATAGGCAGCTTTGCTTCCTTTGGTTAGGAGAAGCAATCTTTTTTCATAAATGATTACAAATCAGAAATTCCTAGCCAAAAATAATCTGCTTTAATAAGAAATGATTGATTAAAATAAATACCTATCTATCGATCTGTCTATCTATCTTTCTATCTATCTATGTATATGTATATATATATATATATATATATATACAATCAGCTCACTTTACCATTTGCAGCTTATAACCACTTACCACCAGGGGTCACTACTAACAAAAAGCATCCACTCCACTTCTAAATCTAGCCCCTAGAGTTGAGCAGAAGCATAAGATTCCCCACTGCTTCATTCCATTTTCCATTAGATTATAGATGTAAATTGTTTTTGATGGTATGGTCTGTGCAGATTGAAATATTCAGAGCATATTCTGACTTTTAGTTAACACATCAGTAAGCAATTTGGCCATCACTGAATTCAACGTTTATCTCAATCGTAATAGACAAGGATAATGACAAATATAGTTTACAATGTTATTAAGTACATCATTTTATTTAATTGTGTGAATAAAAGGAATCGTCTCCCCGTCGAAGAATTGAACCCCGGTCTCCCACGTGACAGGTGGGGATACTGACCACTATACTAACGAGGACATATTGGCTTCAGTTCAACAGTGCTCACCTCCATGCGGTTAGGGCATGCCCTCAATCAATTCACAGTATTGTAATAGGCAGCTTTGCTTCCTTTGGTTAGGAGAAGCAATCTTTTTTCATAAATGATTACAAATCAGAAATTCCTAGCCAAAAATAATCTGCTTTAATAAGAAATGATTGATTAAAATAAATACCTATCTATCGATCTGTCTATCTATCTTTCTATCTATCTATGTATATGTATATATATATATATATATATATATACAATCAGCTCACTTTACCATTTGCAGCTTATAACCACTTACCACCAGGGGTCACTACTAACAAAAAGCATCCACTCCACTTCTAAATCTAGCCCCTAGAGTTGAGCAGAAGCATAAGATTCCCCACTGCTTCATTCCATTTTCCATTAGATTATAGATGTAAATTGTTTTTGATGGTATGGTCTGTGCAGATTGAAATATTCAGAGCATATTCTGACTTTTAGTTAACACATCAGTAAGCAATTTGGCCATCACTGAATTCAACGTTTATCTCAATCGTAATAGACAAGGATAATGACAAATATAGTTTACAATGTTATTAAGTACATCATTTTTTTAATTGTGTGAATAAAAGGAATCGTCTCCCCGTCGGGGAATTGAACCCCGGTCTCCCGCGTGACAGGCGGGGATACTGACCACTATACTAACGAGGACATATTGGCTTCAGTTCAACAGTGCTCACCTCCATGCGGTTAGGGCATGCCCTCAATCAATTCACAGTATTGTAATAGGCAGCTTTGCTTCCTTTGGTTAGGAGAAGCAATCTTTTTTCATAAATGATTACAAATCAGAAATTCCTAGCCAAAAATAATCTGCTTTAATAAGAAATGATTGATTAAAATAAATACCTATCTATCGATCTGTCTATCTATCTTTCTATCTATCTATGTATATGTATATATATATATATATATATATATACAATCAGCTCACTTCACCATTTGCAGCTTATAACCACTTACCACCAGGGGTCACTACTAACAAAAAGCATCCACTCCACTTCTAAATCTAGCCCCTAGAGTTGAGCAGAAGCATAAGATTCCCCACTGCTTCATTCCATTTTCCATTAGATTATAGATGTAAATTGTTTTTGATGGTATGGTCTGTGCAGATTGAAATATTCAGAGCATATTCTGACTTTTAGTTAACACATCAGTAAGCAATTTGGCCATCACTGAATTCAACGTTTATCTCAATCGTAATAGACAAGGATAATGACAAATATAGTTTACAATGTTATTAAGTACATCATTTTTTTAATTGTGTGAATAAAAGGAATCGTCTCCCCGTCGGGGAATTGAACCCCGGTCTCCCGCGTGACAGGCGGGGATACTGACCACTATACTAACGAGGACATATTGGCTTCAGTTCAACAGTGCTCACCTCCATGCGGTTAGGGCATGCCCTCAATCAATTCACAGTATTGTAATAGGCAGCTTTGCTTCCTTTGGTTAGGAGAAGCAATCTTTTTTCATAAATGATTACAAATCAGAAATTCCTAGCCAAAAATAATCTGCTTTAATAAGAAATGATTGATTAAAATAAATACCTATCTATCGATCTGTCTATCTATCTTTCTATCTATCTATGTATATGTATATATATATATATATATATACAATCAGCTCACTTTACCATTTGCAGCTTATAACCACTTACCACCAGGGGTCACTACTAACAAAAAGCATCCACTCCACTTCTAAATCTAGCCCCTAGAGTTGAGCAGAAGCATAATATTCCCCACTGCTTCATTCCATTTTCCATTAGATTATAGATGTAAATTTTTTTGATGGTATGGTCTGTGCAGATTGAAATATTCAGAGCATATTCTGACTTTTAGTTAACACATCAGTAAGCAATTTGGCCATCACTGAATTCAACGTTTATCTCAATCGTAATAGACAAGGATAATGACAAATATAGTTTACAATGTTATTAAGTACATCATTTTATTTAATTGTGTGAATAAAAGGAATCGTCTCCCCGTCGGGAATTGAACCCAGGTCTCCCGCGTGACAGGCGGGGATACTGACCACTATACTAACGAGGACATATTGGCTTCAGTTCAACAGTGCTCACCTCCATGCGGTTAGGGCATGCCCTCAATCAATTCACAGTATTGTAATAGGCAGCTTTGCTTCCTTTGGTTAGGAGAAGCAATCTTTTTTCATAAATGATTACAAATCAGAAATTCCTAGCCAAAAATAATCTGCTTTAATAAGAAATGATTGATTAAAATAAATACCTATCTATCGATCTGTCTATCTATCTTTCTATCTATCTATGTATATGTATATATATATATATATATATATATATACAATCAGCTCACTTTACCATTTGCAGCTTATAACCACTTACCACCAGGGGTCACTACTAACAAAAAGCATCCACTCCACTTCTAAATCTAGCCCCTAGAGTTGAGCAGAAGCATAAGATTCCCCACTGATTCATTCCATTTTCCATTAGATTATAGATGTAAATTGTTTTTGATGGTATGGTCTGTGCAGATTGAAATATTCAGAGCATATTCTGACTTTTAGTTAACACATCAGTAAGCAATTTGGCCATCACTGAATTCAACGTTTATCTCAATCGTAATAGACAAGGATAATGACAAATATAGTTTACAATGTTATTAAGTACATCATTTTATTTAATTGTGTGAATAAAAGGAATCGTCTCCCCGTCGGGGAATTGAACCCCGGTCTCCCGCGTGACAGGTGGGGATACTGACCACTATACTAACGAGGACATATTGGCTTCAGTTCAACAGTGCTCACCTCCATGCGGTTAGGGCATGCCCTCAATCAATTCACAGTATTGTAATAGGCAGCTTTGCTTCCTTTGGTTAGGAGAAGCAATCTTTTTTCATAAATGATTACAAATCAGAAATTCCTAGCCAAAAATAATCTGCTTTAATAAGAAATGATTGATTAAAATAAATACCTATCTATCGATCTGTCTATCTATCTTTCTATCTATCTATGTATATGTATATATATATATATATATATACAATCAGCTCACTTTACCATTTGCAGCTTATAACCACTTACCACCAGGGGTCACTACTAACAAAAAGCATCCACTCCACTTCTAAATCTAGCCCCTAGAGTTGAGCAGAAGCATAAGATTCCCCACTGCTTCATTCCATTTTCCATTAGATTATAGATGTAAATTGTTTTTGATGGTATGGTCTGTGCAGATTGAAATATTCAGAGCATATTCTGACTTTTAGTTAACACATCAGTAAGCAATTTGGCCATCACTGAATTCAACGTTTATCTCAATCGTAATAGACAAGGATAATGACAAATATAGTTTACAATGTTATTAAGTACATCATTTTATTTAATTGTGTGAATAAAAGGAATCGTCTCCCCGTCGAAGAATTGAACCCCGGTCTCCCACGTGACAGGTGGGGATACTGACCACTATACTAACGAGGACATATTGGCTTCAGTTCAACAGTGCTCACCTCCATGCGGTTAGGGCATGCCCTCAATCAATTCACAGTATTGTAATAGGCAGCTTTGCTTCCTTTGGTTAGGAGAAGCAATCTTTTTTCATAAATGATTACAAATCAGAAATTCCTAGCCAAAAATAATCTGCTTTAATAAGAAATGATTGATTAAAATAAATACCTATCTATCGATCTGTCTATCTATCTTTCTATCTATCTATGTATATGTATATATATATATATATATATATATACAATCAGCTCACTTTACCATTTGCAGCTTATAACCACTTACCACCAGGGGTCACTACTAACAAAAAGCATCCACTCCACTTCTAAATCTAGCCCCTAGAGTTGAGCAGAAGCATAAGATTCCCCACTGCTTCATTCCATTTTCCATTAGATTATAGATGTAAATTGTTTTTGATGGTATGGTCTGTGCAGATTGAAATATTCAGAGCATATTCTGACTTTTAGTTAACACATCAGTAAGCAATTTGGCCATCACTGAATTCAACGTTTATCTCAATCGTAATAGACAAGGATAATGACAAATATAGTTTACAATGTTATTAAGTACATCATTTTATTTAATTGTGTGAATAAAAGGAATCGTCTCCCCGTCGAAGAATTGAACCCCGGTCTCCCACGTGACAGGTGGGGATACTGACCACTATACTAACGAGGACATATTGGCTTCAGTTCAACAGTGCTCACCTCCATGCGGTTAGGGCATGCCCTCAATCAATTCACAGTATTGTAATAGGCAGCTTTGCTTCCTTTGGTTAGGAGAAGCAATCTTTTTTCATAAATGATTACAAATCAGAAATTCCTAGCCAAAAATAATCTGCTTTAATAAGAAATGATTGATTAAAATAAATACCTATCTATCGATCTGTCTATCTATCTTTCTATCTATCTATGTATATGTATATATATATATATATATATATATACAATCAGCTCACTTTACCATTTGCAGCTTATAACCACTTACCACCAGGGGTCACTACTAACAAAAAGCATCCACTCCACTTCTAAATCTAGCCCCTAGAGTTGAGCAGAAGCATAAGATTCCCCACTGCTTCATTCCATTTTCCATTAGATTATAGATGTAAATTGTTTTTGATGGTATGGTCTGTGCAGATTGAAATATTCAGAGCATATTCTGACTTTTAGTTAACACATCAGTAAGCAATTTGGCCATCACTGAATTCAACGTTTATCTCAATCGTAATAGACAAGGATAATGACAAATATAGTTTACAATGTTATTAAGTACATCATTTTTTTAATTGTGTGAATAAAAGGAATCGTCTCCCCGTCGGGGAATTGAACCCCGGTCTCCCGCGTGACAGGCGGGGATACTGACCACTATACTAACGAGGACATATTGGCTTCAGTTCAACAGTGCTCACCTCCATGCGGTTAGGGCATGCCCTCAATCAATTCACAGTATTGTAATAGGCAGCTTTGCTTCCTTTGGTTAGGAGAAGCAATCTTTTTTCATAAATGATTACAAATCAGAAATTCCTAGCCAAAAATAATCTGCTTTAATAAGAAATGATTGATTAAAATAAATACCTATCTATCGATCTGTCTATCTATCTTTCTATCTATCTATGTATATGTATATATATATATATATATATACAATCAGCTCACTTTACCATTTGCAGCTTATAACCACTTACCACCAGGGGTCACTACTAACAAAAAGCATCCACTCCACTTCTAAATCTAGCCCCTAGAGTTGAGCAGAAGCATAATATTCCCCACTGCTTCATTCCATTTTCCATTAGATTATAGATGTAAATTTTTTTGATGGTATGGTCTGTGCAGATTGAAATATTCAGAGCATATTCTGACTTTTAGTTAACACATCAGTAAGCAATTTGGCCATCACTGAATTCAACGTTTATCTCAATCGTAATAGACAAGGATAATGACAAATATAGTTTACAATGTTATTAAGTACATCATTTTATTTAATTGTGTGAATAAAAGGAATCGTCTCCCCGTCGGGAATTGAACCCAGGTCTCCCGCGTGACAGGCGGGGATACTGACCACTATACTAACGAGGACATATTGGCTTCAGTTCAACAGTGCTCACCTCCATGCGGTTAGGGCATGCCCTCAATCAATTCACAGTATTGTAATAGGCAGCTTTGCTTCCTTTGGTTAGGAGAAGCAATCTTTTTTCATAAATGATTACAAATCAGAAATTCCTAGCCAAAAATAATCTGCTTTAATAAGAAATGATTGATTAAAATAAATACCTATCTATCGATCTGTCTATCTATCTTTCTATCTATCTATGTATATGTATATATATATATATATATATATATATACAATCAGCTCACTTTACCATTTGCAGCTTATAACCACTTACCACCAGGGGTCACTACTAACAAAAAGCATCCACTCCACTTCTAAATCTAGCCCCTAGAGTTGAGCAGAAGCATAAGATTCCCCACTGATTCATTCCATTTTCCATTAGATTATAGATGTAAATTGTTTTTGATGGTATGGTCTGTGCAGATTGAAATATTCAGAGCATATTCTGACTTTTAGTTAACACATCAGTAAGCAATTTGGCCATCACTGAATTCAACGTTTATCTCAATCGTAATAGACAAGGATAATGACAAATATAGTTTACAATGTTATTAAGTACATCATTTTATTTAATTGTGTGAATAAAAGGAATCGTCTCCCCGTCGGGGAATTGAACCCCGGTCTCCCGCGTGACAGGTGGGGATACTGACCACTATACTAACGAGGACATATTGGCTTCAGTTCAACAGTGCTCACCTCCATGCGGTTAGGGCATGCCCTCAATCAATTCACAGTATTGTAATAGGCAGCTTTGCTTCCTTTGGTTAGGAGAAGCAATCTTTTTTCATAAATGATTACAAATCAGAAATTCCTAGCCAAAAATAATCTGCTTTAATAAGAAATGATTGATTAAAATAAATACCTATCTATCGATCTGTCTATCTATCTTTCTATCTATCTATGTATATGTATATATATATATATATATATACAATCAGCTCACTTTACCATTTGCAGCTTATAACCACTTACCACCAGGGGTCACTACTAACAAAAAGCATCCACTCCACTTCTAAATCTAGCCCCTAGAGTTGAGCAGAAGCATAAGATTCCCCACTGCTTCATTCCATTTTCCATTAGATTATAGATGTAAATTGTTTTTGATGGTATGGTCTGTGCAGATTGAAATATTCAGAGCATATTCTGACTTTTAGTTAACACATCAGTAAGCAATTTGGCCATCACTGAATTCAACGTTTATCTCAATCGTAATAGACAAGGATAATGACAAATATAGTTTACAATGTTATTAAGTACATCATTTTATTTAATTGTGTGAATAAAAGGAATCGTCTCCCCGTCGAAGAATTGAACCCCGGTCTCCCACGTGACAGGTGGGGATACTGACCACTATACTAACGAGGACATATTGGCTTCAGTTCAACAGTGCTCACCTCCATGCGGTTAGGGCATGCCCTCAATCAATTCACAGTATTGTAATAGGCAGCTTTGCTTCCTTTGGTTAGGAGAAGCAATCTTTTTTCATAAATGATTACAAATCAGAAATTCCTAGCCAAAAATAATCTGCTTTAATAAGAAATGATTGATTAAAATAAATACCTATCTATCGATCTGTCTATCTATCTTTCTATCTATCTATGTATATGTATATATATATATATATATATATATACAATCAGCTCACTTTACCATTTGCAGCTTATAACCACTTACCACCAGGGGTCACTACTAACAAAAAGCATCCACTCCACTTCTAAATCTAGCCCCTAGAGTTGAGCAGAAGCATAAGATTCCCCACTGCTTCATTCCATTTTCCATTAGATTATAGATGTAAATTGTTTTTGATGGTATGGTCTGTGCAGATTGAAATATTCAGAGCATATTCTGACTTTTAGTTAACACATCAGTAAGCAATTTGGCCATCACTGAATTCAACGTTTATCTCAATCGTAATAGACAAGGATAATGACAAATATAGTTTACAATGTTATTAAGTACATCATTTTATTTAATTGTGTGAATAAAAGGAATCGTCTCCCCGTCGGGGAATTGAACCCCGGTCTCCCGCGTGACAGGCGGGGATACTGACCACTATACTAACGAGGACATATTGGCTTCAGTTCAACAGTGCTCACCTCCATGCGGTTAGGGCATGCCCTCAATCAATTCACAGTATTGTAATAGGCAGCTTTGCTTCCTTTGGTTAGGAGAAGCAATCTTTTTTCATAAATGATTACAAATCAGAAATTCCTAGCCAAAAATAATCTGCTTTAATAAGAAATGATTGATTAAAATAAATACCTATCTATCGATCTGTCTATCTATCTTTCTATCTATCTATGTATATGTATATATATATATATATATATATACAATCAGCTCACTTTACCATTTGCAGCTTATAACCACTTACCACCAGGGGTCACTACTAACAAAAAGCATCCACTCCACTTCTAAATCTAGCCCCTAGAGTTGAGCAGAAGCATAAGATTCCCCACTGCTTCATTCCATTTTCCATTAGATTATAGATGTAAATTGTTTTTGATGGTATGGTCTGTGCAGATTGAAATATTCAGAGCATATTCTGACTTTTAGTTAACACATCAGTAAGCAATTTGGCCATCACTGAATTCAACGTTTATCTCAATCGTAATAGACAAGGATAATGACAAATATAGTTTACAATGTTATTAAGTACATCATTTTATTTAATTGTGTGAATAAAAGGAATCGTCTCCCCGTCGGGGAATTGAACCCCGGTCTCCCGCGTGACAGGCGGGGATACTGACCACTATACTAACGAGGACATATTGGCTTCAGTTCAACAGTGCTCACCTCCATGCGGTTAGGGCATGCCCTCAATCAATTCACAGTATTGTAATAGGCAGCTTTGCTTCCTTTGGTTAGGAGAAGCAATCTTTTTTCATAAATGATTACAAATCAGAAATTCCTAGCCAAAAATAATCTGCTTTAATAAGAAATGATTGATTAAAATAAATACCTATCTATCGATCTGTCTATCTATCTTTCTATCTATCTATGTATATGTATATATATATATATATATATATACAATCAGCTCACTTTACCATTTGCAGCTTATAACCACTTACCACCAGGGGTCACTACTAACAAAAAGCATCCACTCCACTTCTAAATCTAGCCCCTAGAGTTGAGCAGAAGCATAAGATTCCCCACTGCTTCATTCCATTTTCCATTAGATTATAGATGTAAATTGTTTTTGATGGTATGGTCTGTGCAGATTGAAATATTCAGAGCATATTCTGACTTTTAGTTAACACATCAGTAAGCAATTTGGCCATCACTGAATTCAACGTTTATCTCAATCGTAATAGACAAGGATAATGACAAATATAGTTTACAATGTTATTAAGTACATCATTTTATTTAATTGTGTGAATAAAAGGAATCGTCTCCCCGTCGGGGAATTGAACCCCGGTCTCCCGCGTGACAGGCGGGGATACTGACCACTATACTAACGAGGACATATTGGCTTCAGTTCAACAGTGCTCACCTCCATGCGGTTAGGGCATGCCCTCAATCAATTCACAGTATTGTAATAGGCAGCTTTGCTTCCTTTGGTTAGGAGAAGCAATCTTTTTTCATAAATGATTACAAATCAGAAATTCCTAGCCAAAAATAATCTGCTTTAATAAGAAATGATTGATTAAAATAAATACCTATCTATCGATCTGTCTATCTATCTTTCTATCTATCTATGTATATGTATATATATATATATATATATATATATACAATCAGCTCACTTTACCATTTGCAGCTTATAACCACTTACCACCAGGGGTCACTACTAACAAAAAGCATCCACTCCACTTCTAAATCTAGCCCCTAGAGTTGAGCAGAAGCATAAGATTCCCCACTGCTTCATTCCATTTTCCATTAGATTATAGATGTAAATTGTTTTTGATGGTATGGTCTGTGCAGATTGAAATATTCAGAGCATATTCTGACTTTTAGTTAACACATCAGTAAGCAATTTGGCCATCACTGAATTCAACGTTTATCTCAATCGTAATAGACAAGGATAATGACAAATATAGTTTACAATGTTATTAAGTACATCATTTTATTTAATTGTGTGAATAAAAGGAATCGTCTCCCCGTCGGGGAATTGAACCCCGGTCTCCCGCGTGACAGGTGGGGATACTGACCACTATACTAACGAGGACATATTGGCTTCAGTTCAACAGTGCTCACCTCCATGCGGTTAGGGCATGCCCTCAATCAATTCACAGTATTGTAATAGGCAGCTTTGCTTCCTTTGGTTAGGAGAAGCAATCTTTTTTCATAAATGATTACAAATCAGAAATTCCTAGCCAAAAATAATCTGCTTTAATAAGAAATGATTGATTAAAATAAATACCTATCTATCGATCTGTCTATCTATCTTTCTATCTATCTATGTATATGTATATATATATATATATATATATACAATCAGCTCACTTTACCATTTGCAGCTTATAACCACTTACCACCAGGGGTCACTACTAACAAAAAGCATCCACTCCACTTCTAAATCTAGCCCCTAGAGTTGAGCAGAAGCATAAGATTCCCCACTGCTTCATTCCATTTTCCATTAGATTATAGATGTAAATTGTTTTTGATGGTATGGTCTGTGCAGATTGAAATATTCAGAGCATATTCTGACTTTTAGTTAACACATCAGTAAGCAATTTGGCCATCACTGAATTCAACGTTTATCTCAATCGTAATAGACAAGGATAATGACAAATATAGTTTACAATGTTATTAAGTACATCATTTTATTTAATTGTGTGAATAAAAGGAATCGTCTCCCCGTCGGGGAATTGAACCCCGGTCTCCCGCGTGACAGGCGGGGATACTGACCACTATACTAACGAGGACATATTGGCTTCAGTTCAACAGTGCTCACCTCCATGCGGTTAGGGCATGCCCTCAATCAATTCACAGTATTGTAATAGGCAGCTTTGCTTCCTTTGGTTAGGAGAAGCAATCTTTTTTCATAAATGATTACAAATCAGAAATTCCTAGCCAAAAATAATCTGCTTTAATAAGAAATGATTGATTAAAATAAATACCTATCTATCGATCTGTCTATCTATCTTTCTATCTATCTATGTATATGTATATATATATATATATATATATACAATCAGCTCACTTTACCATTTGCAGCTTATAACCACTTACCACCAGGGGTCACTACTAACAAAAAGCATCCACTCCACTTCTAAATCTAGCCCCTAGAGTTGAGCAGAAGCATAAGATTCCCCACTGCTTCATTCCATTTTCCATTAGATTATAGATGTAAATTGTTTTTGATGGTATGGTCTGTGCAGATTGAAATATTCAGAGCATATTCTGACTTTTAGTTAACACATCAGTAAGCAATTTGGCCATCACTGAATTCAACGTTTATCTCAATCGTAATAGACAAGGATAATGACAAATATAGTTTACAATGTTATTAAGTACATCATTTTATTTAATTGTGTGAATAAAAGGAATCGTCTCCCCGTCGGGGAATTGAACCCCGGTCTCCCGCGTGACAGGCGGGGATACTGACCACTATACTAACGAGGACATATTGGCTTCAGTTCAACAGTGCTCACCTCCATGCGGTTAGGGCATGCCCTCAATCAATTCACAGTATTGTAATAGGCAGCTTTGCTTCCTTTGGTTAGGAGAAGCAATCTTTTTTCATAAATGATTACAAATCAGAAATTCCTAGCCAAAAATAATCTGCTTTAATAAGAAATGATTGATTAAAATAAATACCTATCTATCGATCTGTCTATCTATCTTTCTATCTATCTATGTATATGTATATATATATATATATATATATACAATCAGCTCACTTTACCATTTGCAGCTTATAACCACTTACCACCAGGGGTCACTACTAACAAAAAGCATCCACTCCACTTCTAAATCTAGCCCCTAGAGTTGAGCAGAAGCATAAGATTCCCCACTGCTTCATTCCATTTTCCATTAGATTATAGATGTAAATTGTTTTTGATGGTATGGTCTGTGCAGATTGAAATATTCAGAGCATATTCTGACTTTTAGTTAACACATCAGTAAGCAATTTGGCCATCACTGAATTCAACGTTTATCTCAATCGTAATAGACAAGGATAATGACAAATATAGTTTACAATGTTATTAAGTACATCATTTTATTTAATTGTGTGAATAAAAGGAATCGTCTCCCCGTCGGGGAATTGAACCCCGGTCTCCCGCGTGACAGGCGGGGATACTGACCACTATACTAACGAGGACATATTGGCTTCAGTTCAACAGTGCTCACCTCCATGCGGTTAGGGCATGCCCTCAATCAATTCACAGTATTGTAATAGGCAGCTTTGCTTCCTTTGGTTAGGAGAAGCAATCTTTTTTCATAAATGATTACAAATCAGAAATTCCTAGCCAAAAATAATCTGCTTTAATAAGAAATGATTGATTAAAATAAATACCTATCTATCGATCTGTCTATCTATCTTTCTATCTATCTATGTATATGTATATATATATATATATATATATACAATCAGCTCACTTTACCATTTGCAGCTTATAACCACTTACCACCAGGGGTCACTACTAACAAAAAGCATCCACTCCACTTCTAAATCTAGCCCCTAGAGTTGAGCAGAAGCATAATATTCCCCACTGCTTCATTCCATTTTCCATTAGATTATAGATGTAAATTGTTTTTGATGGTATGGTCTGTGCAGATTGAAATATTCAGAGCATATTCTGACTTTTAGTTAACACATCAGTAAGCAATTTGGCCATCACTGAATTCAACGTTTATCTCAATCGTAATAGACAAGGATAATGACAAATATAGTTTACAATGTTATTAAGTACATCATTTTATTTAATTGTGTGAATAAAAGGAATCGTCTCCCCGTCGGGAATTGAACCCAGGTCTCCCGCGTGACAGGCGGGGATACTGACCACTATACTAACGAGGACATATTGGCTTCAGTTCAACAGTGCTCACCTCCATGCGGTTAGGGCATGCCCTCAATCAATTCACAGTATTGTAATAGGCAGCTTTGCTTCCTTTGGTTAGGAGAAGCAATCTTTTTTCATAAATGATTACAAATCAGAAATTCCTAGCCAAAAATAATCTGCTTTAATAAGAAATGATTGATTAAAATAAATACCTATCTATCGATCTGTCTATCTATCTTTCTATCTATCTATGTATATGTATATATATATATATATATATATATATACAATCAGCTCACTTTACCATTTGCAGCTTATAACCACTTACCACCAGGGGTCACTACTAACAAAAAGCATCCACTCCACTTCTAAATCTAGCCCCTAGAGTTGAGCAGAAGCATAAGATTCCCCACTGCTTCATTCCATTTTCCATTAGATTATAGATGTAAATTGTTTTTGATGGTATGGTCTGTGCAGATTGAAATATTCAGAGCATATTCTGACTTTTAGTTAACACATCAGTAAGCAATTTGGCCATCACTGAATTCAACGTTTATCTCAATCGTAATAGACAAGGATAATGACAAATATAGTTTACAATGTTATTAAGTACATCATTTTATTTAATTGTGTGAATAAAAGGAATCGTCTCCCCGTCGGGGAATTGAACCCCGGTCTCCCGCGTGACAGGCGGGGATACTGACCACTATACTAACGAGGACATATTGGCTTCAGTTCAACAGTGCTCACCTCCGTGCGGTTAGGGCATGCCCTCAATCAATTCACAGTATTGTAATAGGCAGCTTTGCTTCCTTTGGTTAGGAGAAGCAATCTTTTTTCATAAATGATTACAAATCAGAAATTCCTAGCCAAAAATAATCTGCTTTAATAAGAAATGATTGATTAAAATAAATACCTATCTATCGATCTGTCTATCTATCTTTCTATCTATCTATGTATATGTATATATATATATATATATATATACAATCAGCTCACTTTACCATTTGCAGCTTATAACCACTTACCACCAGGGGTCACTACTAACAAAAAGCATCCACTCCACTTCTAAATCTAGCCCCTAGAGTTGAGCAGAAGCATAATATTCCCCACTGCTTCATTCCATTTTCCATTAGATTATAGATGTAAATTGTTTTTGATGGTATGGTCTGTGCAGATTGAAATATTCAGAGCATATTCTGACTTTTAGTTAACACATCAGTAAGCAATTTGGCCATCACTGAATTCAACGTTTATCTCAATCGTAATAGACAAGGATAATGACAAATATAGTTTACAATGTTATTAAGTACATCATTTTATTTAATTGTGTGAATAAAAGGAATCGTCTCCCCGTCGGGAATTGAACCCAGGTCTCCCGCGTGACAGGCGGGGATACTGACCACTATACTAACGAGGACATATTGGCTTCAGTTCAACAGTGCTCACCTCCATGCGGTTAGGGCATGCCCTCAATCAATTCACAGTATTGTAATAGGCAGCTTTGCTTCCTTTGGTTAGGAGAAGCAATCTTTTTTCATAAATGATTACAAATCAGAAATTCCTAGCCAAAAATAATCTGCTTTAATAAGAAATGATTGATTAAAATAAATACCTATCTATCGATCTGTCTATCTATCTTTCTATCTATCTATGTATATGTATATATATATATATATATATATACAATCAGCTCACTTTACCATTTGCAGCTTATAACCACTTACCACCAGGGGTCACTACTAACAAAAAGCATCCACTCCACTTCTAAATCTAGCCCCTAGAGTTGAGCAGAAGCATAATATTCCCCACTGCTTCATTCCATTTTCCATTAGATTATAGATGTAAATTGTTTTTGATGGTATGGTCTGTGCAGATTGAAATATTCAGAGCATATTCTGACTTTTAGTTAACACATCAGTAAGCAATTTGGCCATCACTGAATTCAACGTTTATCTCAATCGTAATAGACAAGGATAATGACAAATATAGTTTACAATGTTATTAAGTACATCATTTTATTTAATTGTGTGAATAAAAGGAATCGTCTCCCCGTCGGGAATTGAACCCAGGTCTCCCGCGTGACAGGCGGGGATACTGACCACTATACTAACGAGGACATATTGGCTTCAGTTCAACAGTGCTCACCTCCATGCGGTTAGGGCATGCCCTCAATCAATTCACAGTATTGTAATAGGCAGCTTTGCTTCCTTTGGTTAGGAGAAGCAATCTTTTTTCATAAATGATTACAAATCAGAAATTCCTAGCCAAAAATAATCTGCTTTAATAAGAAATGATTGATTAAAATAAATACCTATCTATCGATCTGTCTATCTATCTTTCTATCTATCTATGTATATGTATATATATATATATATATATATATATACAATCAGCTCACTTTACCATTTGCAGCTTATAACCACTTACCACCAGGGGTCACTACTAACAAAAAGCATCCACTCCACTTCTAAATCTAGCCCCTAGAGTTGAGCAGAAGCATAAGATTCCCCACTGCTTCATTCCATTTTCCATTAGATTATAGATGTAAATTGTTTTTGATGGTATGGTCTGTGCAGATTGAAATATTCAGAGCATATTCTGACTTTTAGTTAACACATCAGTAAGCAATTTGGCCATCACTGAATTCAACGTTTATCTCAATCGTAATAGACAAGGATAATGACAAATATAGTTTACAATGTTATTAAGTACATCATTTTATTTAATTGTGTGAATAAAAGGAATCGTCTCCCCGTCGGGGAATTGAACCCCGGTCTCCCGCGTGACAGGCGGGGATACTGACCACTATACTAACGAGGACATATTGGCTTCAGTTCAACAGTGCTCACCTCCGTGCGGTTAGGGCATGCCCTCAATCAATTCACAGTATTGTAATAGGCAGCTTTGCTTCCTTTGGTTAGGAGAAGCAATCTTTTTTCATAAATGATTACAAATCAGAAATTCCTAGCCAAAAATAATCTGCTTTAATAAGAAATGATTGATTAAAATAAATACCTATCTATCGATCTGTCTATCTATCTTTCTATCTATCTATGTATATGTATATATATATATATATATATATACAATCAGCTCACTTTACCATTTGCAGCTTATAACCACTTACCACCAGGGGTCACTACTAACAAAAAGCATCCACTCCACTTCTAAATCTAGCCCCTAGAGTTGAGCAGAAGCATAAGATTCCCCACTGCTTCATTCCATTTTCCATTAGATTATAGATGTAAATTGTTTTTGATGGTATGGTCTGTGCAGATTGAAATATTCAGAGCATATTCTGACTTTTAGTTAACACATCAGTAAGCAATTTGGCCATCACTGAATTCAACGTTTATCTCAATCGTAATAGACAAGGATAATGACAAATATAGTTTACAATGTTATTAAGTACATCATTTTATTTAATTGTGTGAATAAAAGGAATCGTCTCCCCGTCGGGGAATTGAACCCCGGTCTCCCGCGTGACAGGCGGGGATACTGACCACTATACTAACGAGGACATATTGGCTTCAGTTCAACAGTGCTCACCTCCATGCGGTTAGGGCATGCCCTCAATCAATTCACAGTATTGTAATAGGCAGCTTTGCTTCCTTTGGTTAGGAGAAGCAATCTTTTTTCATAAATGATTACAAATCAGAAATTCCTAGCCAAAAATAATCTGCTTTAATAAGAAATGATTGATTAAAATAAATACCTATCTATCGATCTGTCTATCTATCTTTCTATCTATCTATGTATATGTATATATATATATATATATATATACAATCAGCTCACTTTACCATTTGCAGCTTATAACCACTTACCACCAGGGGTCACTACTAACAAAAAGCATCCACTCCACTTCTAAATCTAGCCCCTAGAGTTGAGCAGAAGCATAATATTCCCCACTGCTTCATTCCATTTTCCATTAGATTATAGATGTAAATTGTTTTTGATGGTATGGTCTGTGCAGATTGAAATATTCAGAGCATATTCTGACTTTTAGTTAACACATCAGTAAGCAATTTGGCCATCACTGAATTCAACGTTTATCTCAATCGTAATAGACAAGGATAATGACAAATATAGTTTACAATGTTATTAAGTACATCATTTTATTTAATTGTGTGAATAAAAGGAATCGTCTCCCCGTCGGGAATTGAACCCAGGTCTCCCGCGTGACAGGCGGGGATACTGACCACTATACTAACGAGGACATATTGGCTTCAGTTCAACAGTGCTCACCTCCATGCGGTTAGGGCATGCCCTCAATCAATTCACAGTATTGTAATAGGCAGCTTTGCTTCCTTTGGTTAGGAGAAGCAATCTTTTTTCATAAATGATTACAAATCAGAAATTCCTAGCCAAAAATAATCTGCTTTAATAAGAAATGATTGATTAAAATAAATACCTATCTATCGATCTGTCTATCTATCTTTCTATCTATCTATGTATATGTATATATATATATATATATATATATATACAATCAGCTCACTTTACCATTTGCAGCTTATAACCACTTACCACCAGGGGTCACTACTAACAAAAAGCATCCACTCCACTTCTAAATCTAGCCCCTAGAGTTGAGCAGAAGCATAAGATTCCCCACTGCTTCATTCCATTTTCCATTAGATTATAGATGTAAATTGTTTTTGATGGTATGGTCTGTGCAGATTGAAATATTCAGAGCATATTCTGACTTTTAGTTAACACATCAGTAAGCAATTTGGCCATCACTGAATTCAACGTTTATCTCAATCGTAATAGACAAGGATAATGACAAATATAGTTTACAATGTTATTAAGTACATCATTTTATTTAATTGTGTGAATAAAAGGAATCGTCTCCCCGTCGGGGAATTGAACCCCGGTCTCCCGCGTGACAGGCGGGGATACTGACCACTATACTAACGAGGACATATTGGCTTCAGTTCAACAGTGCTCACCTCCGTGCGGTTAGGGCATGCCCTCAATCAATTCACAGTATTGTAATAGGCAGCTTTGCTTCCTTTGGTTAGGAGAAGCAATCTTTTTTCATAAATGATTACAAATCAGAAATTCCTAGCCAAAAATAATCTGCTTTAATAAGAAATGATTGATTAAAATAAATACCTATCTATCGATCTGTCTATCTATCTTTCTATCTATCTATGTATATGTATATATATATATATATATATATACAATCAGCTCACTTTACCATTTGCAGCTTATAACCACTTACCACCAGGGGTCACTACTAACAAAAAGCATCCACTCCACTTCTAAATCTAGCCCCTAGAGTTGAGCAGAAGCATAATATTCCCCACTGCTTCATTCCATTTTCCATTAGATTATAGATGTAAATTGTTTTTGATGGTATGGTCTGTGCAGATTGAAATATTCAGAGCATATTCTGACTTTTAGTTAACACATCAGTAAGCAATTTGGCCATCACTGAATTCAACGTTTATCTCAATCGTAATAGACAAGGATAATGACAAATATAGTTTACAATGTTATTAAGTACATCATTTTATTTAATTGTGTGAATAAAAGGAATCGTCTCCCCGTCGGGAATTGAACCCAGGTCTCCCGCGTGACAGGCGGGGATACTGACCACTATACTAACGAGGACATATTGGCTTCAGTTCAACAGTGCTCACCTCCATGCGGTTAGGGCATGCCCTCAATCAATTCACAGTATTGTAATAGGCAGCTTTGCTTCCTTTGGTTAGGAGAAGCAATCTTTTTTCATAAATGATTACAAATCAGAAATTCCTAGCCAAAAATAATCTGCTTTAATAAGAAATGATTGATTAAAATAAATACCTATCTATCGATCTGTCTATCTATCTTTCTATCTATCTATGTATATGTATATATATATATATATATATATACAATCAGCTCACTTTACCATTTGCAGCTTATAACCACTTACCACCAGGGGTCACTACTAACAAAAAGCATCCACTCCACTTCTAAATCTAGCCCCTAGAGTTGAGCAGAAGCATAATATTCCCCACTGCTTCATTCCATTTTCCATTAGATTATAGATGTAAATTGTTTTTGATGGTATGGTCTGTGCAGATTGAAATATTCAGAGCATATTCTGACTTTTAGTTAACACATCAGTAAGCAATTTGGCCATCACTGAATTCAACGTTTATCTCAATCGTAATAGACAAGGATAATGACAAATATAGTTTACAATGTTATTAAGTACATCATTTTATTTAATTGTGTGAATAAAAGGAATCGTCTCCCCGTCGGGAATTGAACCCAGGTCTCCCGCGTGACAGGCGGGGATACTGACCACTATACTAACGAGGACATATTGGCTTCAGTTCAACAGTGCTCACCTCCATGCGGTTAGGGCATGCCCTCAATCAATTCACAGTATTGTAATAGGCAGCTTTGCTTCCTTTGGTTAGGAGAAGCAATCTTTTTTCATAAATGATTACAAATCAGAAATTCCTAGCCAAAAATAATCTGCTTTAATAAGAAATGATTGATTAAAATAAATACCTATCTATCGATCTGTCTATCTATCTTTCTATCTATCTATGTATATGTATATATATATATATATATATATATATACAATCAGCTCACTTTACCATTTGCAGCTTATAACCACTTACCACCAGGGGTCACTACTAACAAAAAGCATCCACTCCACTTCTAAATCTAGCCCCTAGAGTTGAGCAGAAGCATAAGATTCCCCACTGCTTCATTCCATTTTCCATTAGATTATAGATGTAAATTGTTTTTGATGGTATGGTCTGTGCAGATTGAAATATTCAGAGCATATTCTGACTTTTAGTTAACACATCAGTAAGCAATTTGGCCATCACTGAATTCAACGTTTATCTCAATCGTAATAGACAAGGATAATGACAAATATAGTTTACAATGTTATTAAGTACATCATTTTATTTAATTGTGTGAATAAAAGGAATCGTCTCCCCGTCGGGGAATTGAACCCCGGTCTCCCGCGTGACAGGCGGGGATACTGACCACTATACTAACGAGGACATATTGGCTTCAGTTCAACAGTGCTCACCTCCGTGCGGTTAGGGCATGCCCTCAATCAATTCACAGTATTGTAATAGGCAGCTTTGCTTCCTTTGGTTAGGAGAAGCAATCTTTTTTCATAAATGATTACAAATCAGAAATTCCTAGCCAAAAATAATCTGCTTTAATAAGAAATGATTGATTAAAATAAATACCTATCTATCGATCTGTCTATCTATCTTTCTATCTATCTATGTATATGTATATATATATATATATATATATACAATCAGCTCACTTTACCATTTGCAGCTTATAACCACTTACCACCAGGGGTCACTACTAACAAAAAGCATCCACTCCACTTCTAAATCTAGCCCCTAGAGTTGAGCAGAAGCATAATATTCCCCACTGCTTCATTCCATTTTCCATTAGATTATAGATGTAAATTGTTTTTGATGGTATGGTCTGTGCAGATTGAAATATTCAGAGCATATTCTGACTTTTAGTTAACACATCAGTAAGCAATTTGGCCATCACTGAATTCAACGTTTATCTCAATCGTAATAGACAAGGATAATGACAAATATAGTTTACAATGTTATTAAGTACATCATTTTATTTAATTGTGTGAATAAAAGGAATCGTCTCCCCGTCGGGAATTGAACCCAGGTCTCCCGCGTGACAGGCGGGGATACTGACCACTATACTAACGAGGACATATTGGCTTCAGTTCAACAGTGCTCACCTCCATGCGGTTAGGGCATGCCCTCAATCAATTCACAGTATTGTAATAGGCAGCTTTGCTTCCTTTGGTTAGGAGAAGCAATCTTTTTTCATAAATGATTACAAATCAGAAATTCCTAGCCAAAAATAATCTGCTTTAATAAGAAATGATTGATTAAAATAAATACCTATCTATCGATCTGTCTATCTATCTTTCTATCTATCTATGTATATGTATATATATATATATATATATATATATACAATCAGCTCACTTTACCATTTGCAGCTTATAACCACTTACCACCAGGGGTCACTACTAACAAAAAGCATCCACTCCACTTCTAAATCTAGCCCCTAGAGTTGAGCAGAAGCATAAGATTCCCCACTGCTTCATTCCATTTTCCATTAGATTATAGATGTAAATTGTTTTTGATGGTATGGTCTGTGCAGATTGAAATATTCAGAGCATATTCTGACTTTTAGTTAACACATCAGTAAGCAATTTGGCCATCACTGAATTCAACGTTTATCTCAATCGTAATAGACAAGGATAATGACAAATATAGTTTACAATGTTATTAAGTACATCATTTTATTTAATTGTGTGAATAAAAGGAATCGTCTCCCCGTCGGGGAATTGAACCCCGGTCTCCCGCGTGACAGGTGGGGATACTGACCACTATACTAACGAGGACATATTGGCTTCAGTTCAACAGTGCTCACCTCCGTGCGGTTAGGGCATGCCCTCAATCAATTCACAGTATTGTAATAGGCAGCTTTGCTTCCTTTGGTTAGGAGAAGCAATCTTTTTTCATAAATGATTACATATCAGAAATTCCTAGCCAAAAATAATCTGCTTTAATAAGAAATGATTGATTAAAATAAATACCTATCTATCGATCTGTCTATCTATCTTTCTATCTATCTATGTATATGTATATATATATATATATATATATACAATCAGCTCACTTTACCATTTGCAGCTTATAACCACTTACCACCAGGGGTCACTACTAACAAAAAGCATCCACTCCACTTCTAAATCTAGCCCCTAGAGTTGAGCAGAAGCATAAGATTCCCCACTGCTTCATTCCATTTTCCATTAGATTATAGATGTAAATTGTTTTTGATGGTATGGTCTGTGCAGATTGAAATATTCAGAGCATATTCTGACTTTTAGTTAACACATCAGTAAGCAATTTGGCCATCACTGAATTCAACGTTTATCTCAATCGTAATAGACAAGGATAATGACAAATATAGTTTACAATGTTATTAAGTACATCATTTTATTTAATTGTGTGAATAAAAGGAATCGTCTCCCCGTCGGGGAATTGAACCCCGGTCTCCCGCGTGACAGGCGGGGATACTGACCACTATACTAACGAGGACATATTGGCTTCAGTTCAACAGTGCTCACCTCCGTGCGGTTAGGGCATGCCCTCAATCAATTCACAGTATTGTAATAGGCAGCTTTGCTTCCTTTGGTTAGGAGAAGCAATCTTTTTTCATAAATGATTACAAATCAGAAATTCCTAGCCAAAAATAATCTGCTTTAATAAGAAATGATTGATTAAAATAAATACCTATCTATCGATCTGTCTATCTATCTTTCTATCTATCTATGTATATGTATATATATATATATATATATATACAATCAGCTCACTTTACCATTTGCAGCTTATAACCACTTACCACCAGGGGTCACTACTAACAAAAAGCATCCACTCCACTTCTAAATCTAGCCCCTAGAGTTGAGCAGAAGCATAATATTCCCCACTGCTTCATTCCATTTTCCATTAGATTATAGATGTAAATTGTTTTTGATGGTATGGTCTGTGCAGATTGAAATATTCAGAGCATATTCTGACTTTTAGTTAACACATCAGTAAGCAATTTGGCCATCACTGAATTCAACGTTTATCTCAATCGTAATAGACAAGGATAATGACAAATATAGTTTACAATGTTATTAAGTACATCATTTTATTTAATTGTGTGAATAAAAGGAATCGTCTCCCCGTCGGGAATTGAACCCAGGTCTCCCGCGTGACAGGCGGGGATACTGACCACTATACTAACGAGGACATATTGGCTTCAGTTCAACAGTGCTCACCTCCATGCGGTTAGGGCATGCCCTCAATCAATTCACAGTATTGTAATAGGCAGCTTTGCTTCCTTTGGTTAGGAGAAGCAATCTTTTTTCATAAATGATTACAAATCAGAAATTCCTAGCCAAAAATAATCTGCTTTAATAAGAAATGATTGATTAAAATAAATACCTATCTATCGATCTGTCTATCTATCTTTCTATCTATCTATGTATATGTATATATATATATATATATATATATATACAATCAGCTCACTTTACCATTTGCAGCTTATAACCACTTACCACCAGGGGTCACTACTAACAAAAAGCATCCACTCCACTTCTAAATCTAGCCCCTAGAGTTGAGCAGAAGCATAAGATTCCCCACTGCTTCATTCCATTTTCCATTAGATTATAGATGTAAATTGTTTTTGATGGTATGGTCTGTGCAGATTGAAATATTCAGAGCATATTCTGACTTTTAGTTAACACATCAGTAAGCAATTTGGCCATCACTGAATTCAACGTTTATCTCAATCGTAATAGACAAGGATAATGACAAATATAGTTTACAATGTTATTAAGTACATCATTTTATTTAATTGTGTGAATAAAAGGAATCGTCTCCCCGTCGGGGAATTGAACCCCGGTCTCCCGCGTGACAGGTGGGGATACTGACCACTATACTAACGAGGACATATTGGCTTCAGTTCAACAGTGCTCACCTCCGTGCGGTTAGGGCATGCCCTCAATCAATTCACAGTATTGTAATAGGCAGCTTTGCTTCCTTTGGTTAGGAGAAGCAATCTTTTTTCATAAATGATTACATATCAGAAATTCCTAGCCAAAAATAATCTGCTTTAATAAGAAATGATTGATTAAAATAAATACCTATCTATCGATCTGTCTATCTATCTTTCTATCTATCTATGTATATGTATATATATATATATATATATATACAATCAGCTCACTTTACCATTTGCAGCTTATAACCACTTACCACCAGGGGTCACTACTAACAAAAAGCATCCACTCCACTTCTAAATCTAGCCCCTAGAGTTGAGCAGAAGCATAATATTCCCCACTGCTTCATTCCATTTTCCATTAGATTATAGATGTAAATTGTTTTTGATGGTATGGTCTGTGCAGATTGAAATATTCAGAGCATATTCTGACTTTTAGTTAACACATCAGTAAGCAATTTGGCCATCACTGAATTCAACGTTTATCTCAATCGTAATAGACAAGGATAATGACAAATATAGTTTACAATGTTATTAAGTACATCATTTTATTTAATTGTGTGAATAAAAGGAATCGTCTCCCCGTCGGGGAATTGAACCCCGGTCTCCCGCGTGACAGGCGGGGATACTGACCACTATACTAACGAGGACATATTGGCTTCAGTTCAACAGTGCTCACCTCCGTGCGGTTAGGGCATGCCCTCAATCAATTCACAGTATTGTAATAGGCAGCTTTGCTTCCTTTGGTTAGGAGAAGCAATCTTTTTTCATAAATGATTACAAATCAGAAATTCCTAGCCAAAAATAATCTGCTTTAATAAGAAATGATTGATTAAAATAAATACCTATCTATCGATCTGTCTATCTATCTTTCTATCTATCTATGTATATGTATATATATATATATATATATATACAATCAGCTCACTTTACCATTTGCAGCTTATAACCACTTACCACCAGGGGTCACTACTAACAAAAAGCATCCACTCCACTTCTAAATCTAGCCCCTAGAGTTGAGCAGAAGCATAATATTCCCCACTGCTTCATTCCATTTTCCATTAGATTATAGATGTAAATTGTTTTTGATGGTATGGTCTGTGCAGATTGAAATATTCAGAGCATATTCTGACTTTTAGTTAACACATCAGTAAGCAATTTGGCCATCACTGAATTCAACGTTTATCTCAATCGTAATAGACAAGGATAATGACAAATATAGTTTACAATGTTATTAAGTACATCATTTTATTTAATTGTGTGAATAAAAGGAATCGTCTCCCCGTCGGGAATTGAACCCAGGTCTCCCGCGTGACAGGCGGGGATACTGACCACTATACTAACGAGGACATATTGGCTTCAGTTCAACAGTGCTCACCTCCATGCGGTTAGGGCATGCCCTCAATCAATTCACAGTATTGTAATAGGCAGCTTTGCTTCCTTTGGTTAGGAGAAGCAATCTTTTTTCATAAATGATTACAAATCAGAAATTCCTAGCCAAAAATAATCTGCTTTAATAAGAAATGATTGATTAAAATAAATACCTATCTATCGATCTGTCTATCTATCTTTCTATCTATCTATGTATATGTATATATATATATATATATATATATATATACAATCAGCTCACTTTACCATTTGCAGCTTATAACCACTTACCACCAGGGGTCACTACTAACAAAAAGCATCCACTCCACTTCTAAATCTAGCCCCTAGAGTTGAGCAGAAGCATAAGATTCCCCACTGCTTCATTCCATTTTCCATTAGATTATAGATGTAAATTGTTTTTGATGGTATGGTCTGTGCAGATTGAAATATTCAGAGCATATTCTGACTTTTAGTTAACACATCAGTAAGCAATTTGGCCATCACTGAATTCAACGTTTATCTCAATCGTAATAGACAAGGATAATGACAAATATAGTTTACAATGTTATTAAGTACATCATTTTATTTAATTGTGTGAATAAAAGGAATCGTCTCCCCGTCGGGGAATTGAACCCCGGTCTCCCGCGTGACAGGTGGGGATACTGACCACTATACTAACGAGGACATATTGGCTTCAGTTCAACAGTGCTCACCTCCGTGCGGTTAGGGCATGCCCTCAATCAATTCACAGTATTGTAATAGGCAGCTTTGCTTCCTTTGGTTAGGAGAAGCAATCTTTTTTCATAAATGATTACATATCAGAAATTCCTAGCCAAAAATAATCTGCTTTAATAAGAAATGATTGATTAAAATAAATACCTATCTATCGATCTGTCTATCTATCTTTCTATCTATCTATGTATATGTATATATATATATATATATATATACAATCAGCTCACTTTACCATTTGCAGCTTATAACCACTTACCACCAGGGGTCACTACTAACAAAAAGCATCCACTCCACTTCTAAATCTAGCCCCTAGAGTTGAGCAGAAGCATAATATTCCCCACTGCTTCATTCCATTTTCCATTAGATTATAGATGTAAATTGTTTTTGATGGTATGGTCTGTGCAGATTGAAATATTCAGAGCATATTCTGACTTTTAGTTAACACATCAGTAAGCAATTTGGCCATCACTGAATTCAACGTTTATCTCAATCGTAATAGACAAGGATAATGACAAATATAGTTTACAATGTTATTAAGTACATCATTTTATTTAATTGTGTGAATAAAAGGAATCGTCTCCCCGTCGGGGAATTGAACCCCGGTCTCCCGCGTGACAGGCGGGGATACTGACCACTATACTAACGAGGACATATTGGCTTCAGTTCAACAGTGCTCACCTCCGTGCGGTTAGGGCATGCCCTCAATCAATTCACAGTATTGTAATAGGCAGCTTTGCTTCCTTTGGTTAGGAGAAGCAATCTTTTTTCATAAATGATTACAAATCAGAAATTCCTAGCCAAAAATAATCTGCTTTAATAAGAAATGATTGATTAAAATAAATACCTATCTATCGATCTGTCTATCTATCTTTCTATCTATCTATGTATATGTATATATATATATATATATATATACAATCAGCTCACTTTACCATTTGCAGCTTATAACCACTTACCACCAGGGGTCACTACTAACAAAAAGCATCCACTCCACTTCTAAATCTAGCCCCTAGAGTTGAGCAGAAGCATAATATTCCCCACTGCTTCATTCCATTTTCCATTAGATTATAGATGTAAATTGTTTTTGATGGTATGGTCTGTGCAGATTGAAATATTCAGAGCATATTCTGACTTTTAGTTAACACATCAGTAAGCAATTTGGCCATCACTGAATTCAACGTTTATCTCAATCGTAATAGACAAGGATAATGACAAATATAGTTTACAATGTTATTAAGTACATCATTTTATTTAATTGTGTGAATAAAAGGAATCGTCTCCCCGTCGGGAATTGAACCCAGGTCTCCCGCGTGACAGGCGGGGATACTGACCACTATACTAACGAGGACATATTGGCTTCAGTTCAACAGTGCTCACCTCCATGCGGTTAGGGCATGCCCTCAATCAATTCACAGTATTGTAATAGGCAGCTTTGCTTCCTTTGGTTAGGAGAAGCAATCTTTTTTCATAAATGATTACAAATCAGAAATTCCTAGCCAAAAATAATCTGCTTTAATAAGAAATGATTGATTAAAATAAATACCTATCTATCGATCTGTCTATCTATCTTTCTATCTATCTATGTATATGTATATATATATATATATATATATATATACAATCAGCTCACTTTACCATTTGCAGCTTATAACCACTTACCACCAGGGGTCACTACTAACAAAAAGCATCCACTCCACTTCTAAATCTAGCCCCTAGAGTTGAGCAGAAGCATAAGATTCCCCACTGCTTCATTCCATTTTCCATTAGATTATAGATGTAAATTGTTTTTGATGGTATGGTCTGTGCAGATTGAAATATTCAGAGCATATTCTGACTTTTAGTTAACACATCAGTAAGCAATTTGGCCATCACTGAATTCAACGTTTATCTCAATCGTAATAGACAAGGATAATGACAAATATAGTTTACAATGTTATTAAGTACATCATTTTATTTAATTGTGTGAATAAAAGGAATCGTCTCCCCGTCGGGGAATTGAACCCCGGTCTCCCGCGTGACAGGTGGGGATACTGACCACTATACTAACGAGGACATATTGGCTTCAGTTCAACAGTGCTCACCTCCGTGCGGTTAGGGCATGCCCTCAATCAATTCACAGTATTGTAATAGGCAGCTTTGCTTCCTTTGGTTAGGAGAAGCAATCTTTTTTCATAAATGATTACAAATCAGAAATTCCTAGCCAAAAATAATCTGCTTTAATAAGAAATGATTGATTAAAATAAATACCTATCTATCGATCTGTCTATCTATCTTTCTATCTATCTATGTATATGTATATATATATATATATATATACAATCAGCTCACTTTACCATTTGCAGCTTATAACCACTTACCACCAGGGGTCACTACTAACAAAAAGCATCCACTCCACTTCTAAATCTAGCCCCTAGAGTTGAGCAGAAGCATAAGATTCCCCACTGCTTCATTCCATTTTCCATTAGATTATAGATGTAAATTGTTTTTGATGGTATGGTCTGTGCAGATTGAAATATTCAGAGCATATTCTGACTTTTAGTTAACACATCAGTAAGCAATTTGGCCATCACTGAATTCAACGTTTATCTCATTCGTAATAGACAAGGATAATGACAAATATAGTTTACAATGTTATTAAGTACATCATTTTATTTAATTGTGTGAATAAAAGGAATCGTCTCCCCGTCGAAGAATTGAACCCCGGTCTCCCACGTGACAGGTGGGGATACTGACCACTATACTAACGAGGACATATTGGCTTCAGTTCAACAGTGCTCACCTCCATGCGGTTAGGGCATGCCCTCAATCAATTCACAGTATTGTAATAGGCAGCTTTGCTTCCTTTGGTTAGGAGAAGCAATCTTTTTTCATAAATGATTACAAATCAGAAATTCCTAGCCAAAAATAATCTGCTTTAATAAGAAATGATTGATTAAAATAAATACCTATCTATCGATCTGTCTATCTATCTTTCTATCTATCTATGTATATGTATATATATATATATATATATATACAATCAGCTCACTTTACCATTTGCAGCTTATAACCACTTACCACCAGGGGTCACTACTAACAAAAAGCATCCACTCCACTTCTAAATCTAGCCCCTAGAGTTGAGCAGAAGCATAAGATTCCCCACTGCTTCATTCCATTTTCCATTAGATTATAGATGTAAATTGTTTTTGATGGTATGGTCTGTGCAGATTGAAATATTCAGAGCATATTCTGACTTTTAGTTAACACATCAGTAAGCAATTTGGCCATCACTGAATTCAACGTTTATCTCAATCGTAATAGACAAGGATAATGACAAATATAGTTTACAATGTTATTAAGTACATCATTTTATTTAATTGTGTGAATAAAAGGAATCGTCTCCCCGTCGGGGAATTGAACCCCGGTCTCCCGCGTGACAGGCGGGGATACTGACCACTATACTAACGAGGACATATTGGCTTCAGTTCAACAGTGCTCACCTCCATGCGGTTAGGGCATGCCCTCAATCAATTCACAGTATTGTAATAGGCAGCTTTGCTTCCTTTGGTTAGGAGAAGCAATCTTTTTTCATAAATGATTACAAATCAGAAATTCCTAGCCAAAAATATTCTGCTTTAATAAGAAATGATTGATTAAAATAAATACCTATCTATCGATCTGTCTATCTATCTTTCTATCTATCTATGTATATGTATATATATATATATATATATATATATACAATCAGCTCACTTTACCATTTGCAGCTTATAACCACTTACCACCAGGGGTCACTACTAACAAAAAGCATCCACTCCACTTCTAAATCTAGCCCCTAGAGTTGAGCAGAAGCATAAGATTCCCCACTGCTTCATTCCATTTTCCATTAGATTATAGATGTAAATTGTTTTTGATGGTATGGTCTGTGCAGATTGAAATATTCAGAGCATATTCTGACTTTTAGTTAACACATCAGTAAGCAATTTGGCCATCACTGAATTCAACGTTTATCTCAATCGTAATAGACAAGGATAATGACAAATATAGTTTACAATGTTATTAAGTACATCATTTTATTTAATTGTGTGAATAAAAGGAATCGTCTCCCCGTCGGGGAATTGAACCCCGGTCTCCCGCGTGACAGGCGGGGATACTGACCACTATACTAACGAGGACATATTGGCTTCAGTTCAACAGTGCTCACCTCCGTGCGGTTAGGGCATGCCCTCAATCAATTCACAGTATTGTAATAGGCAGCTTTGCTTCCTTTGGTTAGGAGAAGCAATCTTTTTTCATAAATGATTACAAATCAGAAATTCCTAGCCAAAAATAATCTGCTTTAATAAGAAATGATTGATTAAAATAAATACCTATCTATCGATCTGTCTATCTATCTTTCTATCTATCTATGTATATGTATGTATATATATATATATATATACAATCAGCTCACTTTACCATTTGCAGCTTATAACCACTTACCACCAGGGGTCACTACTAACAAAAAGCATCCACTCCACTTCTAAATCTAGCCCCTAGAGTTGAGCAGAAGCATAATATTCCCCACTGCTTCATTCCATTTTCCATTAGATTATAGATGTAAATTGTTTTTGATGGTATGGTCTGTGCAGATTGAAATATTCAGAGCATATTCTGACTTTTAGTTAACACATCAGTAAGCAATTTGGCCATCACTGAATTCAACGTTTATCTCAATCGTAATAGACAAGGATAATGACAAATATAGTTTACAATGTTATTAAGTACATCATTTTATTTAATTGTGTGAATAAAAGGAATCGTCTCCCCGTCGGGAATTGAACCCAGGTCTCCCGCGTGACAGGCGGGGATACTGACCACTATACTAACGAGGACATATTGGCTTCAGTTCAACAGTGCTCACCTCCATGCGGTTAGGGCATGCCCTCAATCAATTCACAGTATTGTAATAGGCAGCTTTGCTTCCTTTGGTTAGGAGAAGCAATCTTTTTTCATAAATGATTACAAATCAGAAATTCCTAGCCAAAAATAATCTGCTTTAATAAGAAATGATTGATTAAAATAAATACCTATCTATCGATCTGTCTATCTATCTTTCTATCTATCTATGTATATGTATATATATATATATATATATATATATACAATCAGCTCACTTTACCATTTGCAGCTTATAACCACTTACCACCAGGGGTCACTACTAACAAAAAGCATCCACTCCACTTCTAAATCTAGCCCCTAGAGTTGAGCAGAAGCATAAGATTCCCCACTGCTTCATTCCATTTTCCATTAGATTATAGATGTAAATTGTTTTTGATGGTATGGTCTGTGCAGATTGAAATATTCAGAGCATATTCTGACTTTTAGTTAACACATCAGTAAGCAATTTGGCCATCACTGAATTCAACGTTTATCTCAATCGTAATAGACAAGGATAATGACAAATATAGTTTACAATGTTATTAAGTACATCATTTTATTTAATTGTGTGAATAAAAGGAATCGTCTCCCCGTCGGGGAATTGAACCCCGGTCTCCCGCGTGACAGGTGGGGATACTGACCACTATACTAACGAGGACATATTGGCTTCAGTTCAACAGTGCTCACCTCCGTGCGGTTAGGGCATGCCCTCAATCAATTCACAGTATTGTAATAGGCAGCTTTGCTTCCTTTGGTTAGGAGAAGCAATCTTTTTTCATAAATGATTACAAATCAGAAATTCCTAGCCAAAAATAATCTGCTTTAATAAGAAATGATTGATTAAAATAAATACCTATCTATCGATCTGTCTATCTATCTTTCTATCTATCTATGTATATGTATATATATATATATATATATACAATCAGCTCACTTTACCATTTGCAGCTTATAACCACTTACCACCAGGGGTCACTACTAACAAAAAGCATCCACTCCACTTCTAAATCTAGCCCCTAGAGTTGAGCAGAAGCATAAGATTCCCCACTGCTTCATTCCATTTTCCATTAGATTATAGATGTAAATTGTTTTTGATGGTATGGTCTGTGCAGATTGAAATATTCAGAGCATATTCTGACTTTTAGTTAACACATCAGTAAGCAATTTGGCCATCACTGAATTCAACGTTTATCTCAATCGTAATAGACAAGGATAATGACAAATATAGTTTACAATGTTATTAAGTACATCAATTTATTTAATTGTGTGAATAAAAGGAATCGTCTCCCCGTCGAAGAATTGAACCCCGGTCTCCCACGTGACAGGTGGGGATACTGACCACTATACTAACGAGGACATATTGGCTTCAGTTCAACAGTGCTCACCTCCATGCGGTTAGGGCATGCCCTCAATCAATTCACAGTATTGTAATAGGCAGCTTTGCTTCCTTTGGTTAGGAGAAGCAATCTTTTTTCATAAATGATTACAAATCAGAAATTCCTAGCCAAAAATAATCTGCTTTAATAAGAAATGATTGATTAAAATAAATACCTATCTATCGATCTGTCTATCTATCTTTCTATCTATCTATGTATATGTATATATATATATATATATATATACAATCAGCTCACTTTACCATTTGCAGCTTATAACCACTTACCACCAGGGGTCACTACTAACAAAAAGCATCCACTCCACTTCTAAATCTAGCCCCTAGAGTTGAGCAGAAGCATAAGATTCCCCACTGCTTCATTCCATTTTCCATTAGATTATAGATGTAAATTGTTTTTGATGGTATGGTCTGTGCAGATTGAAATATTCAGAGCATATTCTGACTTTTAGTTAACACATCAGTAAGCAATTTGGCCATCACTGAATTCAACGTTTATCTCAATCGTAATAGACAAGGATAATGACAAATATAGTTTACAATGTTATTAAGTACATCATTTTATTTAATTGTGTGAATAAAAGGAATCGTCTCCCCGTCGGGGAATTGAACCCCGGTCTCCCGCGTGACAGGCGGGGATACTGACCACTATACTAACGAGGACATATTGGCTTCAGTTCAACAGTGCTCACCTCCATGCGGTTAGGGCATGCCCTCAATCAATTGACAGTATTGTAATAGGCAGCTTTGCTTCCTTTGGTTAGGAGAAGCAATCTTTTTTCATAAATGATTACAAATCAGAAATTCCTAGCCAAAAATAATCTGCTTTAATAAGAAATGATTGATTAAAATAAATACCTATCTATCGATCTGTCTATCTATCTTTCTATCTATCTATGTATATGTATATATATATATATATATATACAATCAGCTCACTTTACCATTTGCAGCTTATAACCACTTACCACCAGGGGTCACTACTAACAAAAAGCATCCACTCCACTTCTAAATCTAGCCCCTAGAGTTGAGCAGAAGCATAAGATTCCCCACTGCTTCATTCCATTTTCCATTAGATTATAGATGTAAATTGTTTTTGATGGTATGGTCTGTGCAGATTGAAATATTCAGAGCATATTCTGACTTTTAGTTAACACATCAGTAAGCAATTTGGCCATCACTGAATTCAACGTTTATCTCAATCGTAATAGACAAGGATAATGACAAATATAGTTTACAATGTTATTAAGTACATCATTTTATTTAATTGTGTGAATAAAAGGAATCGTCTCCCCGTCGAAGAATTGAACCCCGGTCTCCCACGTGACAGGTGGGGATACTGACCACTATACTAACGAGGACATATTGGCTTCAGTTCAACAGTGCTCACCTCCATGCGGTTAGGGCATGCCCTCAATCAATTCACAGTATTGTAATAGGCAGCTTTGCTTCCTTTGGTTAGGAGAAGCAATCTTTTTTCATAAATGATTACAAATCAGAAATTCCTAGCCAAAAATAATCTGCTTTAATAAGAAATGATTGATTAAAATAAATACCTATCTATCGATCTGTCTATCTATCTTTCTATCTATCTATGTATATGTATATATATATATATATATATACAATCAGCTCACTTTACCATTTGCAGCTTATAACCACTTACCACCAGGGGTCACTACTAACAAAAAGCATCCACTCCACTTCTAAATCTAGCCCCTAGAGTTGAGCAGAAGCATAAGATTCCCCACTGCTTCATTCCATTTTCCATTAGATTATAGATGTAAATTGTTTTTGATGGTATGGTCTGTGCAGATTGAAATATTCAGAGCATATTCTGACTTTTAGTTAACACATCAGTAAGCAATTTGGCCATCACTGAATTCAACGTTTATCTCAATCGTAATAGACAAGGATAATGACAAATATAGTTTACAATGTTATTAAGTACATCATTTTATTTAATTGTGTGAATAAAAGGAATCGTCTCCCCGTCGGGGAATTGAACCCCGGTCTCCCGCGTGACAGGCGGGGATACTGACCACTATACTAACGAGGACATATTGGCTTCAGTTCAACAGTGCTCACCTCCATGCGGTTAGGGCATGCCCTCAATCAATTCACAGTATTGTAATAGGCAGCTTTGCTTCCTTTGGTTAGGAGAAGCAATCTTTTTTCATAAATGATTACAAATCAGAAATTCCTAGCCAAAAATAATCTGCTTTAATAAGAAATGATTGATTAAAATAAATACCTATCTATCGATCTGTCTATCTATCTTTCTATCTATCTATGTATATGTATATATATATATATATATATACAATCAGCTCACTTTACCATTTGCAGCTTATAACCACTTACCACCAGGGGTCACTACTAACAAAAAGCATCCACTCCACTTCTAAATCTAGCCCCTAGAGTTGAGCAGAAGCATAATATTCCCCACTGCTTCATTCCATTTTCCATTAGATTATAGATGTAAATTGTTTTTGATGGTATGGTCTGTGCAGATTGAAATATTCAGAGCATATTCTGACTTTTAGTTAACACATCAGTAAGCAATTTGGCCATCACTGAATTCAACGTTTATCTCAATCGTAATAGACAAGGATAATGACAAATATAGTTTACAATGTTATTAAGTACATCATTTTATTTAATTGTGTGAATAAAAGGAATCATCTCCCCGTCGAAGAATTGAACCCCGGTCTCCCACGTGACAGGCGGGGATACTGACCACTATACTAACGAGGACATATTGGCTTCAGTTCAACAGTGCTCACCTCCATGCGGTTAGGGCATGCCCTCAATCAATTCACAGTATTGTAATAGGCAGCTTTGCTTCCTTTGGTTAGGAGAAGCAATCTTTTTTCATAAATGATTACAAATCAGAAATTCCTAGCCAAAAATAATCTGCTTTAATAAGAAATGATTGATTAAAATAAATACCTATCTATCGATCTGTCTATCTATCTTTCTATCTATCTATGTATATGTATATATATATATATATATATACAATCAGCTCACTTTACCATTTGCAGCTTATAACCACTTACCACCAGGGGTCACTACTAACAAAAAGCATCCACTCCACTTCTAAATCTAGCCCCTAGAGTTGAGCAGAAGCATAATATTCCCCACTGCTTCATTCCATTTTCCATTAGATTATAGATGTAAATTGTTTTTGATGGTATGGTCTGTGCAGATTGAAATATTCAGAGCATATTCTGACTTTTAGTTAACACATCAGTAAGCAATTTGGCCATCACTGAATTCAACGTTTATCTCAATCGTAATAGACAAGGATAATGACAAATATAGTTTACAATGTTATTAAGTACATCATTTTATTTAATTGTGTGAATAAAAGGAATCGTCTCCCCGTCGGGGAATTGAACCCCGGTCTCCCGCGTGACAGGCGGGGATACTGACCACTATACTAACGAGGACATATTGGCTTCAGTTCAACAGTGCTCACCTCCATGCGGTTAGGGCATGCCCTCAATCAATTCACAGTATTGTAATAGGCAGCTTTGCTTCCTTTGGTTAGGAGAAGCAATCTTTTTTCATAAATGATTACAAATCAGAAATTCCTAGCCAAAAATAATCTGCTTTAATAAGAAATGATTGATTAAAATAAATACCTATCTATCGATCTGTCTATCTATCTTTCTATCTATCTATGTATATGTATATATATATATATATATATACAATCAGCTCACTTTACCATTTGCAGCTTATAACCACTTACCACCAGGGGTCACTACTAACAAAAAGCATCCACTCCACTTCTAAATCTAGCCCCTAGAGTTGAGCAGAAGCATAAGATTCCCCACTGCTTCATTCCATTTTCCATTAGATTATAGATGTAAATTGTTTTTGATGGTATGGTCTGTGCAGATTGAAATATTCAGAGCATATTCTGACTTTTAGTTAACACATCAGTAAGCAATTTGGCCATCACTGAATTCAACGTTTATCTCAATCGTAATAGACAAGGATAATGACAAATATAGTTTACAATGTTATTAAGTACATCATTTTATTTAATTGTGTGAATAAAAGGAATCGTCTCCCCGTCGGGGAATTGAACCCAGGTCTCCCGCGTGACAGGCGGGGATACTGACCACTATACTAACGAGGACATATTGGCTTCAGTTCAACAGTGCTCACCTCCATGCGGTTAGGGCATGCCCTCAATCAATTCACAGTATTGTAATAGGCAGCTTTGCTTCCTTTGGTTAGGAGAAGCAATCTTTTTTCATAAATGATTACAAATCAGAAATTCCTAGCCAAAAATAATCTGCTTTAATAAGAAATGATTGATTAAAATAAATACCTATCTATCGATCTGTCTATCTATCTTTCTATCTATCTATGTATATGTATATATATATATATATATATATATATACAATCAGCTCACTTTACCATTTGCAGCTTATAACCACTTACCACCAGGGGTCACTACTAACAAAAAGCATCCACTCCACTTCTAAATCTAGCCCCTAGAGTTGAGCAGAAGCATAAGATTCCCCACTGCTTCATTCCATTTTCCATTAGATTATAGATGTAAATTGTTTTTGATGGTATGGTCTGTGCAGATTGAAATATTCAGAGCATATTCTGACTTTTAGTTAACACATCAGTAAGCAATTTGGCCATCACTGAATTCAACGTTTATCTCAATCGTAATAGACAAGGATAATGACAAATATAGTTTACAATGTTATTAAGTACATCATTTTATTTAATTGTGTGAATAAAAGGAATCGTCTCCCCGTCGGGGAATTGAACCCCGGTCTCCCGCGTGACAGGTGGGGATACTGACCACTATACTAACGAGGACATATTGGCTTCAGTTCAACAGTGCTCACCTCCATGCGGTTAGGGCATGCCCTCAATCAATTCACAGTATTGTAATAGGCAGCTTTGCTTCCTTTGGTTAGGAGAAGCAATCTTTTTTCATAAATGATTACAAATCAGAAATTCCTAGCCAAAAATAATCTGCTTTAATAAGAAATGATTGATTAAAATAAATACCTATCTATCGATCTGTCTATCTATCTTTCTATCTATCTATGTATATGTATATATATATATATATATATACAATCAGCTCACTTTACCATTTGCAGCTTATAACCACTTACCACCAGGGGTCACTACTAACAAAAAGCATCCACTCCACTTCTAAATCTAGCCCCTAGAGTTGAGCAGAAGCATAAGATTCCCCACTGCTTCATTCCATTTTCCATTAGATTATAGATGTAAATTGTTTTTGATGGTATGGTCTGTGCAGATTGAAATATTCAGAGCATATTCTGACTTTTAGTTAACACATCAGTAAGCAATTTGGCCATCACTGAATTCAACGTTTATCTCAATCGTAATAGACAAGGATAATGACAAATATAGTTTACAATGTTATTAAGTACATCATTTTATTTAATTGTGTGAATAAAAGGAATCGTCTCCCCGTCGGGGAATTGAACCCGGGTCTCCCGCGTGACAGGCGGGGATACTGACCACTATACTAACGAGGACATATTGGCTTCAGTTCAACAGTGCTCACCTCCATGCGGTTAGGGCATGCCCTCAATCAATTCACAGTATTGTAATAGGCAGCTTTGCTTCCTTTGGTTAGGAGAAGCAATCTTTTTTCATAAATGATTACAAATCAGAAATTCCTAGCCAAAAATAATCTGCTTTAATAAGAAATGATTGATTAAAATAAATACCTATCTATCGATCTGTCTATCTATCTTTCTATCTATCTATGTATATGTATATATATATATATATATATATACAATCAGCTCACTTTACCATTTGCAGCTTATAACCACTTACCACCAGGGGTCACTACTAACAAAAAGCATCCACTCCACTTCTAAATCTAGCCCCTAGAGTTGAGCAGAAGCATAATATTCCCCACTGCTTCATTCCATTTTCCATTAGATTATAGATGTAAATTGTTTTTGATGGTATGGTCTGTGCAGATTGAAATATTCAGAGCATATTCTGACTTTTAGTTAACACATCAGTAAGCAATTTGGCCATCACTGAATTCAACGTTTATCTCAATCGTAATAGACAAGGATAATGACAAATATAGTTTACAATGTTATTAAGTACATCATTTTATTTAATTGTGTGAATAAAAGGAATCGTCTCCCCGTCGAAGAATTGAACCCCGGTCTCCCACGTGACAGGTGGGGATACTGACCACTATACTAACGAGGACATATTGGCTTCAGTTCAACAGTGCTCACCTCCATGCGGTTAGGGCATGCCCTCAATCAATTCACAGTATTGTAATAGGCAGCTTTGCTTCCTTTGGTTAGGAGAAGCAATCTTTTTTCATAAATGATTACAAATCAGAAATTCCTAGCCAAAAATAATCTGCTTTAATAAGAAATGATTGATTAAAATAAATACCTATCTATCGATCTGTCTATCTATCTTTCTATCTATCTATGTATATGTATATATATATATATATATATATATATACAATCAGCTCACTTTACCATTTGCAGCTTATAACCACTTACCACCAGGGGTCACTACTAACAAAAAGCATCCACTCCACTTCTAAATCTAGCCCCTAGAGTTGAGCAGAAGCATAAGATTCCCCACTGCTTCATTCCATTTTCCATTAGATTATAGATGTAAATTGTTTTTGATGGTATGGTCTGTGCAGATTGAAATATTCAGAGCATATTCTGACTTTTAGTTAACACATCAGTAAGCAATTTGGCCATCACTGAATTCAACGTTTATCTCAATCGTAATAGACAAGGATAATGACAAATATAGTTTACAATGTTATTAAGTACATCATTTTATTTAATTGTGTGAATAAAAGGAATCGTCTCCCCGTCGGGGAATTGAACCCCGGTCTCCCGCGTGACAGGTGGGGATACTGACCACTATACTAACGAGGACATATTGGCTTCAGTTCAACAGTGCTCACCTCCATGCGGTTAGGGCATGCCCTCAATCAATTCACAGTATTGTAATAGGCAGCTTTGCTTCCTTTGGTTAGGAGAAGCAATCTTTTTTCATAAATGATTACAAATCAGAAATTCCTAGCCAAAAATAATCTGCTTTAATAAGAAATGATTGATTAAAATAAATACCTATCTATCGATCTGTCTATCTATCTTTCTATCTATCTATGTATATGTATATATATATATATATATATATACAATCAGCTCACTTTACCATTTGCAGCTTATAACCACTTACCACCAGGGGTCACTACTAACAAAAAGCATCCACTCCACTTCTAAATCTAGCCCCTAGAGTTGAGCAGAAGCATAAGATTCCCCACTGCTTCATTCCATTTTCCATTAGATTATAGATGTAAATTGTTTTTGATGGTATGGTCTGTGCAGATTGAAATATTCAGAGCATATTCTGACTTTTAGTTAACACATCAGTAAGCAATTTGGCCATCACTGAATTCAACGTTTATCTCAATCGTAATAGACAAGGATAATGACAAATATAGTTTACAATGTTATTAAGTACATCATTTTATTTAATTGTGTGAATAAAAGGAATTGTCTCCCCGTCGGGGAATTGAACCCGGGTCTCCCGCGTGACAGGCGGGGATACTGACCACTATACTAACGAGGACATATTGGCTTCAGTTCAACAGTGCTCACCTCCATGCGGTTAGGGCATGCCCTCAATCAATTCACAGTATTGTAATAGGCAGCTTTGCTTCCTTTGGTTAGGAGAAGCAATCTTTTTTCATAAATGATTACAAATCAGAAATTCCTAGCCAAAAATAATCTGCTTTAATAAGAAATGATTGATTAAAATAAATACCTATCTATCGATCTGTCTATCTATCTTTCTATCTATCTATGTATATGTATATATATATATATATATATACAATCAGCTCACTTTACCATTTGCAGCTTATAACCACTTACCACCAGGGGTCACTACTAACAAAAAGCATCCACTCCACTTCTAAATCTAGCCCCTAGAGTTGAGCAGAAGCATAATATTCCCCACTGCTTCATTCCATTTTCCATTAGATTATAGATGTAAATTGTTTTTGATGGTATGGTCTGTGCAGATTGAAATATTCAGAGCATATTCTGACTTTTAGTTAACACATCAGTAAGCAATTTGGCCATCACTGAATTCAACGTTTATCTCAATCGTAATAGACAAGGATAATGACAAATATAGTTTACAATGTTATTAAGTACATCATTTTATTTAATTGTGTGAATAAAAGGAATCGTCTCCCCGTCGGGGAATTGAACCCAGGTCTCCCGCGTGACAGGCAGGGGATACTGACCACTATACTAACGAGGACATATTGGCTTCAGTTCAACAGTGCTCACCTCCATGCGGTTAGGGCATGCCCTCAATCAATTCACAGTATTGTAATAGGCAGCTTTGCTTCCTTTGGTTAGGAGAAGCAATCTTTTTTCATAAATGATTACAAATCAGAAATTCCTAGCCAAAAATAATCTGCTTTAATAAGAAATGATTGATTAAAATAAATACCTATCTATCGATCTGTCTATCTATCTTTCTATCTATCTATGTATATGTATATATATATATATATATATATATATACAATCAGCTCACTTTACCATTTGCAGCTTATAACCACTTACCACCAGGGGTCACTACTAACAAAAAGCATCCACTCCACTTCTAAATCTAGCCCCTAGAGTTGAGCAGAAGCATAAGATTCCCCACTGCTTCATTCCATTTTCCATTAGATTATAGATGTAAATTGTTTTTGATGGTATGGTCTGTGCAGATTGAAATATTCAGAGCATATTCTGACTTTTAGTTAACACATCAGTAAGCAATTTGGCCATCACTGAATTCAACGTTTATCTCAATCGTAATAGACAAGGATAATGACAAATATAGTTTACAATGTTATTAAGTACATCATTTTATTTAATTGTGTGAATAAAAGGAATCGTCTCCCCGTCGGGGAATTGAACCCCGGTCTCCCGCGTGACAGGTGGGGATACTGACCACTATACTAACGAGGACATATTGGCTTCAGTTCAACAGTGCTCACCTCCATGCGGTTAGGGCATGCCCTCAATCAATTCACAGTATTGTAATAGGCAGCTTTGCTTCCTTTGGTTAGGAGAAGCAATCTTTTTTCATAAATGATTACAAATCAGAAATTCCTAGCCAAAAATAATCTGCTTTAATAAGAAATGATTGATTAAAATAAATACCTATCTATCGATCTGTCTATCTATCTTTCTATCTATCTATGTATATGTATATATATATATATATATATACAATCAGCTCACTTTACCATTTGCAGCTTATAACCACTTACCACCAGGGGTCACTACTAACAAAAAGCATCCACTCCACTTCTAAATATAGCCCCTAGAGTTGAGCAGAAGCATAAGATTCCCCACTGCTTCATTCCATTTTCCATTAGATTATAGATGTAAATTGTTTTTGATGGTATGGTCTGTGCAGATTGAAATATTCAGAGCATATTCTGACTTTTAGTTAACACATCAGTAAGCAATTTGGCCATCACTGAATTCAACGTTTATCTCAATCGTAATAGACAAGGATAATGACAAATATAGTTTACAATGTTATTAAGTACATCATTTTATTTAATTGTGTGAATAAAAGGAATCGTCTCCCCGTCGGGGAATTGAACCCAGGTCTCCCGCGTGACAGGCGGGGATACTGACCACTATACTAACGAGGACATATTGGCTTCAGTTCAACAGTGCTCACCTCCATGCGGTTAGGGCATGCCCTCAATCAATTCACAGTATTGTAATAGGCAGCTTTGCTTCCTTTGGTTAGGAGAAGCAATCTTTTTTCATAAATGATTACAAATCAGAAATTCCTAGCCAAAAATAATCTGCTTTAATAAGAAATGATTGATTAAAATAAATACCTATCTATCGATCTGTCTATCTATCTTTCTATCTATCTATGTATATGTATATATATATATATATATATATATACAATCAGCTCACTTTACCATTTGCAGCTTATAACCACTTACCACCAGGGGTCACTACTAACAAAAAGCATCCACTCCACTTCTAAATCTAGCCCCTAGAGTTGAGCAGAAGCATAAGATTCCCCACTGCTTCATTCCATTTTCCATTAGATTATAGATGTAAATTGTTTTTGATGGTATGGTCTGTGCAGATTGAAATATTCAGAGCATATTCTGACTTTTAGTTAACACATCAGTAAGCAATTTGGCCATCACTGAATTCAACGTTTATCTCAATCGTAATAGACAAGGATAATGACAAATATAGTTTACAATGTTATTAAGTACATCATTTTATTTAATTGTGTGAATAAAAGGAATCGTCTCCCCGTCGGGGAATTGAACCCAGGTCTCCCGCGTGACAGGCGGGGATACTGACCACTATACTAACGAGGACATATTGGCTTCAGTTCAACAGTGCTCACCTCCATGCGGTTAGGGCATGCCCTCAATCAATTCACAGTATTGTAATAGGCAGCTTTGCTTCCTTTGGTTAGGAGAAGCAATCTTTTTTCATAAATGATTACAAATCAGAAATTCCTAGCCAAAAATAATCTGCTTTAATAAGAAATGATTGATTAAAATAAATACCTATCTATCGATCTGTCTATCTATCTTTCTATCTATCTATGTATATGTATATATATATATATATATATATATACAATCAGCTCACTTTACCATTTGCAGCTTATAACCACTTACCACCAGGGGTCACTACTAACAAAAAGCATCCACTCCACTTCTAAATCTAGCCCCTAGAGTTGAGCAGAAGCATAAGATTCCCCACTGCTTCATTCCATTTTCCATTAGATTATAGATGTAAATTGTTTTTGATGGTATGGTCTGTGCAGATTGAAATATTCAGAGCATATTCTGACTTTTAGTTAACACATCAGTAAGCAATTTGGCCATCACTGAATTCAACGTTTATCTCAATCGTAATAGACAAGGATAATGACAAATATAGTTTACAATGTTATTAAGTACATCATTTTATTTAATTGTGTGAATAAAAGGAATCGTCTCCCCGTCGGGGAATTGAACCCCGGTCTCCCGCGTGACAGGTGGGGATACTGACCACTATACTAACGAGGACATATTGGCTTCAGTTCAACAGTGCTCACCTCCATGCGGTTAGGGCATGCCCTCAATCAATTCACAGTATTGTAATAGGCAGCTTTGCTTCCTTTGGTTAGGAGAAGCAATCTTTTTTCATAAATGATTACAAATCAGAAATTCCTAGCCAAAAATAATCTGCTTTAATAAGAAATGATTGATTAAAATAAATACCTATCTATCGATCTGTCTATCTATCTTTCTATCTATCTATGTATATGTATATATATATATATATATATATACAATCAGCTCACTTTACCATTTGCAGCTTATAACCACTTACCACCAGGGGTCACTACTAACAAAAAGCATCCACTCCACTTCTAAATCTAGCCCCTAGAGTTGAGCAGAAGCATAAGATTCCCCACTGCTTCATTCCATTTTCCATTAGATTATAGATGTAAATTGTTTTTGATGGTATGGTCTGTGCAGATTGAAATATTCAGAGCATATTCTGACTTTTAGTTAACACATCAGTAAGCAATTTGGCCATCACTGAATTCAACGTTTATCTCAATCGTAATAGACAAGGATAATGACAAATATAGTTTACAATGTTATTAAGTACATCATTTTATTTAATTGTGTGAATAAAAGGAATCGTCTCCCCGTCGGGGAATTGAACCCGGGTCTCCCGCGTGACAGGCGGGGATACTGACCACTATACTAACGAGGACATATTGGCTTCAGTTCAACAGTGCTCACCTCCATGCGGTTAGGGCATGCCCTCAATCAATTCACAGTATTGTAATAGGCAGCTTTGCTTCCTTTGGTTAGGAGAAGCAATCTTTTTTCATAAATGATTACAAATCAGAAATTCCTAGCCAAAAATAATCTGCTTTAATAAGAAATGATTGATTAAAATAAATACCTATCTATCGATCTGTCTATCTATCTTTCTATCTATCTATGTATATGTATATATATATATATATATATACAATCAGCTCACTTTACCATTTGCAGCTTATAACCACTTACCACCAGGGGTCACTACTAACAAAAAGCATCCACTCCACTTCTAAATCTAGCCCCTAGAGTTGAGCAGAAGCATAATATTCCCCACTGCTTCATTCCATTTTCCATTAGATTATAGATGTAAATTGTTTTTGATGGTATGGTCTGTGCAGATTGAAATATTCAGAGCATATTCTGACTTTTAGTTAACACATCAGTAAGCAATTTGGCCATCACTGAATTCAACGTTTATCTCAATCGTAATAGACAAGGATAATGACAAATATAGTTTACAATGTTATTAAGTACATCATTTTATTTAATTGTGTGAATAAAAGGAATCGTCTCCCCGTCGGGGAATTGAACCCAGGTCTCCCGCGTGACAGGCGGGGATACTGACCACTATACTAACGAGGACATATTGGCTTCAGTTCAACAGTGCTCACCTCCATGCGGTTAGGGCATGCCCTCAATCAATTCACAGTATTGTAATAGGCAGCTTTGCTTCCTTTGGTTAGGAGAAGCAATCTTTTTTCATAAATGATTACAAATCAGAAATTCCTAGCCAAAAATAATCTGCTTTAATAAGAAATGATTGATTAAAATAAATACCTATCTATCGATCTGTCTATCTATCTTTCTATCTATCTATGTATATGTATATATATATATATATATATATACAATCAGCTCACTTTACCATTTGCAGCTTATAACCACTTACCACCAGGGGTCACTACTAACAAAAAGCATCCACTCCACTTCTAAATCTAGCCCCTAGAGTTGAGCAGAAGCATAAGATTCCCCACTGCTTCATTCCATTTTCCATTAGATTATAGATGTAAATTGTTTTTGATGGTATGGTCTGTGCAGATTGAAATATTCAGAGCATATTCTGACTTTTAGTTAACACATCAGTAAGCAATTTGGCCATCACTGAATTCAACGTTTATCTCAATCGTAATAGACAAGGATAATGACAAATATAGTTTACAATGTTATTAAGTACATCATTTTATTTAATTGTGTGAATAAAAGGAATTGTCTCCCCGTCGGGGAATTGAACCCGGGTCTCCCGCGTGACAGGCGGGGATACTGACCACTATACTAACGAGGACATATTGGCTTCAGTTCAACAGTGCTCACCTCCATGCGGTTAGGGCATGCCCTCAATCAATTCACAGTATTGTAATAGGCAGCTTTGCTTCCTTTGGTTAGGAGAAGCAATCTTTTTTCATAAATGATTACAAATCAGAAATTCCTAGCCAAAAATAATCTGCTTTAATAAGAAATGATTGATTAAAATAAATACCTATCTATCGATCTGTCTATCTATCTTTCTATCTATCTATGTATATGTATATATATATATATATATATACAATCAGCTCACTTTACCATTTGCAGCTTATAACCACTTACCACCAGGGGTCACTACTAACAAAAAGCATCCACTCCACTTCTAAATCTAGCCCCTAGAGTTGAGCAGAAGCATAATATTCCCCACTGCTTCATTCCATTTTCCATTAGATTATAGATGTAAATTGTTTTTGATGGTATGGTCTGTGCAGATTGAAATATTCAGAGCATATTCTGACTTTTAGTTAACACATCAGTAAGCAATTTGGCCATCACTGAATTCAACGTTTATCTCAATCGTAATAGACAAGGATAATGACAAATATAGTTTACAATGTTATTAAGTACATCATTTTATTTAATTGTGTGAATAAAAGGAATCGTCTCCCCGTCGGGGAATTGAACCCAGGTCTCCCGCGTGACAGGCAGGGGATACTGACCACTATACTAACGAGGACATATTGGCTTCAGTTCAACAGTGCTCACCTCCATGCGGTTAGGGCATGCCCTCAATCAATTCACAGTATTGTAATAGGCAGCTTTGCTTCCTTTGGTTAGGAGAAGCAATCTTTTTTCATAAATGATTACAAATCAGAAATTCCTAGCCAAAAATAATCTGCTTTAATAAGAAATGATTGATTAAAATAAATACCTATCTATCGATCTGTCTATCTATCTTTCTATCTATCTATGTATATGTATATATATATATATATATATATATATACAATCAGCTCACTTTACCATTTGCAGCTTATAACCACTTACCACCAGGGGTCACTACTAACAAAAAGCATCCACTCCACTTCTAAATCTAGCCCCTAGAGTTGAGCAGAAGCATAAGATTCCCCACTGCTTCATTCCATTTTCCATTAGATTATAGATGTAAATTGTTTTTGATGGTATGGTCTGTGCAGATTGAAATATTCAGAGCATATTCTGACTTTTAGTTAACACATCAGTAAGCAATTTGGCCATCACTGAATTCAACGTTTATCTCAATCGTAATAGACAAGGATAATGACAAATATAGTTTACAATGTTATTAAGTACATCATTTTATTTAATTGTGTGAATAAAAGGAATCGTCTCCCCGTCGGGGAATTGAACCCCGGTCTCCCGCGTGACAGGTGGGGATACTGACCACTATACTAACGAGGACATATTGGCTTCAGTTCAACAGTGCTCACCTCCATGCGGTTAGGGCATGCCCTCAATCAATTCACAGTATTGTAATAGGCAGCTTTGCTTCCTTTGGTTAGGAGAAGCAATCTTTTTTCATAAATGATTACAAATCAGAAATTCCTAGCCAAAAATAATCTGCTTTAATAAGAAATGATTGATTAAAATAAATACCTATCTATCGATCTGTCTATCTATCTTTCTATCTATCTATGTATATGTATATATATATATATATATATACAATCAGCTCACTTTACCATTTGCAGCTTATAACCACTTACCACCAGGGGTCACTACTAACAAAAAGCATCCACTCCACTTCTAAATATAGCCCCTAGAGTTGAGCAGAAGCATAAGATTCCCCACTGCTTCATTCCATTTTCCATTAGATTATAGATGTAAATTGTTTTTGATGGTATGGTCTGTGCAGATTGAAATATTCAGAGCATATTCTGACTTTTAGTTAACACATCAGTAAGCAATTTGGCCATCACTGAATTCAACGTTTATCTCAATCGTAATAGACAAGGATAATGACAAATATAGTTTACAATGTTATTAAGTACATCATTTTATTTAATTGTGTGAATAAAAGGAATCGTCTCCCCGTCGGGGAATTGAACCCAGGTCTCCCGCGTGACAGGCGGGGATACTGACCACTATACTAACGAGGACATATTGGCTTCAGTTCAACAGTGCTCACCTCCATGCGGTTAGGGCATGCCCTCAATCAATTCACAGTATTGTAATAGGCAGCTTTGCTTCCTTTGGTTAGGAGAAGCAATCTTTTTTCATAAATGATTACAAATCAGAAATTCCTAGCCAAAAATAATCTGCTTTAATAAGAAATGATTGATTAAAATAAATACCTATCTATCGATCTGTCTATCTATCTTTCTATCTATCTATGTATATGTATATATATATATATATATATATATACAATCAGCTCACTTTACCATTTGCAGCTTATAACCACTTACCACCAGGGGTCACTACTAACAAAAAGCATCCACTCCACTTCTAAATCTAGCCCCTAGAGTTGAGCAGAAGCATAAGATTCCCCACTGCTTCATTCCATTTTCCATTAGATTATAGATGTAAATTGTTTTTGATGGTATGGTCTGTGCAGATTGAAATATTCAGAGCATATTCTGACTTTTAGTTAACACATCAGTAAGCAATTTGGCCATCACTGAATTCAACGTTTATCTCAATCGTAATAGACAAGGATAATGACAAATATAGTTTACAATGTTATTAAGTACATCATTTTATTTAATTGTGTGAATAAAAGGAATCGTCTCCCCGTCGGGGAATTGAACCCCGGTCTCCCGCGTGACAGGTGGGGATACTGACCACTATACTAACGAGGACATATTGGCTTCAGTTCAACAGTGCTCACCTCCATGCGGTTAGGGCATGCCCTCAATCAATTCACAGTATTGTAATAGGCAGCTTTGCTTCCTTTGGTTAGGAGAAGCAATCTTTTTTCATAAATGATTACAAATCAGAAATTCCTAGCCAAAAATAATCTGCTTTAATAAGAAATGATTGATTAAAATAAATACCTATCTATCGATCTGTCTATCTATCTTTCTATCTATCTATGTATATGTATATATATATATATATATATATACAATCAGCTCACTTTACCATTTGCAGCTTATAACCACTTACCACCAGGGGTCACTACTAACAAAAAGCATCCACTCCACTTCTAAATCTAGCCCCTAGAGTTGAGCAGAAGCATAAGATTCCCCACTGCTTCATTCCATTTTCCATTAGATTATAGATGTAAATTGTTTTTGATGGTATGGTCTGTGCAGATTGAAATATTCAGAGCATATTCTGACTTTTAGTTAACACATCAGTAAGCAATTTGGCCATCACTGAATTCAACGTTTATCTCAATCGTAATAGACAAGGATAATGACAAATATAGTTTACAATGTTATTAAGTACATCATTTTATTTAATTGTGTGAATAAAAGGAATCGTCTCCCCGTCGGGGAATTGAACCCGGGTCTCCCGCGTGACAGGCGGGGATACTGACCACTATACTAACGAGGACATATTGGCTTCAGTTCAACAGTGCTCACCTCCATGCGGTTAGGGCATGCCCTCAATCAATTCACAGTATTGTAATAGGCAGCTTTGCTTCCTTTGGTTAGGAGAAGCAATCTTTTTTCATAAATGATTACAAATCAGAAATTCCTAGCCAAAAATAATCTGCTTTAATAAGAAATGATTGATTAAAATAAATACCTATCTATCGATCTGTCTATCTATCTTTCTATCTATCTATGTATATGTATATATATATATATATATATACAATCAGCTCACTTTACCATTTGCAGCTTATAACCACTTACCACCAGGGGTCACTACTAACAAAAAGCATCCACTCCACTTCTAAATCTAGCCCCTAGAGTTGAGCAGAAGCATAATATTCCCCACTGCTTCATTCCATTTTCCATTAGATTATAGATGTAAATTGTTTTTGATGGTATGGTCTGTGCAGATTGAAATATTCAGAGCATATTCTGACTTTTAGTTAACACATCAGTAAGCAATTTGGCCATCACTGAATTCAACGTTTATCTCAATCGTAATAGACAAGGATAATGACAAATATAGTTTACAATGTTATTAAGTACATCATTTTATTTAATTGTGTGAATAAAAGGAATCGTCTCCCCGTCGGGGAATTGAACCCAGGTCTCCCGCGTGACAGGCGGGGATACTGACCACTATACTAACGAGGACATATTGGCTTCAGTTCAACAGTGCTCACCTCCATGCGGTTAGGGCATGCCCTCAATCAATTCACAGTATTGTAATAGGCAGCTTTGCTTCCTTTGGTTAGGAGAAGCAATCTTTTTTCATAAATGATTACAAATCAGAAATTCCTAGCCAAAAATAATCTGCTTTAATAAGAAATGATTGATTAAAATAAATACCTATCTATCGATCTGTCTATCTATCTTTCTATCTATCTATGTATATGTATATATATATATATATATATATATACAACCAGCTCACTTTACCATTTGCAGCTTATAACCACTTACCACCAGGGGTCACTACTAACAAAAAGCATCCACTCCACTTCTAAATCTAGCCCCTAGAGTTGAGCAGAAGCATAAGATTCCCCACTGCTTCATTCCATTTTCCATTAGATTATAGATGTAAATTGTTTTTGATGGTATGGTCTGTGCAGATTGAAATATTCAGAGCATATTCTGACTTTTAGTTAACACATCAGTAAGCAATTTGGCCATCACTGAATTCAACGTTTATCTCAATCGTAATAGACAAGGATAATGACAAATATAGTTTACAATGTTATTAAGTACATCATTTTATTTAATTGTGTGAATAAAAGGAATCGTCTCCCCGTCGGGGAATTGAACCCCGGTCTCCCGCGTGACAGGTGGGGATACTGACCACTATACTAACGAGGACATATTGGCTTCAGTTCAACAGTGCTCACCTCCATGCGGTTAGGGCATGCCCTCAATCAATTCACAGTATTGTAATAGGCAGCTTTGCTTCCTTTGGTTAGGAGAAGCAATCTTTTTTCATAAATGATTACAAATCAGAAATTCCTAGCCAAAAATAATCTGCTTTAATAAGAAATGATTGATTAAAATAAATACCTATCTATCGATCTGTCTATCTATCTTTCTATCTATCTATGTATATGTATATATATATATATATATATATATACAACCAGCTCACTTTACCATTTGCAGCTTATAACCACTTACCACCAGGGGTCACTACTAACAAAAAGCATCCACTCCACTTCTAAATCTAGCCCCTAGAGTTGAGCAGAAGCATAAGATTCCCCACTGCTTCATTCCATTTTCCATTAGATTATAGATGTAAATTGTTTTTGATGGTATGGTCTGTGCAGATTGAAATATTCAGAGCATATTCTGACTTTTAGTTAACACATCAGTAAGCAATTTGGCCATCACTGAATTCAACGTTTATCTCAATCGTAATAGACAAGGATAATGACAAATATAGTTTACAATGTTATTAAGTACATCATTTTATTTAATTGTGTGAATAAAAGGAATTGTCTCCCCGTCGGGGAATTGAACCCCGGTCTCCCGCGTGACAGGCGGGGATACTGACCACTATACTAACGAGGACATATTGGCTTCAGTTCAACAGTGCTCACCTCCATGCGGTTAGGGCATGCCCTCAATCAATTCACAGTATTGTAATAGGCAGCTTTGCTTCCTTTGGTTAGGAGAAGCAATCTTTTTTCATAAATGATTACAAATCAGAAATTCCTAGCCAAAAATAATCTGCTTTAATAAGAAATGATTGATTAAAATAAATACCTATCTATCGATCTGTCTATCTATCTTTCTATCTATCTATGTATATGTATATATATATATATATATATACAATCAGCTCACTTTACCATTTGCAGCTTATAACCACTTACCACCAGGGGTCACTACTAACAAAAAGCATCCACTCCACTTCTAAATCTAGCCCCTAGAGTTGAGCAGAAGCATAATATTCCCCACTGCTTCATTCCATTTTCCATTAGATTATAGATGTAAATTGTTTTTGATGGTATGGTCTGTGCAGATTGAAATATTCAGAGCATATTCTGACTTTTAGTTAACACATCAGTAAGCAATTTGGCCATCACTGAATTCAACGTTTATCTCAATCGTAATAGACAAGGATAATGACAAATATAGTTTACAATGTTATTAAGTACATCATTTTATTTAATTGTGTGAATAAAAGGAATCGTCTCCCCGTCGGGGAATTGAACCCCGGTCTCCCGCGTGACAGGCGGGGATACTGACCACTATACTAACGAGGACATATTGGCTTCAGTTCAACAGTGCTCACCTCCATGCGGTTAGGGCATGCCCTCAATCAATTCACAGTATTGTAATAGGCAGCTTTGCTTCCTTTGGTTAGGAGAAGCAATCTTTTTTCATAAATGATTACAAATCAGAAATTCCTAGCCAAAAATAATCTGCTTTAATAAGAAATGATTGATTAAAATAAATACCTATCTATCGATCTGTCTATCTATCTTTCTATCTATCTATGTATATGTATATATATATATATATATATACAATCAGCTCACTTTACCATTTGCAGCTTATAACCACTTACCACCAGGGGTCACTACTAACAAAAAGCATCCACTCCACTTCTAAATCTAGCCCCTAGAGTTGAGCAGAAGCATAAGATTCCCCACTGCTTCATTCCATTTTCCATTAGATTATAGATGTAAATTGTTTTTGATGGTATGGTCTGTGCAGATTGAAATATTCAGAGCATATTCTGACTTTTAGTTAACACATCAGTAAGCAATTTGGCCATCACTGAATTCAACGTTTATCTCAATCGTAATAGACAAGGATAATGACAAATATAGTTTACAATGTTATTAAGTACATCATTTTATTTAATTGTGTGAATAAAAGGAATCGTCTCCCCGTCGGGGAATTGAACCCAGGTCTCCCGCGTGACAGGCGGGGATACTGACCACTATACTAACGAGGACATATTGGCTTCAGTTCAACAGTGCTCACCTCCATGCGGTTAGGGCATGCCCTCAATCAATTCACAGTATTGTAATAGGCAGCTTTGCTTCCTTTGGTTAGGAGAAGCAATCTTTTTTCATAAATGATTACAAATCAGAAATTCCTAGCCAAAAATAATCTGCTTTAATAAGAAATGATTGATTAAAATAAATACCTATCTATCGATCTGTCTATCTATCTTTCTATCTATCTATGTATATGTATATATATATATATATATATATATATACAATCAGCTCACTTTACCATTTGCAGCTTATAACCACTTACCACCAGGGGTCACTACTAACAAAAAGCATCCACTCCACTTCTAAATCTAGCCCCTAGAGTTGAGCAGAAGCATAAGATTCCCCACTGCTTCATTCCATTTTCCATTAGATTATAGATGTAAATTGTTTTTGATGGTATGGTCTGTGCAGATTGAAATATTCAGAGCATATTCTGACTTTTAGTTAACACATCAGTAAGCAATTTGGCCATCACTGAATTCAACGTTTATCTCAATCGTAATAGACAAGGATAATGACAAATATAGTTTACAATGTTATTAAGTACATCATTTTATTTAATTGTGTGAATAAAAGGAATCGTCTCCCCGTCGGGGAATTGAACCCCGGTCTCCCGCGTGACAGGTGGGGATACTGACCACTATACTAACGAGGACATATTGGCTTCAGTTCAACAGTGCTCACCTCCATGCGGTTAGGGCATGCCCTCAATCAATTCACAGTATTGTAATAGGCAGCTTTGCTTCCTTTGGTTAGGAGAAGCAATCTTTTTTCATAAATGATTACAAATCAGAAATTCCTAGCCAAAAATAATCTGCTTTAATAAGAAATGATTGATTAAAATAAATACCTATCTATCGATCTGTCTATCTATCTTTCTATCTATCTATGTATATGTATATATATATATATATATATACAATCAGCTCACTTTACCATTTGCAGCTTATAACCACTTACCACCAGGGGTCACTACTAACAAAAAGCATCCACTCCACTTCTAAATCTAGCCCCTAGAGTTGAGCAGAAGCATAAGATTCCCCACTGCTTCATTCCATTTTCCATTAGATTATAGATGTAAATTGTTTTTGATGGTATGGTCTGTGCAGATTGAAATATTCAGAGCATATTCTGACTTTTAGTTAACACATCAGTAAGCAATTTGGCCATCACTGAATTCAACGTTTATCTCAATCGTAATAGACAAGGATAATGACAAATATAGTTTACAATGTTATTAAGTACATCATTTTATTTAATTGTGTGAATAAAAGGAATCGTCTCCCCGTCGGGGAATTGAACCCGGGTCTCCCGCGTGACAGGCGGGGATACTGACCACTATACTAACGAGGACATATTGGCTTCAGTTCAACAGTGCTCACCTCCATGCGGTTAGGGCATGCCCTCAATCAATTCACAGTATTGTAATAGGCAGCTTTGCTTCCTTTGGTTAGGAGAAGCAATCTTTTTTCATAAATGATTACAAATCAGAAATTCCTAGCCAAAAATAATCTGCTTTAATAAGAAATGATTGATTAAAATAAATACCTATCTATCGATCTGTCTATCTATCTTTCTATCTATCTATGTATATGTATATATATATATATATATATACAATCAGCTCACTTTACCATTTGCAGCTTATAACCACTTACCACCAGGGGTCACTACTAACAAAAAGCATCCACTCCACTTCTAAATCTAGCCCCTAGAGTTGAGCAGAAGCATAATATTCCCCACTGCTTCATTCCATTTTCCATTAGATTATAGATGTAAATTGTTTTTGATGGTATGGTCTGTGCAGATTGAAATATTCAGAGCATATTCTGACTTTTAGTTAACACATCAGTAAGCAATTTGGCCATCACTGAATTCAACGTTTATCTCAATCGTAATAGACAAGGATAATGACAAATATAGTTTACAATGTTATTAAGTACATCATTTTATTTAATTGTGTGAATAAAAGGAATCGTCTCCCCGTCGGGGAATTGAACCCCGGTCTCCCGCGTGACAGGTGGGGATACTGACCACTATACTAACGAGGACATATTGGCTTCAGTTCAACAGTGCTCACCTCCATGCGGTTAGGGCATGCCCTCAATCAATTCACAGTATTGTAATAGGCAGCTTTGCTTCCTTTGGTTAGGAGAAGCAATCTTTTTTCATAAATGATTACAAATCAGAAATTCCTAGCCAAAAATAATCTGCTTTAATAAGAAATGATTGATTAAAATAAATACCTATCTATCGATCTGTCTATCTATCTTTCTATCTATCTATGTATATGTATATATATATATATATATATACAATCAGCTCACTTTACCATTTGCAGCTTATAACCACTTACCACCAGGGGTCACTACTAACAAAAAGCATCCACTCCACTTCTAAATCTAGCCCCTAGAGTTGAGCAGAAGCATAATATTCCCCACTGCTTCATTCCATTTTCCATTAGATTATAGATGTAAATTGTTTTTGATGGTATGGTCTGTGCAGATTGAAATATTCAGAGCATATTCTGACTTTTAGTTAACACATCAGTAAGCAATTTGGCCATCACTGAATTCAACGTTTATCTCAATCGTAATAGACAAGGATAATGACAAATATAGTTTACAATGTTATTAAGTACATCATTTTATTTAATTGTGTGAATAAAAGGAATCGTCTCCCCGTCGGGGAATTGAACCCAGGTCTCCCGCGTGACAGGCAGGGGATACTGACCACTATACTAACGAGGACATATTGGCTTCAGTTCAACAGTGCTCACCTCCATGCGGTTAGGGCATGCCCTCAATCAATTCACAGTATTGTAATAGGCAGCTTTGCTTCCTTTGGTTAGGAGAAGCAATCTTTTTTCATAAATGATTACAAATCAGAAATTCCTAGCCAAAAATAATCTGCTTTAATAAGAAATGATTGATTAAAATAAATACCTATCTATCGATCTGTCTATCTATCTTTCTATCTATCTATGTATATGTATATATATATATATATATATATATATACAATCAGCTCACTTTACCATTTGCAGCTTATAACCACTTACCACCAGGGGTCACTACTAACAAAAAGCATCCACTCCACTTCTAAATCTAGCCCCTAGAGTTGAGCAGAAGCATAAGATTCCCCACTGCTTCATTCCATTTTCCATTAGATTATAGATGTAAATTGTTTTTGATGGTATGGTCTGTGCAGATTGAAATATTCAGAGCATATTCTGACTTTTAGTTAACACATCAGTAAGCAATTTGGCCATCACTGAATTCAACGTTTATCTCAATCGTAATAGACAAGGATAATGACAAATATAGTTTACAATGTTATTAAGTACATCATTTTATTTAATTGTGTGAATAAAAGGAATCGTCTCCCCGTCGGGGAATTGAACCCCGGTCTCCCGCGTGACAGGTGGGGATACTGACCACTATACTAACGAGGACATATTGGCTTCAGTTCAACAGTGCTCACCTCCATGCGGTTAGGGCATGCCCTCAATCAATTCACAGTATTGTAATAGGCAGCTTTGCTTCCTTTGGTTAGGAGAAGCAATCTTTTTTCATAAATGATTACAAATCAGAAATTCCTAGCCAAAAATAATCTGCTTTAATAAGAAATGATTGATTAAAATAAATACCTATCTATCGATCTGTCTATCTATCTTTCTATCTATCTATGTATATGTATATATATATATATATATATATACAATCAGCTCACTTTACCATTTGCAGCTTATAACCACTTACCACCAGGGGTCACTACTAACAAAAAGCATCCACTCCACTTCTAAATCTAGCCCCTAGAGTTGAGCAGAAGCATAAGATTCCCCACTGCTTCATTCCATTTTCCATTTAATTATAGATGTAAATTGTTTTTGATGGTATGGTCTGTGCAGATTGAAATATTCAGAGCATATTCTGACTTTTAGTTAACACATCAGTAAGCAATTTGGCCATCACTGAATTCAACGTTTATCTCAATCGTAATAGACAAGGATAATGACAAATATAGTTTACAATGTTATTAAGTACATCATTTTATTTAATTGTGTGAATAAAAGGAATTGTCTCCCCGTCGGGGAATTGAACCCGGGTCTCCCGCGTGACAGGCGGGGATACTGACCACTATACTAACGAGGACATATTGGCTTCAGTTCAACAGTGCTCACCTCCATGCGGTTAGGGCATGCCCTCAATCAATTCACAGTATTGTAATAGGCAGCTTTGCTTCCTTTGGTTAGGAGAAGCAATCTTTTTTCATAAATGATTACAAATCAGAAATTCCTAGCCAAAAATAATCTGCTTTAATAAGAAATGATTGATTAAAATAAATACCTATCTATCGATCTGTCTATCTATCTTTCTATCTATCTATGTATATGTATATATATATATATATATATACAATCAGCTCACTTTACCATTTGCAGCTTATAACCACTTACCACCAGGGGTCACTACTAACAAAAAGCATCCACTCCACTTCTAAATCTAGCCCCTAGAGTTGAGCAGAAGCATAATATTCCCCACTGCTTCATTCCATTTTCCATTAGATTATAGATGTAAATTGTTTTTGATGGTATGGTCTGTGCAGATTGAAATATTCAGAGCATATTCTGACTTTTAGTTAACACATCAGTAAGCAATTTGGCCATCACTGAATTCAACGTTTATCTCAATCGTAATAGACAAGGATAATGACAAATATAGTTTACAATGTTATTAAGTACATCATTTTATTTAATTGTGTGAATAAAAGGAATCGTCTCCCCGTCGGGGAATTGAACCCAGGTCTCCCGCGTGACAGGCAGGGGATACTGACCACTATACTAACGAGGACATATTGGCTTCAGTTCAACAGTGCTCACCTCCATGCGGTTAGGGCATGCCCTCAATCAATTCACAGTATTGTAATAGGCAGCTTTGCTTCCTTTGGTTAGGAGAAGCAATCTTTTTTCATAAATGATTACAAATCAGAAATTCCTAGCCAAAAATAATCTGCTTTAATAAGAAATGATTGATTAAAATAAATACCTATCTATCGATCTGTCTATCTATCTTTCTATCTATCTATGTATATGTATATATATATATATATATATATATATATATATACAATCAGCTCACTTTACCATTTGCAGCTTATAACCACTTACCACCAGGGGTCACTACTAACAAAAAGCATCCACTCCACTTCTAAATCTAGCCCCTAGAGTTGAGCAGAAGCATAAGATTCCCCACTGCTTCATTCCATTTTCCATTAGATTATAGATGTAAATTGTTTTTGATGGTATGGTCTGTGCAGATTGAAATATTCAGAGCATATTCTGACTTTTAGTTAACACATCAGTAAGCAATTTGGCCATCACTGAATTCAACGTTTATCTCAATCGTAATAGACAAGGATAATGACAAATATAGTTTACAATGTTATTAAGTACATCATTTTATTTAATTGTGTGAATAAAAGGAATCGTCTCCCCGTCGGGGAATTGAACCCCGGTCTCCCGCGTGACAGGTGGGGATACTGACCACTATACTAACGAGGACATATTGGCTTCAGTTCAACAGTGCTCACCTCCATGCGGTTAGGGCATGCCCTCAATCAATTCACAGTATTGTAATAGGCAGCTTTGCTTCCTTTGGTTAGGAGAAGCAATCTTTTTTCATAAATGATTACAAATCAGAAATTCCTAGCCAAAAATAATCTGCTTTAATAAGAAATGATTGATTAAAATAAATACCTATCTATCGATCTGTCTATCTATCTTTCTATCTATCTATGTATATGTATATATATATATATATATATATACAATCAGCTCACTTTACCATTTGCAGCTTATAACCACTTACCACCAGGGGTCACTACTAACAAAAAGCATCCACTCCACTTCTAAATCTAGCCCCTAGAGTTGAGCAGAAGCATAAGATTCCCCACTGCTTCATTCCATTTTCCATTAGATTATAGATGTAAATTGTTTTTGATGGTATGGTCTGTGCAGATTGAAATATTCAGAGCATATTCTGACTTTTAGTTAACACATCAGTAAGCAATTTGGCCATCACTGAATTCAACGTTTATCTCAATCGTAATAGACAAGGATAATGACAAATATAGTTTACAATGTTATTAAGTACATCATTTTATTTAATTGTGTGAATAAAAGGAATCGTCTCCCCGTCGGGGAATTGAACCCGGGTCTCCCGCGTGACAGGCGGGGATACTGACCACTATACTAACGAGGACATATTGGCTTCAGTTCAACAGTGCTCACCTCCATGCGGTTAGGGCATGCCCTCAATCAATTCACAGTATTGTAATAGGCAGCTTTGCTTCCTTTGGTTAGGAGAAGCAATCTTTTTTCATAAATGATTACAAATCAGAAATTCCTAGCCAAAAATAATCTGCTTTAATAAGAAATGATTGATTAAAATAAATACCTATCTATCGATCTGTCTATCTATCTTTCTATCTATCTATGTATATGTATATATATATATATATATATATATATATACAATCAGCTCACTTTACCATTTGCAGCTTATAACCACTTACCACCAGGGGTCACTACTAACAAAAAGCATCCACTCCACTTCTAAATCTAGCCCCTAGAGTTGAGCAGAAGCATAAGATTCCCCACTGCTTCATTCCATTTTCCATTAGATTATAGATGTAAATTGTTTTTGATGGTATGGTCTGTGCAGATTGAAATATTCAGAGCATATTCTGACTTTTAGTTAACACATCAGTAAGCAATTTGGCCATCACTGAATTCAACGTTTATCTCAATCGTAATAGACAAGGATAATGACAAATATAGTTTACAATGTTATTAAGTACATCATTTTATTTAATTGTGTGAATAAAAGGAATCGTCTCCCCGTCGGGGAATTGAACCCCGGTCTCCCGCGTGACAGGTGGGGATACTGACCACTATACTAACGAGGACATATTGGCTTCAGTTCAACAGTGCTCACCTCCATGCGGTTAGGGCATGCCCTCAATCAATTCACAGTATTGTAATAGGCAGCTTTGCTTCCTTTGGTTAGGAGAAGCAATCTTTTTTCATAAATGATTACAAATCAGAAATTCCTAGCCAAAAATAATCTGCTTTAATAAGAAATGATTGATTAAAATAAATACCTATCTATCGATCTGTCTATCTATCTTTCTATCTATCTATGTATATGTATATATATATATATATATATATACAATCAGCTCACTTTACCATTTGCAGCTTATAACCACTTACCACCAGGGGTCACTACTAACAAAAAGCATCCACTCCACTTCTAAATCTAGCCCCTAGAGTTGAGCAGAAGCATAAGATTCCCCACTGCTTCATTCCATTTTCCATTAGATTATAGATGTAAATTGTTTTTGATGGTATGGTCTGTGCAGATTGAAATATTCAGAGCATATTCTGACTTTTAGTTAACACATCAGTAAGCAATTTGGCCATCACTGAATTCAACGTTTATCTCAATCGTAATAGACAAGGATAATGACAAATATAGTTTACAATGTTATTAAGTACATCATTTTATTTAATTGTGTGAATAAAAGGAATCGTCTCCCCGTCGGGGAATTGAACCCCGGTCTCCCGCGTGACAGGCGGGGATACTGACCACTATACTAACGAGGACATATTGGCTTCAGTTCAACAGTGCTCACCTCCATGCGGTTAGGGCATGCCCTCAATCAATTCACAGTATTGTAATAGGCAGCTTTGCTTCCTTTGGTTAGGAGAAGCAATCTTTTTTCATAAATGATTACAAATCAGAAATTCCTAGCCAAAAATAATCTGCTTTAATAAGAAATGATTGATTAAAATAAATACCTATCTATCGATCTGTCTATCTATCTTTCTATCTATCTATGTATATGTATATATATATATATATATATACAATCAGCTCACTTTACCATTTGCAGCTTATAACCACTTACCACCAGGGGTCACTACTAACAAAAAGCATCCACTCCACTTCTAAATCTAGCCCCTAGAGTTGAGCAGAAGCATAATATTCCCCACTGCTTCATTCCATTTTCCATTAGATTATAGATGTAAATTGTTTTTGATGGTATGGTCTGTGCAGATTGAAATATTCAGAGCATATTCTGACTTTTAGTTAACACATCAGTAAGCAATTTGGCCATCACTGAATTCAACGTTTATCTCAATCGTAATAGACAAGGATAATGACAAATATAGTTTACAATGTTATTAAGTACATCATTTTATTTAATTGTGTGAATAAAAGGAATCGTCTCCCCGTCGGGGAATTGAACCCCGGTCTCCCGCGTGACAGGCGGGGATACTGACCACTATACTAACGAGGACATATTGGCTTCAGTTCAACAGTGCTCACCTCCATGCGGTTAGGGCATGCCCTCAATCAATTCACAGTATTGTAATAGGCAGCTTTGCTTCCTTTGGTTAGGAGAAGCAATCTTTTTTCATAAATGATTACAAATCAGAAATTCCTAGCCAAAAATAATCTGCTTTAATAAGAAATGATTGATTAAAATAAATACCTATCTATCGATCTGTCTATCTATCTTTCTATCTATCTATGTATATGTATATATATATATATATATATACAATCAGCTCACTTTACCATTTGCAGCTTATAACCACTTACCACCAGGGGTCACTACTAACAAAAAGCATCCACTCCACTTCTAAATCTAGCCCCTAGAGTTGAGCAGAAGCATAAGATTCCCCACTGCTTCATTCCATTTTCCATTAGATTATAGATGTAAATTGTTTTTGATGGTATGGTCTGTGCAGATTGAAATATTCAGAGCATATTCTGACTTTTAGTTAACACATCAGTAAGCAATTTGGCCATCACTGAATTCAACGTTTATCTCAATCGTAATAGACAAGGATAATGACAATAATAGTTTACAATGTTATTAAGTACATCATTTTATTTAATTGTGTGAATAAAAGGAATCGTCTCCCCGTCGAAGAATTGAACCCCGGTCTCCCACGTGACAGGTGGGGATACTGACCACTATACTAACGAGGACATATTGGCTTCAGTTCAACAGTGCTCACCTCCATGCGGTTAGGGCATGCCCTCAATCAATTCACAGTATTGTAATAGGCAGCTTTGCTTCCTTTGGTTAGGAGAAGCAATCTTTTTTCATAAATGATTACAAATCAGAAATTCCTAGCCAAAAATAATCTGCTTTAATAAGAAATGATTGATTAAAATAAATACCTATCTATCGATCTGTCTATCTATCTTTCTATCTATCTATGTATATGTATATATATATATATATATATATACAATCAGCTCACTTTACCATTTGCAGCTTATAACCACTTACCACCAGGGGTCACTACTAACAAAAAGCATCCACTCCACTTCTAAATCTAGCCCCTAGAGTTGAGCAGAAGCATAAGATTCCCCACTGCTTCATTCCATTTTCCATTAGATTATAGATGTAAATTGTTTTTGATGGTATGGTCTGTGCAGATTGAAATATTCAGAGCATATTCTGACTTTTAGTTAACACATCAGTAAGCAATTTGGCCATCACTGAATTCAACGTTTATCTCAATCGTAATAGACAAGGATAATGACAAATATAGTTTACAATGTTATTAAGTACATCATTTTATTTAATTGTGTGAATAAAAGGAATCGTCTCCCCGTCGGGGAATTGAACCCCGGTCTCCCGCGTGACAGGCGGGGATACTGACCACTATACTAACGAGGACATATTGGCTTCAGTTCAACAGTGCTCACCTTCATGCGGTTAGGGCATGCCCTCAATCAATTCACAGTATTGTAATAGGCAGCTTTGCTTCCTTTGGTTAGGAGAAGCAATCTTTTTTCATAAATGATTACAAATCAGAAATTCCTAGCCAAAAATAATCTGCTTTAATAAGAAATGATTGATTAAAATAAATACCTATCTATCGATCTGTCTATCTATCTTTCTATCTATCTATGTATATGTATATATATATATATATATATACAATCAGCTCACTTTACCATTTGCAGCTTATAACCACTTACCACCAGGGGTCACTACTAACAAAAAGCATCCACTCCACTTCTAAATCTAGCCCCTAGAGTTGAGCAGAAGCATAATATTCCCCACTGCTTCATTCCATTTTCCATTAGATTATAGATGTAAATTGTTTTTGATGGTATGGTCTGTGCAGATTGAAATATTCAGAGCATATTCTGACTTTTAGTTAACACATCAGTAAGCAATTTGGCCATCACTGAATTCAACGTTTATCTCAATCGTAATAGACAAGGATAATGACAAATATAGTTTACAATGTTATTAAGTACATCATTTTATTTAATTGTGTGAATAAAAGGAATCGTCTCCCCGTCGGGGAATTGAACCCAGGTCTCCCGCGTGACAGGCGGGGATACTGACCACTATACTAACGAGGACATATTGGCTTCAGTTCAACAGTGCTCACCTCCATGCGGTTAGGGCATGCCCTCAATCAATTCACAGTATTGTAATAGGCAGCTTTGCTTCCTTTGGTTAGGAGAAGCAATCTTTTTTCATAAATGATTACAAATCAGAAATTCCTAGCCAAAAATAATCTGCTTTAATAAGAAATGATTGATTAAAATAAATACCTATCTATCGATCTGTCTATCTATCTTTCTATCTATCTATGTATATGTATATATATATATATATATATATATATACAATCAGCTCACTTTACCATTTGCAGCTTATAACCACTTACCACCAGGGGTCACTACTAACAAAAAGCATCCACTCCACTTCTAAATCTAGCCCCTAGAGTTGAGCAGAAGCATAAGATTCCCCACTGCTTCATTCCATTTTCCATTAGATTATAGATGTAAATTGTTTTTGATGGTATGGTCTGTGCAGATTGAAATATTCAGAGCATATTCTGACTTTTAGTTAACACATCAGTAAGCAATTTGGCCATCACTGAATTCAACGTTTATCTCAATCGTAATAGACAAGGATAATGACAAATATAGTTTACAATGTTATTAAGTACATCATTTTATTTAATTGTGTGAATAAAAGGAATCGTCTCCCCGTCGGGGAATTGAACCCCGGTCTCCCGCGTGACAGGTGGGGATACTGACCACTATACTAACGAGGACATATTGGCTTCAGTTCAACAGTGCTCACCTCCATGCGGTTAGGGCATGCCCTCAATCAATTCACAGTATTGTAATAGGCAGCTTTGCTTCCTTTGGTTAGGAGAAGCAATCTTTTTTCATAAATGATTACAAATCAGAAATTCCTAGCCAAAAATAATCTGCTTTAATAAGAAATGATTGAGTAAAATAAATACCTATCTATCGATCTGTCTATCTATCTTTCTATCTATCTATGTATATGTATATATATATATATATATATACAATCAGCTCACTTTACCATTTGCAGCTTATAACCACTTACCACCAGGGGTCACTACTAACAAAAAGCATCCACTCCACTTCTAAATCTAGCCCCTAGAGTTGAGCAGAAGCATAAGATTCCCCACTGCTTCATTCCATTTTCCATTAGATTATAGATGTAAATTGTTTTTGATGGTATGGTCTGTGCAGATTGAAATATTCAGAGCATATTCTGACTTTTAGTTAACACATCAGTAAGCAATTTGGCCATCACTGAATTCAACGTTTATCTCAATCGTAATAGACAAGGATAATGACAAATATAGTTTACAATGTTATTAAGTACATCATTTTATTTAATTGTGTGAATAAAAGGAATCGTCTCCCCGTCGGGGAATTGAACCCGGGTCTCCCGCGTGACAGGCGGGGATACTGACCACTATACTAACGAGGACATATTGGCTTCAGTTCAACAGTGCTCACCTCCATGCGGTTAGGGCATGCCCTCAATCAATTCACAGTATTGTAATAGGCAGCTTTGCTTCCTTTGGTTAGGAGAAGCAATCTTTTTTCATAAATGATTACAAATCAGAAATTCCTAGCCAAAAATAATCTGCTTTAATAAGAAATGATTGATTAAAATAAATACCTATCTATCGATCTGTCTATCTATCTTTCTATCTATCTATGTATATGTATATATATATATATATATATACAATCAGCTCACTTTACCATTTGCAGCTTATAACCACTTACCACCAGGGGTCACTACTAACAAAAAGCATCCACTCCACTTCTAAATCTAGCCCCTAGAGTTGAGCAGAAGCATAATATTCCCCACTGCTTCATTCCATTTTCCATTAGATTATAGATGTAAATTGTTTTTGATGGTATGGTCTGTGCAGATTGAAATATTCAGAGCATATTCTGACTTTTAGTTAACACATCAGTAAGCAATTTGGCCATCACTGAATTCAACGTTTATCTCAATCGTAATAGACAAGGATAATGACAAATATAGTTTACAATGTTATTAAGTACATCATTTTATTTAATTGTGTGAATAAAAGGAATCGTCTCCCCGTCGGGGAATTGAACCCAGGTCTCCCGCGTGACAGGCAGGGGATACTGACCACTATACTAACGAGGACATATTGGCTTCAGTTCAACAGTGCTCACCTCCATGCGGTTAGGGCATGCCCTCAATCAATTCACAGTATTGTAATAGGCAGCTTTGCTTCCTTTGGTTAGGAGAAGCAATCTTTTTTCATAAATGATTACAAATCAGAAATTCCTAGCCAAAAATAATCTGCTTTAATAAGAAATGATTGATTAAAATAAATACCTATCTATCGATCTGTCTATCTATCTTTCTATCTATCTATGTATATGTATATATATATATATATATATATACAATCAGCTCACTTTACCATTTGCAGCTTATAACCACTTACCACCAGGGGTCACTACTAACAAAAAGCATCCACTCCACTTCTAAATCTAGCCCCTAGAGTTGAGCAGAAGCATAAGATTCCCCACTGCTTCATTCCATTTTCCATTAGATTATAGATGTAAATTGTTTTTGATGGTATGGTCTGTGCAGATTGAAATATTCAGAGCATATTCTGACTTTTAGTTAACACATCAGTAAGCAATTTGGCCATCACTGAATTCAACGTTTATCTCAATCGTAATAGACAAGGATAATGACAAATATAGTTTACAATGTTATTAAGTACATCATTTTATTTAATTGTGTGAATAAAAGGAATCGTCTCCCCGTCGGGGAATTGAACCCCGGTCTCCCGCGTGACAGGTGGGGATACTGACCACTATACTAACGAGGACATATTGGCTTCAGTTCAACAGTGCTCACCTCCATGCGGTTAGGGCATGCCCTCAATCAATTCACAGTATTGTAATAGGCAGCTTTGCTTCCTTTGGTTAGGAGAAGCAATCTTTTTTCATAAATGATTACAAATCAGAAATTCCTAGCCAAAAATAATCTGCTTTAATAAGAAATGATTGATTAAAATAAATACCTATCTATCGATCTGTCTATCTATCTTTCTATCTATCTATGTATATGTATATATATATATATATATATACAATCAGCTCACTTTACCATTTGCAGCTTATAACCACTTACCACCAGGGGTCACTACTAACAAAAAGCATCCACTCCACTTCTAAATATAGCCCCTAGAGTTGAGCAGAAGCATAAGATTCCCCACTGCTTCATTCCATTTTCCATTAGATTATAGATGTAAATTGTTTTTGATGGTATGGTCTGTGCAGATTGAAATATTCAGAGCATATTCTGACTTTTAGTTAACACATCAGTAAGCAATTTGGCCATCACTGAATTCAACGTTTATCTCAATCGTAATAGACAAGGATAATGACAAATATAGTTTACAATGTTATTAAGTACATCATTTTATTTAATTGTGTGAATAAAAGGAATCGTCTCCCCGTCGGGGAATTGAACCCAGGTCTCCCGCGTGACAGGCAGGGGATACTGACCACTATACTAACGAGGACATATTGGCTTCAGTTCAACAGTGCTCACCTCCATGCGGTTAGGGCATGCCCTCAATCAATTCACAGTATTGTAATGGGCAGCTTTGCTTCCTTTGGTTAGGAGAAGCAATCTTTTTTCATAAATGATTACAAATCAGAAATTCCTAGCCAAAAATAATCTGCTTTAATAAGAAATGATTGATTAAAATAAATACCTATCTATCGATCTGTCTATCTATCTTTCTATCTATCTATGTATATGTATATATATATATATATATATACAATCAGCTCACTTTACCATTTGCAGCTTATAACCACTTACCACCAGGGGTCACTACTAACAAAAAGCATCCACTCCACTTCTAAATCTAGCCCCTAGAGTTGAGCAGAAGCATAAGATTCCCCACTGCTTCATTCCATTTTCCATTAGATTATAGATGTAAATTGTTTTTGATGGTATGGTCTGTGCAGATTGAAATATTCAGAGCATATTCTGACTTTTAGTTAACACATCAGTAAGCAATTTGGCCATCACTGAATTCAACGTTTATCTCAATCGTAATAGACAAGGATAATGACAAATATAGTTTACAATGTTATTAAGTACATCATTTTATTTAATTGTGTGAATAAAAGGAATCGTCTCCCCGTCGAAGAATTGAACCCCGGTCTCCCACGTGACAGGTGGGGATACTGACCACTATACTAACGAGGACATATTGGCTTTAGTTCAACAGTGCTCACCTCCATGCGGTTAGGGCATGCCCTCAATCAATTCACAGTATTGTAATAGGCAGCTTTGCTTCCTTTGGTTAGGAGAAGCAATCTTTTTTCATAAATGATTACAAATCAGAAATTCCTAGCCAAAAATAATCTGCTTTAATAAGAAATGATTGATTAAAATAAATACCTATCTATCGATCTGTCTATCTATCTTTCTATCTATCTATGTATATGTATATATATATATATATATATATATATACAATCAGCTCACTTTACCATTTGCAGCTTATAACCACTTACCACCAGGGGTCACTACTAACAAAAAGCATCCACTCCACTTCTAAATCTAGCCCCTAGAGTTGAGCAGAAGCATAAGATTCCCCACTGCTTCATTCCATTTTCCATTAGATTATAGATGTAAATTGTTTTTGATGGTATGGTCTGTGCAGATTGAAATATTCAGAGCATATTCTGACTTTTAGTTAACACATCAGTAAGCAATTTGGCCATCACTGAATTCAACGTTTATCTCAATCGTAATAGACAAGGATAATGACAAATATAGTTTACAATGTTATTAAGTACATCATTTTATTTAATTGTGTGAATAAAAGGAATCGTCTCCCCGTCGGGGAATTGAACCCCGGTCTCCCGCGTGACAGGTGGGGATACTGACCACTATACTAACGAGGACATATTGGCTTCAGTTCAACAGTGCTCACCTCCATGCGGTTAGGGCATGCCCTCAATCAATTCACAGTATTGTAATAGGCAGCTTTGCTTCCTTTGGTTAGGAGAAGCAATCTTTTTTCATAAATGATTACAAATCAGAAATTCCTAGCCAAAAATAATCTGCTTTAATAAGAAATGATTGATTAAAATAAATACCTATCTATCGATCTGTCTATCTATCTTTCTATCTATCTATGTATATGTATATATATATATATATATATACAATCAGCTCACTTTACCATTTGCAGCTTATAACCACTTACCACCAGGGGTCACTACTAACAAAAAGCATCCACTCCACTTCTAAATCTAGCCCCTAGAGTTGAGCAGAAGCATAAGATTCCCCACTGCTTCATTCCATTTTCCATTAGATTATAGATGTAAATTGTTTTTGATGGTATGGTCTGTGCAGATTGAAATATTCAGAGCATATTCTGACTTTTAGTTAACACATCAGTAAGCAATTTGGCCATCACTGAATTCAACGTTTATCTCAATCGTAATAGACAAGGATAATGACAAATATAGTTTACAATGTTATTAAGTACATCATTTTATTTAATTGTGTGAATAAAAGGAATCGTCTCCCCGTCGGGGAATTGAACCCGGGTCTCCCGCGTGACAGGCGGGGATACTGACCACTATACTAACGAGGACATATTGGCTTCAGTTCAACAGTGCTCACCTCCATGCGGTTAGGGCATGCCCTCAATCAATTCACAGTATTGTAATAGGCAGCTTTGCTTCCTTTGGTTAGGAGAAGCAATCTTTTTTCATAAATGATTACAAATCAGAAATTCCTAGCCAAAAATAATCTGCTTTAATAAGAAATGATTGATTAAAATAAATACCTATCTATCGATCTGTCTATCTATCTTTCTATCTATCTATGTATATGTATATATATATATATATATATACAATCAGCTCACTTTACCATTTGCAGCTTATAATCACTTACCACCAGGGGTCACTACTAACAAAAAGCATCCACTCCACTTCTAAATCTAGCCCCTAGAGTTGAGCAGAAGCATAATATTCCCCACTGCTTCATTCCATTTTCCATTAGATTATAGATGTAAATTGTTTTTGATGGTATGGTCTGTGCAGATTGAAATATTCAGAGCATATTCTGACTTTTAGTTAACACATCAGTAAGCAATTTGGCCATCACTGAATTCAACGTTTATCTCAATCGTAATAGACAAGGATAATGACAAATATAGTTTACAATGTTATTAAGTACATCATTTTATTTAATTGTGTGAATAAAAGGAATCGTCTCCCCGTCGGGGAATTGAACCCAGGTCTCCCGCGTGACAGGCAGGGGATACTGACCACTATACTAACGAGGACATATTGGCTTCAGTTCAACAGTGCTCACCTCCATGCGGTTAGGGCATGCCCTCAATCAATTCACAGTATTGTAATAGGCAGCTTTGCTTCCTTTGGTTAGGAGAAGCAATCTTTTTTCATAAATGATTACAAATCAGAAATTCCTAGCCAAAAATAATCTGCTTTAATAAGAAATGATTGATTAAAATAAATACCTATCTATCGATCTGTCTATCTATCTTTCTATCTATCTATGTATATGTATATATATATATATATATATATACAATCAGCTCACTTTACCATTTGCAGCTTATAACCACTTACCACCAGGGGTCACTACTAACAAAAAGCATCCACTCCACTTCTAAATCTAGCCCCTAGAGTTGAGCAGAAGCATAAGATTCCCCACTGCTTCATTCCATTTTCCATTAGATTATAGATGTAAATTGTTTTTGATGGTATGGTCTGTGCAGATTGAAATATTCAGAGCATATTCTGACTTTTAGTTAACACATCAGTAAGCAATTTGGCCATCACTGAATTCAACGTTTATCTCAATCGTAATAGACAAGGATAATGACAAATATAGTTTACAATGTTATTAAGTACATCATTTTATTTAATTGTGTGAATAAAAGGAATCGTCTCCCCGTCGGGGAATTGAACCCCGGTCTCCCGCGTGACAGGTGGGGATACTGACCACTATACTAACGAGGACATATTGGCTTCAGTTCAACAGTGCTCACCTCCATGCGGTTAGGGCATGCCCTCAATCAATTCACAGTATTGTAATAGGCAGCTTTGCTTCCTTTGGTTAGGAGAAGCAATCTTTTTTCATAAATGATTACAAATCAGAAATTCCTAGCCAAAAATAATCTGCTTTAATAAGAAATGATTGATTAAAATAAATACCTATCTATCGATCTGTCTATCTATCTTTCTATCTATCTATGTATATGTATATATATATATATATATATACAATCAGCTCACTTTACCATTTGCAGCTTATAACCACTTACCACCAGGGGTCACTACTAACAAAAAGCATCCACTCCACTTCTAAATATAGCCCCTAGAGTTGAGCAGAAGCATAAGATTCCCCACTGCTTCATTCCATTTTCCATTAGATTATAGATGTAAATTGTTTTTGATGGTATGGTCTGTGCAGATTGAAATATTCAGAGCATATTCTGACTTTTAGTTAACACATCAGTAAGCAATTTGGCCATCACTGAATTCAACGTTTATCTCAATCGTAATAGACAAGGATAATGACAAATATAGTTTACAATGTTATTAAGTACATCATTTTATTTAATTGTGTGAATAAAAGGAATCGTCTCCCCGTCGGGGAATTGAACCCAGGTCTCCCGCGTGACAGGCAGGGGATACTGACCACTATACTAACGAGGACATATTGGCTTCAGTTCAACAGTGCTCACCTCCATGCGGTTAGGGCATGCCCTCAATCAATTCACAGTATTGTAATGGGCAGCTTTGCTTCCTTTGGTTAGGAGAAGCAATCTTTTTTCATAAATGATTACAAATCAGAAATTCCTAGCCAAAAATAATCTGCTTTAATAAGAAATGATTGATTAAAATAAATACCTATCTATCGATCTGTCTATCTATCTTTCTATCTATCTATGTATATGTATATATATATATATATATATATATATACAATCAGCTCACTTTACCATTTGCAGCTTATAACCACTTACCACCAGGGGTCACTACTAACAAAAAGCATCCACTCCACTTCTAAATCTAGCCCCTAGAGTTGAGCAGAAGCATAAGATTCCCCACTGCTTCATTCCATTTTCCATTAGATTATAGATGTAAATTGTTTTTGATGGTATGGTCTGTGCAGATTGAAATATTCAGAGCATATTCTGACTTTTAGTTAACACATCAGTAAGCAATTTGGCCATCACTGAATTCAACGTTTATCTCAATCGTAATAGACAAGGATAATGACAAATATAGTTTACAATGTTATTAAGTACATCATTTTATTTAATTGTGTGAATAAAAGGAATCGTCTCCCCGTCGGGGAATTGAACCCCGGTCTCCCGCGTGACAGGTGGGGATACTGACCACTATACTAACGAGGACATATTGGCTTCAGTTCAACAGTGCTCACCTCCATGCGGTTAGGGCATGCCCTCAATCAATTCACAGTATTGTAATAGGCAGCTTTGCTTCCTTTGGTTAGGAGAAGCAATCTTTTTTCATAAATGATTACAAATCAGAAATTCCTAGCCAAAAATAATCTGCTTTAATAAGAAATGATTGATTAAAATAAATACCTATCTATCGATCTGTCTATCTATCTTTCTATCTATCTATGTATATGTATATATATATATATATATATACAATCAGCTCACTTTACCATTTGCAGCTTATAACCACTTACCACCAGGGGTCACTACTAACAAAAAGCATCCACTCCACTTCTAAATATAGCCCCTAGAGTTGAGCAGAAGCATAAGATTCCCCACTGCTTCATTCCATTTTCCATTAGATTATAGATGTAAATTGTTTTTGATGGTATGGTCTGTGCAGATTGAAATATTCAGAGCATATTCTGACTTTTAGTTAACACATCAGTAAGCAATTTGGCCATCACTGAATTCAACGTTTATCTCAATCGTAATAGACAAGGATAATGACAAATATAGTTTACAATGTTATTAAGTACATCATTTTATTTAATTGTGTGAATAAAAGGAATCGTCTCCCCGTCGGGGAATTGAACCCGGGTCTCCCGCGTGACAGGCGGGGATACTGACCACTATACTAACGAGGACATATTGGCTTCAGTTCAACAGTGCTCACCTCCATGCGGTTAGGGCATGCCCTCAATCAATTCACAGTATTGTAATAGGCAGCTTTGCTTCCTTTGGTTAGGAGAAGCAATCTTTTTTCATAAATGATTACAAATCAGAAATTCCTAGCCAAAAATAATCTGCTTTAATAAGAAATGATTGATTAAAATAAATACCTATCTATCGATCTGTCTATCTATCTTTCTATCTATCTATGTATATGTATATATATATATATATATATACAATCAGCTCACTTTACCATTTGCAGCTTATAACCACTTACCACCAGGGGTCACTACTAACAAAAAGCATCCACTCCACTTCTAAATCTAGCCCCTAGAGTTGAGCAGAAGCATAATATTCCCCACTGCTTCATTCCATTTTCCATTAGATTATAGATGTAAATTGTTTTTGATGGTATGGTCTGTGCAGATTGAAATATTCAGAGCATATTCTGACTTTTAGTTAACACATCAGTAAGCAATTTGGCCATCACTGAATTCAACGTTTATCTCAATCGTAATAGACAAGGATAATGACAAATATAGTTTACAATGTTATTAAGTACATCATTTTATTTAATTGTGTGAATAAAAGGAATCGTCTCCCCGTCGGGGAATTGAACCCAGGTCTCCCGCGTGACAGGCGGGGATACTGACCACTATACTAACGAGGACATATTGGCTTCAGTTCAACAGTGCTCACCTCCATGCGGTTAGGGCATGCCCTCAATCAATTCACAGTATTGTAATAGGCAGCTTTGCTTCCTTTGGTTAGGAGAAGCAATCTTTTTTCATAAATGATTACAAATCAGAAATTCCTAGCCAAAAATAATCTGCTTTAATAAGAAATGATTGATTAAAATAAATACCTATCTATCGATCTGTCTATCTATCTTTCTATCTATCTATGTATATGTATATATATATATATATATATATACAATCAGCTCACTTCACCATTTGCAGCTTATAACCACTTACCACCAGGGGTCACTACTAACAAAAAGCATCCACTCCACTTCTAAATCTAGCCCCTAGAGTTGAGCAGAAGCATAAGATTCCCCACTGCTTCATTCCATTTTCCATTAGATTATAGATGTAAATTGTTTTTGATGGTATGGTCTGTGCAGATTGAAATATTCAGAGCATATTCTGACTTTTAGTTAACACATCAGTAAGCAATTTGGCCATCACTGAATTCAACGTTTATCTCAATCGTAATAGACAAGGATAATGACAAATATAGTTTACAATGTTATTAAGTACATCATTTTATTTAATTGTGTGAATAAAAGGAATCGTCTCCCCGTCGGGGAATTGAACCCGGGTCTCCCGCGTGACAGGCGGGGATACTGACCACTATACTAACGAGGACATATTGGCTTCAGTTCAACAGTGCTCACCTCCATGCGGTTAGGGCATGCCCTCAATCAATTCACAGTATTGTAATAGGCAGCTTTGCTTCCTTTGGTTAGGAGAAGCAATCTTTTTTCATAAATGATTACAAATCAGAAATTCCTAGCCAAAAATAATCTGCTTTAATAAGAAATGATTGATTAAAATAAATACCTATCTATCGATCTGTCTATCTATCTTTCTATCTATCTATGTATATGTATATATATATATATATATATATACAATCAGCTCACTTTACCATTTGCAGCTTATAACCACTTACCACCAGGGGTCACTACTAACAAAAAGCATCCACTCCACTTCTAAATCTAGCCCCTAGAGTTGAGCAGAAGCATAATATTCCCCACTGCTTCATTCCATTTTCCATTAGATTATAGATGTAAATTGTTTTTGATGGTATGGTCTGTGCAGATTGAAATATTCAGAGCATATTCTGACTTTTAGTTAACACATCAGTAAGCAATTTGGCCATCACTGAATTCAACGTTTATCTCAATCGTAATAGACAAGGATAATGACAAATATAGTTTACAATGTTATTAAGTACATCATTTTATTTAATTGTGTGAATAAAAGGAATCGTCTCCCCGTCGGGGAATTGAACCCAGGTCTCCCGCGTGACAGGCGGGGATACTGACCACTATACTAACGAGGACATATTGGCTTCAGTTCAACAGTGCTCACCTCCATGCGGTTAGGGCATGCCCTCAATCAATTCACAGTATTGTAATAGGCAGCTTTGCTTCCTTTGGTTAGGAGAAGCAATCTTTTTTCATAAATGATTACAAATCAGAAATTCCTAGCCAAAAATAATCTGCTTTAATAAGAAATGATTGATTAAAATAAATACCTATCTATCGATCTGTCTATCTATCTTTCTATCTATCTATGTATATGTATATATATATATATATATATACAATCAGCTCACTTCACCATTTGCAGCTTATAACCACTTACCACCAGGGGTCACTACTAACAAAAAGCATCCACTCCACTTCTAAATCTAGCCCCTAGAGTTGAGCAGAAGCATAAGATTCCCCACTGCTTCATTCCATTTTCCATTAGATTATAGATGTAAATTGTTTTTGATGGTATGGTCTGTGCAGATTGAAATATTCAGAGCATATTCTGACTTTTAGTTAACACATCAGTAAGCAATTTGGCCATCACTGAATTCAACGTTTATCTCAATCGTAATAGACAAGGATAATGACAAATATAGTTTACAATGTTATTAAGTACATCATTTTATTTAATTGTGTGAATAAAAGGAATCGTCTCCCCGTCGGGGAATTGAACCCAGGTCTCCCGCGTGACAGGCGGGGATACTGACCACTATACTAACGAGGACATATTGGCTTCAGTTCAACAGTGCTCACCTCCATGCGGTTAGGGCATGCCCTCAATCAATTCACAGTATTGTAATAGGCAGCTTTGCTTCCTTTGGTTAGGAGAAGCAATCTTTTTTCATAAATGATTACAAATCAGAAATTCCTAGCCAAAAATAATCTGCTTTAATAAGAAATGATTGATTAAAATAAATACCTATCTATCGATCTGTCTATCTATCTTTCTATCTATCTATGTATATGTATATATATATATATATATATATATACAATCAGCTCACTTTACCATTTGCAGCTTATAACCACTTACCACCAGGGGTCACTACTAACAAAAAGCATCCACTCCACTTCTAAATCTAGCCCCTAGAGTTGAGCAGAAGCATAAGATTCCCCACTGCTTCATTCCATTTTCCATTAGATTATAGATGTAAATTGTTTTTGATGGTATGGTCTGTGCAGATTGAAATATTCAGAGCATATTCTGACTTTTAGTTAACACATCAGTAAGCAATTTGGCCATCACTGAATTCAACGTTTATCTCAATCGTAATAGACAAGGATAATGACAAATATAGTTTACAATGTTATTAAGTACATCATTTTATTTAATTGTGTGAATAAAAGGAATCGTCTCCCCGTCGGGGAATTGAACCCCGGTCTCCCGCGTGACAGGCGGGGATACTGACCACTATACTAACGAGGACATATTGGCTTCAGTTCAACAGTGCTCACCTCCATGCGGTTAGGGCATGCCCTCAATCAATTCACAGTATTGTAATAGGCAGCTTTGCTTCCTTTGGTTAGGAGAAGCAATCTTTTTTCATAAATGATTACAAATCAGAAATTCCTAGCCAAAAATAATCTGCTTTAATAAGAAATGATTGATTAAAATAAATACCTATCTATCGATCTGTCTATCTATCTTTCTATCTATCTATGTATATGTATATATATATATATATATATATATACAATCAGCTCACTTTACCATTTGCAGCTTATAACCACTTACCACCAGGGGTCACTACTAACAAAAAGCATCCACTCCACTTCTAAATCTAGCCCCTAGAGTTGAGCAGAAGCATAAGATTCCCCACTGCTTCATTCCATTTTCCATTAGATTATAGATGTAAATTGTTTTTGATGGTATGGTCTGTGCAGATTGAAATATTCAGAGCATATTCTGACTTTTAGTTAACACATCAGTAAGCAATTTGGCCATCACTGAATTCAACGTTTATCTCAATCGTAATAGACAAGGATAATGACAAATATAGTTTACAATGTTATTAAGTACATCATTTTATTTAATTGTGTGAATAAAAGGAATCGTCTCCCCGTCGGGGAATTGAACCCCGGTCTCCCGCGTGACAGGCGGGGATACTGACCACTATACTAACGAGGACATATTGGCTTCAGTTCAACAGTGCTCACCTCCATGCGGTTAGGGCATGCCCTCAATCAATTCACAGTATTGTAATAGGCAGCTTTGCTTCCTTTGGTTAGGAGAAGCAATCTTTTTTCATAAATGATTACAAATCAGAAATTCCTAGCCAAAAATAATCTGCTTTAATAAGAAATGATTGATTAAAATAAATACCTATCTATCGATCTGTCTATCTATCTTTCTATCTATCTATGTATATGTATATATATATATATATATATACAATCAGCTCACTTTACCATTTGCAGCTTATAACCACTTACCACCAGGGGTCACTACTAACAAAAAGCATCCACTCCACTTCTAAATCTAGCCCCTAGAGTTGAGCAGAAGCATAATATTCCCCACTGCTTCATTCCATTTTCCATTAGATTATAGATGTAAATTGTTTTTGATGGTATGGTCTGTGCAGATTGAAATATTCAGAGCATATTCTGACTTTTAGTTAACACATCAGTAAGCAATTTGGCCATCACTGAATTCAACGTTTATCTCAATCGTAATAGACAAGGATAATGACAAATATAGTTTACAATGTTATTAAGTACATCATTTTATTTAATTGTGTGAATAAAAGGAATCGTCTCCCCGTCGGGGAATTGAACCCCGGTCTCCCGCGTGACAGGCGGGGATACTGACCACTATACTAACGAGGACATATTGGCTTCAGTTCAACAGTGCTCACCTCCATGCGGTTAGGGCATGCCCTCAATCAATTCACAGTATTGTAATAGGCAGCTTTGCTTCCTTTGGTTAGGAGAAGCAATCTTTTTTCATAAATGATTACAAATCAGAAATTCCTAGCCAAAAATAATCTGCTTTAATAAGAAATGATTGATTAAAATAAATACCTATCTATCGATCTGTCTATCTATCTTTCTATCTATCTATGTATATGTATATATATATATATATATATACAATCAGCTCACTTTACCATTTGCAGCTTATAACCACTTACCACCAGGGGTCACTACTAACAAAAAGCATCCACTCCACTTCTAAATCTAGCCCCTAGAGTTGAGCAGAAGCATAAGATTCCCCACTGCTTCATTCCATTTTCCATTAGATTATAGATGTAAATTGTTTTTGATGGTATGGTCTGTGCAGATTGAAATATTCAGAGCATATTCTGACTTTTAGTTAACACATCAGTAAGCAATTTGGCCATCACTGAATTCAACGTTTATCTCAATCGTAATAGACAAGGATAATGACAAATATAGTTTACAATGTTATTAAGTACATCATTTTATTTAATTGTGTGAATAAAAGGAATCGTCTCCCCGTCGAAGAATTGAACCCCGGTCTCCCACGTGACAGGCGGGGATACTGACCACTATACTAACGAGGACATATTGGCTTCAGTTCAACAGTGCTCACCTCCATGCGGTTAGGGCATGCCCTCAATCAATTCACAGTATTGTAATAGGCAGCTTTGCTTCCTTTGGTTAGGAGAAGCAATCTTTTTTCATAAATGATTACAAATCAGAAATTCCTAGCCAAAAATAATCTGCTTTAATAAGAAATGATTGATTAAAATAAATACCTATCTATCGATCTGTCTATCTATCTTTCTATCTATCTATGTATATGTATATATATATATATATATATACAATCAGCTCACTTTACCATTTGCAGCTTATAACCACTTACCACCAGGGGTCACTACTAACAAAAAGCATCCACTCCACTTCTAAATCTAGCCCCTAGAGTTGAGCAGAAGCATAATATTCCCCACTGCTTCATTCCATTTTCCATTAGATTATAGATGTAAATTGTTTTTGATGGTATGGTCTGTGCAGATTGAAATATTCAGAGCATATTCTGACTTTTAGTTAACACATCAGTAAGCAATTTGGCCATCACTGAATTCAACGTTTATCTCAATCGTAATAGACAAGGATAATGACAAATATAGTTTACAATGTTATTAAGTACATCATTTTATTTAATTGTGTGAATAAAAGGAATCGTCTCCCCGTCGGGGAATTGAACCCAGGTCTCCCGCGTGACAGGCGGGGATACTGACCACTATACTAACGAGGACATATTGGCTTCAGTTCAACAGTGCTCACCTCCATGCGGTTAGGGCATGCCCTCAATCAATTCACAGTATTGTAATAGGCAGCTTTGCTTCCTTTGGTTAGGAGAAGCAATCTTTTTTCATAAATGATTACAAATCAGAAATTCCTAGCCAAAAATAATCTGCTTTAATAAGAAATGATTGATTAAAATAAATACCTATCTATCGATCTGTCTATCTATCTTTCTATCTATCTATGTATATGTATATATATATATATATATATACAATCAGCTCACTTTACCATTTGCAGCTTATAACCACTTACCACCAGGGGTCACTACTAACAAAAAGCATCCACTCCACTTCTAAATCTAGCCCCTAGAGTTGAGCAGAAGCATAAGATTCCCCACTGCTTCATTCCATTTTCCATTAGATTATAGATGTAAATTGTTTTTGATGGTATGGTCTATGCAGATTGAAATATTCAGAGCATATTCTGACTTTTAGTTAACACATCAGTAAGCAATTTGGCCATCACTGAATTCAACGTTTATCTCAATCGTAATAGACAAGGATAATGACAAATATAGTTTACAATGTTATTAAGTACATCATTTTATTTAATTGTGTGAATAAAAGGAATCGTCTCCCCGTCGGGGAATTGAACCCCGGTCTCCCGCGTGACAGGCGGGGATACTGACCACTATACTAACGAGGACATATTGGCTTCAGTTCAACAGTGCTCACCTCCATGCGGTTAGGGCATGCCCTCAATCAATTCACAGTATTGTAATAGGCAGCTTTGCTTCCTTTGGTTAGGAGAAGCAATCTTTTTTCATAAATGATTACAAATCAGAAATTCCTAGCCAAAAATAATCTGCTTTAATAAGAAATGATTGATTAAAATAAATACCTATCTATCGATCTGTCTATCTATCTTTCTATCTATCTATGTATATGTATATATATATATATATATATACAATCAGCTCACTTTACCATTTGCAGCTTATAACCACTTACCACCAGGGGTCACTACTAACAAAAAGCATCCACTCCACTTCTAAATCTAGCCCCTAGAGTTGAGCAGAAGCATAAGATTCCCCACTGCTTCATTCCATTTTCCATTAGATTATAGATGTAAATTGTTTTTGATGGTATGGTCTGTGCAGATTGAAATATTCAGAGCATATTCTGACTTTTAGTTAACACATCAGTAAGCAATTTGGCCATCACTGAATTCAACGTTTATCTCAATCGTAATAGACAAGGATAATGACAAATATAGTTTACAATGTTATTAAGTACATCATTTTATTTAATTGTGTGAATAAAAGGAATCGTCTCCCCGTCGAAGAATTGAACCCCGGTCTCCCACGTGACAGGTGGGGATACTGACCACTATACTAACGAGGACATATTGGCTTCAGTTCAACAGTGCTCACCTCCATGCGGTTAGGGCATGCCCTCAATCAATTCACAGTATTGTAATAGGCAGCTTTGCTTCCTTTGGTTAGGAGAAGCAATCTTTTTTCATAAATGATTACAAATCAGAAATTCCTAGCCAAAAATAATCTGCTTTAATAAGAAATGATTGATTAAAATAAATACCTATCTATCGATCTGTCTATCTATCTTTCTATCTATCTATGTATATGTATATATATATATATATATATACAATCAGCTCACTTTACCATTTGCAGCTTATAACCACTTACCACCAGGGGTCACTACTAACAAAAAGCATCCACTCCACTTCTAAATCTAGCCCCTAGAGTTGAGCAGAAGCATAATATTCCCCACTGCTTCATTCCATTTTCCATTAGATTATAGATGTAAATTGTTTTTGATGGTATGGTCTGTGCAGATTGAAATATTCAGAGCATATTCTGACTTTTAGTTAACACATCAGTAAGCAATTTGGCCATCACTGAATTCAACGTTTATCTCAATCGTAATAGACAAGGATAATGACAAATATAGTTTACAATGTTATTAAGTACATCATTTTATTTAATTGTGTGAATAAAAGGAATCGTCTCCCCGTCGGGGAATTGAACCCCGGTCTCCAGCGTGACAGGCGGGGATACTGACCACTATACTAACGAGGACATATTGGCTTCAGTTCAACAGTGCTCACCTTCATGCGGTTAGGGCATGCCCTCAATCAATTCACAGTATTGTAATAGGCAGCTTTGCTTCCTTTGGTTAGGAGAAGCAATCTTTTTTCATAAATGATTACAAATCAGAAATTCCTAGCCAAAAATAATCTGCTTTAATAAGAAATGATTGATTAAAATAAATACCTATCTATCGATCTGTCTATCTATCTTTCTATCTATCTATGTATATGTATATATATATATATATATATACAATCAGCTCACTTTACCATTTGCAGCTTATAACCACTTACCACCAGGGGTCACTACTAACAAAAAGCATCCACTCCACTTCTAAATCTAGCCCCTAGAGTTGAGCAGAAGCATAATATTCCCCACTGCTTCATTCCATTTTCCATTAGATTATAGATGTAAATTGTTTTTGATGGTATGGTCTGTGCAGATTGAAATATTCAGAGCATATTCTGACTTTTAGTTAACACATCAGTAAGCAATTTGGCCATCACTGAATTCAACGTTTATCTCAATCGTAATAGACAAGGATAATGACAAATATAGTTTACAATGTTATTAAGTACATCATTTTATTTAATTGTGTGAATAAAAGGAATCGTCTCCCCGTCGGGGAATTGAACCCAGGTCTCCCGCGTGACAGGCGGGGATACTGACCACTATACTAACGAGGACATATTGGCTTCAGTTCAACAGTGCTCACCTCCATGCGGTTAGGGCATGCCCTCAATCAATTCACAGTATTGTAATAGGCAGCTTTGCTTCCTTTGGTTAGGAGAAGCAATCTTTTTTCATAAATGATTACAAATCAGAAATTCCTAGCCAAAAATAATCTGCTTTAATAAGAAATGATTGATTAAAATAAATACCTATCTATCGATCTGTCTATCTATCTTTCTATCTATCTATGTATATGTATATATATATATATATATATACAATCAGCTCACTTTACCATTTGCAGCTTATAACCACTTACCACCAGGGGTCACTACTAACAAAAAGCATCCACTCCACTTCTAAATCTAGCCCCTAGAGTTGAGCAGAAGCATAATATTCCCCACTGCTTCATTCCATTTTCCATTAGATTATAGATGTAAATTGTTTTTGATGGTATGGTCTGTGCAGATTGAAATATTCAGAGCATATTCTGACTTTTAGTTAACACATCAGTAAGCAATTTGGCCATCACTGAATTCAACGTTTATCTCAATCGTAATAGACAAGGATAATGACAAATATAGTTTACAATGTTATTAAGTACATCATTTTATTTAATTGTGTGAATAAAAGGAATCGTCTCCCCGTTGGGGAATTGAACCCAGGTCTCCCGCGTGACAGGCGGGGATACTGACCACTATACTAACGAGGACATATTGGTTTCAGTTCAACAGTGCTCACCTCCATGCGGTTAGGGCATGCCCTCAATCAATTCACAGTATTGTAATAGGCAGCTTTGCTTCCTTTGGTTAGGAGAAGCAATCTTTTTTCATAAATGATTACAAATCAGAAATTCCTAGCCAAAAATAATCTGCTTTAATAAGAAATGATTGATTAAAATAAATACCTATCTATCGATCTGTCTATCTATCTTTCTATCTATCTATGTATATGTATATATATATATATATATATACAATCAGCTCACTTTACCATTTGCAGCTTATAACCACTTACCACCAGGGGTCACTACTAACAAAAAGCATCCACTCCACTTCTAAATCTAGCCCCTAGAGTTGAGCAGAAGCATAAGATTCCCCACTGCTTCATTCCATTTTCCATTAGATTATAGATGTAAATTGTTTTTGATGGTATGGTCTGTGCAGATTGAAATATTCAGAGCATATTCTGACTTTTAGTTAACACATCAGTAAGCAATTTGGCCATCACTGAATTCAACGTTTATCTCAATCGTAATAGACAAGGATAATGACAAATATAGTTTACAATGTTATTAAGTACATCATTTTATTTAATTGTGTGAATAAAAGGAATCGTCTCCCCGTCGGGGAATTGAACCCAGGTCTCCCGCGTGACAGGCGGGGATACTGACCACTATACTAACGAGGAGATATTGGCTTCAGTTCAACAGTGCTCACCTCCATGCGGTTAGGGCATGCCCTCAATCAATTCACAGTATTGTAATAGGCAGCTTTGCTTCCTTTGGTTGGGAGAAGCAATCTTTTTTCATAAATGATTACAAATCAGAAATTCCTAGCCAAAAATAATCTGCTTTAATAAGAAATGATTGATTAAAATAAATACCTATCTATCGATCTGTCTATCTATCTTTCTATCTATCTATGTATATGTATATATATATATATATATATACAATCAGCTCACTTTACCATTTGCAGCTTATAACCACTTACCACCAGGGGTCACTACTAACAAAAAGCATCCACTCCACTTCTAAATCTAGCCCCTAGAGTTGAGCAGAAGCATAATATTCCCCACTGCTTCATTCCATTTTCCATTAGATTATAGATGTAAATTGTTTTTGATGGTATGGTCTGTGCAGATTGAAATATTCAGAGCATATTCTGACTTTTAGTTAACACATCAGTAAGCAATTTGGCCATCACTGAATTCAACGTTTATCTCAATCGTAATAGACAAGGATAATGACAAATATAGTTTACAATGTTATTAAGTACATCATTTTATTTAATTGTGTGAATAAAAGGAATCGTCTCCCCGTCGGGGAATTGAACCCAGGTCTCCCGCGTGACAGGCGGGGATACTGACCACTATACTAACGAGGACATATTGGCTTCAGTTCAACAGTGCTCACCTCCATGCGGTTAGGGCATGCCCTCAATCAATTCACAGTATTGTAATAGGCAGCTTTGCTTCCTTTGGTTAGGAGAAGCAATCTTTTTTCATAAATGATTACAAATCAGAAATTCCTAGCCAAAAATAATCTGCTTTAATAAGAAATGATTGATTAAAATAAATACCTATCTATCGATCTGTCTATCTATCTTTCTATCTATCTATGTATATGTATATATATATATATATATATATATATACAATCAGCTCACTTTACCATTTGCAGCTTATAACCACTTACCACCAGGGGTCACTACTAACAAAAAGCATCCACTCCACTTCTAAATCTAGCCCCTAGAGTTGAGCAGAAGCATAAGATTCCCCACTGCTTCATTCCATTTTCCATTAGATTATAGATGTAAATTGTTTTTGATGGTATGGTCTGTGCAGATTGAAATATTCAGAGCATATTCTGACTTTTAGTTAACACATCAGTAAGCAATTTGGCCATCACTGAATTCAACGTTTATCTCAATCGTAATAGACAAGGATAATGACAAATATAGTTTACAATGTTATTAAGTACATCATTTTATTTAATTGTGTGAATAAAAGGAATCGTCTCCCCGTCGGGGAATTGAACCCCGGTCTCCCGCGTGACAGGCGGGGATACTGACCACTATACTAACGAGGACATATTGGCTTCAGTTCAACAGTGCTCACCTCCATGCGGTTAGGGCATGCCCTCAATCAATTCACAGTATTGTAATAGGCAGCTTTGCTTCCTTTGGTTAGGAGAAGCAATCTTTTTTCATAAATGATTACAAATCAGAAATTCCTAGCCAAAAATAATCTGCTTTAATAAGAAATGATTGATTAAAATAAATACCTATCTATCGATCTGTCTATCTATCTTTCTATCTATCTATGTATATGTATATATATATATATATATATACAATCAGCTCACTTTACCATTTGCAGCTTATAACCACTTACCACCAGGGGTCACTACTAACAAAAAGCATCCACTCCACTTCTAAATCTAGCCCCTAGAGTTGAGCAGAAGCATAATATTCCCCACTGCTTCATTCCATTTTCCATTAGATTATAGATGTAAATTGTTTTTGATGGTATGGTCTGTGCAGATTGAAATATTCAGAGCATATTCTGACTTTTAGTTAACACATCAGTAAGCAATTTGGCCATCACTGAATTCAACGTTTATCTCAATCGTAATAGACAAGGATAATGACAAATATAGTTTACAATGTTATTAAGTACATCATTTTATTTAATTGTGTGAATAAAAGGAATCGTCTCCCCGTCGGGGAATTGAACCCAGGTCTCCCGCGTGACAGGCGGGGATACTGACCACTATACTAACGAGGACATATTGGCTTCAGTTCAACAGTGCTCACCTCCATGCGGTTAGGGCATGCCCTCAATCAATTCACAGTATTGTAATAGGCAGCTTTGCTTCCTTTGGTTAGGAGAAGCAATCTTTTTTCATAAATGATTACAAATCAGAAATTCCTAGCCAAAAATAATCTGCTTTAATAAGAAATGATTGATTAAAATAAATACCTATCTATCGATCTGTCTATCTATCTTTCTATCTATCTATGTATATGTATATATATATATATATATATACAATCAGCTCACTTTACCATTTGCAGCTTATAACCACTTACCACCAGGGGTCACTACTAACAAAAAGCATCCACTCCACTTCTAAATCTAGCCCCTAGAGTTGAGCAGAAGCATAATATTCCCCACTGCTTCATTCCATTTTCCATTAGATTATAGATGTAAATTGTTTTTGATGGTATGGTCTGTGCAGATTGAAATATTCAGAGCATATTCTGACTTTTAGTTAACACATCAGTAAGCAATTTGGCCATCACTGAATTCAACGTTTATCTCAATCGTAATAGACAAGGATAATGACAAATATAGTTTACAATGTTATTAAGTACATCATTTTATTTAATTGTGTGAATAAAAGGAATCGTCTCCCCGTTGGGGAATTGAACCCAGGTCTCCCGCGTGACAGGCGGGGATACTGACCACTATACTAACGAGGACATATTGGTTTCAGTTCAACAGTGCTCACCTCCATGCGGTTAGGGCATGCCCTCAATCAATTCACAGTATTGTAATAGGCAGCTTTGCTTCCTTTGGTTAGGAGAAGCAATCTTTTTTCATAAATGATTACAAATCAGAAATTCCTAGCCAAAAATAATCTGCTTTAATAAGAAATGATTGATTAAAATAAATACCTATCTATCGATCTGTCTATCTATCTTTCTATCTATCTATGTATATGTATATATATATATATATATATACAATCAGCTCACTTTACCATTTGCAGCTTATAACCACTTACCACCAGGGGTCACTACTAACAAAAAGCATCCACTCCACTTCTAAATCTAGCCCCTAGAGTTGAGCAGAAGCATAAGATTCCCCACTGCTTCATTCCATTTTCCATTAGATTATAGATGTAAATTGTTTTTGATGGTATGGTCTGTGCAGATTGAAATATTCAGAGCATATTCTGACTTTTAGTTAACACATCAGTAAGCAATTTGGCCATCACTGAATTCAACGTTTATCTCAATCGTAATAGACAAGGATAATGACAAATATAGTTTACAATGTTATTAAGTACATCATTTTATTTAATTGTGTGAATAAAAGGAATCGTCTCCCCGTCGGGGAATTGAACCCAGGTCTCCCGCGTGACAGGCGGGGATACTGACCACTATACTAACGAGGAGATATTGGCTTCAGTTCAACAGTGCTCACCTCCATGCGGTTAGGGCATGCCCTCAATCAATTCACAGTATTGTAATAGGCAGCTTTGCTTCCTTTGGTTGGGAGAAGCAATCTTTTTTCATAAATGATTACAAATCAGAAATTCCTAGCCAAAAATAATCTGCTTTAATAAGAAATGATTGATTAAAATAAATACCTATCTATCGATCTGTCTATCTATCTTTCTATCTATCTATGTATATGTATATATATATATATATATATACAATCAGCTCACTTTACCATTTGCAGCTTATAACCACTTACCACCAGGGGTCACTACTAACAAAAAGCATCCACTCCACTTCTAAATCTAGCCCCTAGAGTTGAGCAGAAGCATAATATTCCCCACTGCTTCATTCCATTTTCCATTAGATTATAGATGTAAATTGTTTTTGATGGTATGGTCTGTGCAGATTGAAATATTCAGAGCATATTCTGACTTTTAGTTAACACATCAGTAAGCAATTTGGCCATCACTGAATTCAACGTTTATCTCAATCGTAATAGACAAGGATAATGACAAATATAGTTTACAATGTTATTAAGTACATCATTTTATTTAATTGTGTGAATAAAAGGAATCGTCTCCCCGTCGGGGAATTGAACCCAGGTCTCCCGCGTGACAGGCGGGGATACTGACCACTATACTAACGAGGACATATTGGCTTCAGTTCAACAGTGCTCACCTCCATGCGGTTAGGGCATGCCCTCAATCAATTCACAGTATTGTAATAGGCAGCTTTGCTTCCTTTGGTTAGGAGAAGCAATCTTTTTTCATAAATGATTACAAATCAGAAATTCCTAGCCAAAAATAATCTGCTTTAATAAGAAATGATTGATTAAAATAAATACCTATCTATCGATCTGTCTATCTATCTTTCTATCTATCTATGTATATGTATATATATATATATATATATATATATACAATCAGCTCACTTTACCATTTGCAGCTTATAACCACTTACCACCAGGGGTCACTACTAACAAAAAGCATCCACTCCACTTCTAAATCTAGCCCCTAGAGTTGAGCAGAAGCATAAGATTCCCCACTGCTTCATTCCATTTTCCATTAGATTATAGATGTAAATTGTTTTTGATGGTATGGTCTGTGCAGATTGAAATATTCAGAGCATATTCTGACTTTTAGTTAACACATCAGTAAGCAATTTGGCCATCACTGAATTCAACGTTTATCTCAATCGTAATAGACAAGGATAATGACAAATATAGTTTACAATGTTATTAAGTACATCATTTTATTTAATTGTGTGAATAAAAGGAATCGTCTCCCCGTCGGGGAATTGAACCCCGGTCTCCCGCGTGACAGGCGGGGATACTGACCACTATACTAACGAGGACATATTGGCTTCAGTTCAACAGTGCTCACCTCCATGCGGTTAGGGCATGCCCTCAATCAATTCACAGTATTGTAATAGGCAGCTTTGCTTCCTTTGGTTAGGAGAAGCAATCTTTTTTCATAAATGATTACAAATCAGAAATTCCTAGCCAAAAATAATCTGCTTTAATAAGAAATGATTGATTAAAATAAATACCTATCTATCGATCTGTCTATCTATCTTTCTATCTATCTATGTATATGTATATATATATATATATATATATACAATCAGCTCACTTTACCATTTGCAGCTTATAACCACTTACCACCAGGGGTCACTACTAACAAAAAGCATCCACTCCACTTCTAAATCTAGCCCCTAGAGTTGAGCAGAAGCATAAGATTCCCCACTGCTTCATTCCATTTTCCATTAGATTATAGATGTAAATTGTTTTTGATGGTATGGTCTTTGCAGATTGAAATATTCAGAGCATATTCTGACTTTTAGTTAACACATCAGTAAGCAATTTGGCCATCACTGAATTCAACGTTTATCTCAATCGTAATAGACAAGGATAATGACAAATATAGTTTACAATGTTATTAAGTACATCATTTTATTTAATTGTGTGAATAAAAGGAATCGTCTCCCCGTCGGGGAATTGAACCCCGGTCTCCCGCGTGACAGGCGGGGATACTGACCACTATACTAACGAGGACATATTGGCTTCAGTTCAACAGTGCTCACCTCCATGCGGTTAGGGCATGCCCTCAATCAATTCACAGTATTGTAATAGGCAGCTTTGCTTCCTTTGGTTAGGAGAAGCAATCTTTTTTCATAAATGATTACAAATCAGAAATTCCTAGCCAAAAATAATCTGCTTTAATAAGAAATGATTGATTAAAATAAATACCTATCTATCGATCTGTCTATCTATCTTTCTATCTATCTATGTATATGTATATATATATATATATATATACAATCAGCTCACTTTACCATTTGCAGCTTATAACCACTTACCACCAGGGGTCACTACTAACAAAAAGCATCCACTCCACTTCTAAATCTAGCCCCTAGAGTTGAGCAGAAGCATAAGATTCCCCACTGCTTCATTCCATTTTCCATTAGATTATAGATGTAAATTGTTTTTGATGGTATGGTCTGTGCAGATTGAAATATTCAGAGCATATTCTGACTTTTAGTTAACACATCAGTAAGCAATTTGGCCATCACTGAATTCAACGTTTATCTCAATCGTAATAGACAAGGATAATGACAAATATAGTTTACAATGTTATTAAGTACATCATTTTATTTAATTGTGTGAATAAAAGGAATCGTCTCCCCGTCGAAGAATTGAACCCCGGTCTCCCACGTGACAGGCGGGGATACTGACCACTATACTAACGAGGACATATTGGCTTCAGTTCAACAGTGCTCACCTCCATGCGGTTAGGGCATGCCCTCAATCAATTCACAGTATTGTAATAGGCAGCTTTGCTTCCTTTGGTTAGGAGAAGCAATCTTTTTTCATAAATGATTACAAATCAGAAATTCCTAGCCAAAAATAATCTGCTTTAATAAGAAATGATTGATTAAAATAAATACCTATCTATCGATCTGTCTATCTATCTTTCTATCTATCTATGTATATGTATATATATATATATATATAAACAATCAGCTCAGTTTACCATTTGCAGCTTATAACCACTTACCACCAGGGGTCACTACTAACAAAAAGCATCCACTCCACTTCTAAATCTAGCCCCTAGAGTTGAGCAGAAGCATAATATTCCCCACTGCTTCATTCCATTTTCCATTAGATTATAGATGTAAATTGTTTTTGATGGTATGGTCTGTGCAGATTGAAATATTCAGAGCATATTCTGACTTTTAGTTAACACATCAGTAAGCAATTTGGCCATCACTGAATTCAACGTTTATCTCAATCGTAATAGACAAGGATAATGACAAATATAGTTTACAATGTTATTAAGTACATCATTTTATTTAATTGTGTGAATAAAAGGAATCGTCTCCCCGTCGGGGAATTGAACCCAGGTCTCCCGCGTGACAGGCGGGGATACTGACCACTATACTAACGAGGACATATTGGCTTCAGTTCAACAGTGCTCACCTCCATGCGGTTAGGGCATGCCCTCAATCAATTCACAGTATTGTAATAGGCAGCTTTGCTTCCTTTGGTTAGGAGAAGCAATCTTTTTTCATAAATGATTACAAATCAGAAATTCCTAGCCAAAAATAATCTGCTTTAATAAGAAATGATTGATTAAAATAAATACCTATCTATCGATCTGTCTATCTATCTTTCTATCTATCTATGTATATGTATATATATATATATATATATACAATCAGCTCACTTTACCATTTGCAGCTTATAACCACTTACCACCAGGGGTCACTACTAACAAAAAGCATCCACTCCACTTCTAAATCTAGCCCCTAGAGTTGAGCAGAAGCATAAGATTCCCCACTGCTTCATTCCATTTTCCATTAGATTATAGATGTAAATTGTTTTTGATGGTATGGTCTGTGCAGATTGAAATATTCAGAGCATATTCTGACTTTTAGTTAACACATCAGTAAGCAATTTGGCCATCACTGAATTCAACGTTTATCTCAATCGTAATAGACAAGGATAATGACAAATATAGTTTACAATGTTATTAAGTACATCATTTTATTTAATTGTGTGAATAAAAGGAATCGTCTCCCGGTCGGGGAATTGAACCCCGGTCTCCCGCGTGACAGGCGGGGATACTGACCACTATACTAACGAGGACATATTGGCTTCAGTTCAACAGTGCTCACCTCCATGCGGTTAGGGCATGCCCTCAATCAATTCACAGTATTGTAATAGGCAGCTTTGCTTCCTTTGGTTAGGAGAAGCAATCTTTTTTCATAAATGATTACAAATCAGAAATTCCTAGCCAAAAATAATCTGCTTTAATAAGAAATGATTGATTAAAATAAATACCTATCTATCGATCTGTCTATCTATCTTTCTATCTATCTATGTATATGTATATATATATATATATATATATACAATCAGCTCACTTTACCATTTGCAGCTTATAACCACTTACCACCAGGGGTCACTACTAACAAAAAGCATCCACTCCACTTCTAAATCTAGCCCCTAGAGTTGAGCAGAAGCATAAGATTCCCCACTGCTTCATTCCATTTTCCATTAGATTATAGATGTAAATTGTTTTTGATGGTATGGTCTGTGCAGATTGAAATATTCAGAGCATATTCTGACTTTTAGTTAACACATCAGTAAGCAATTTGGCCATCACTGAATTCAACGTTTATCTCAATCGTAATAGACAAGGATAATGACAAATATAGTTTACAATGTTATTAAGTACATCATTTTATTTAATTGTGTGAATAAAAGGAATCGTCTCCCCGTCGAAGAATTGAACCCCGGTCTCCCACGTGACAGGTGGGGATACTGACCACTATACTAACGAGGACATATTGGCTTCAGTTCAACAGTGCTCACCTCCATGCGGTTAGGGCATGCCCTCAATCAATTCACAGTATTGTAATAGGCAGCTTTGCTTCCTTTGGTTAGGAGAAGCAATCTTTTTTCATAAATGATTACAAATCAGAAATTCCTAGCCAAAAATAATCTGCTTTAATAAGAAATGATTGATTAAAATAAATACCTATCTATCGATCTGTCTATCTATCTTTCTATCTATCTATGTATATGTATATATATATATATATATATACAATCAGCTCACTTTACCATTTGCAGCTTATAACCACTTACCACCAGGGGTCACTACTAACAAAAAGCATCCACTCCACTTCTAAATCTAGCCCCTAGAGTTGAGCAGAAGCATAATATTCCCCACTGCTTCATTCCATTTTCCATTAGATTATAGATGTAAATTGTTTTTGATGGTATGGTCTGTGCAGATTGAAATATTCAGAGCATATTCTGACTTTTAGTTAACACATCAGTAAGCAATTTGGCCATCACTGAATTCAACGTTTATCTCAATCGTAATAGACAAGGATAATGACAAATATAGTTTACAATGTTATTAAGTACATCATTTTATTTAATTGTGTGAATAAAAGGAATCGTCTCCCCGTCGGGGAATTGAACCCCGGTCTCCAGCGTGACAGGCGGGGATACTGACCACTATACTAACGAGGACATATTGGCTTCAGTTCAACAGTGCTCACCTTCATGCGGTTAGGGCATGCCCTCAATCAATTCACAGTATTGTAATAGGCAGCTTTGCTTCCTTTGGTTAGGAGAAGCAATCTTTTTTCATAAATGATTACAAATCAGAAATTCCTAGCCAAAAATAATCTGCTTTAATAAGAAATGATTGATTAAAATAAATACCTATCTATCGATCTGTCTATCTATCTTTCTATCTATCTATGTATATGTATATATATATATATATATATACAATCAGCTCACTTTACCATTTGCAGCTTATAACCACTTACCACCAGGGGTCACTACTAACAAAAAGCATCCACTCCACTTCTAAATCTAGCCCCTAGAGTTGAGCAGAAGCATAATATTCCCCACTGCTTCATTCCATTTTCCATTAGATTATAGATGTAAATTGTTTTTGATGGTATGGTCTGTGCAGATTGAAATATTCAGAGCATATTCTGACTTTTAGTTAACACATCAGTAAGCAATTTGGCCATCACTGAATTCAACGTTTATCTCAATCGTAATAGACAAGGATAATGACAAATATAGTTTACAATGTTATTAAGTACATCATTTTATTTAATTGTGTGAATAAAAGGAATCGTCTCCCCGTCGGGGAATTGAACCCAGGTCTCCCGCGTGACAGGCGGGGATACTGACCACTATACTAACGAGGACATATTGGCTTCAGTTCAACAGTGCTCACCTCCATGCGGTTAGGGCATGCCCTCAATCAATTCACAGTATTGTAATAGGCAGCTTTGCTTCCTTTGGTTAGGAGAAGCAATCTTTTTTCATAAATGATTACAAATCAGAAATTCCTAGCCAAAAATAATCTGCTTTAATAAGAAATGATTGATTAAAATAAATACCTATCTATCGATCTGTCTATCTATCTTTCTATCTATCTATGTATATGTATATATATATATATATATATACAATCAGCTCACTTTACCATTTGCAGCTTATAACCACTTACCACCAGGGGTCACTACTAACAAAAAGCATCCACTCCACTTCTAAATCTAGCCCCTAGAGTTGAGCAGAAGCATAATATTCCCCACTGCTTCATTCCATTTTCCATTAGATTATAGATGTAAATTGTTTTTGATGGTATGGTCTGTGCAGATTGAAATATTCAGAGCATATTCTGACTTTTAGTTAACACATCAGTAAGCAATTTGGCCATCACTGAATTCAACGTTTATCTCAATCGTAATAGACAAGGATAATGACAAATATAGTTTACAATGTTATTAAGTACATCATTTTATTTAATTGTGTGAATAAAAGGAATCGTCTCCCCGTTGGGGAATTGAACCCAGGTCTCCCGCGTGACAGGCGGGGATACTGACCACTATACTAACGAGGACATATTGGTTTCAGTTCAACAGTGCTCACCTCCATGCGGTTAGGGCATGCCCTCAATCAATTCACAGTATTGTAATAGGCAGCTTTGCTTCCTTTGGTTAGGAGAAGCAATCTTTTTTCATAAATGATTACAAATCAGAAATTCCTAGCCAAAAATAATCTGCTTTAATAAGAAATGATTGATTAAAATAAATACCTATCTATCGATCTGTCTATCTATCTTTCTATCTATCTATGTATATGTATATATATATATATATATATACAATCAGCTCACTTTACCATTTGCAGCTTATAACCACTTACCACCAGGGGTCACTACTAACAAAAAGCATCCACTCCACTTCTAAATCTAGCCCCTAGAGTTGAGCAGAAGCATAAGATTCCCCACTGCTTCATTCCATTTTCCATTAGATTATAGATGTAAATTGTTTTTGATGGTATGGTCTGTGCAGATTGAAATATTCAGAGCATATTCTGACTTTTAGTTAACACATCAGTAAGCAATTTGGCCATCACTGAATTCAACGTTTATCTCAATCGTAATAGACAAGGATAATGACAAATATAGTTTACAATGTTATTAAGTACATCATTTTATTTAATTGTGTGAATAAAAGGAATCGTCTCCCCGTCGGGGAATTGAACCCAGGTCTCCCGCGTGACAGGCGGGGATACTGACCACTATACTAACGAGGAGATATTGGCTTCAGTTCAACAGTGCTCACCTCCATGCGGTTAGGGCATGCCCTCAATCAATTCACAGTATTGTAATAGGCAGCTTTGCTTCCTTTGGTTGGGAGAAGCAATCTTTTTTCATAAATGATTACAAATCAGAAATTCCTAGCCAAAAATAATCTGCTTTAATAAGAAATGATTGATTAAAATAAATACCTATCTATCGATCTGTCTATCTATCTTTCTATCTATCTATGTATATGTATATATATATATATATATATATACAATCAGCTCACTTTACCATTTGCAGCTTATAACCACTTACCACCAGGGGTCACTACTAACAAAAAGCATCCACTCCACTTCTAAATCTAGCCCCTAGAGTTGAGCAGAAGCATAATATTCCCCACTGCTTCATTCCATTTTCCATTAGATTATAGATGTAAATTGTTTTTGATGGTATGGTCTGTGCAGATTGAAATATTCAGAGCATATTCTGACTTTTAGTTAACACATCAGTAAGCAATTTGGCCATCACTGAATTCAACGTTTATCTCAATCGTAATAGACAAGGATAATGACAAATATAGTTTACAATGTTATTAAGTACATCATTTTATTTAATTGTGTGAATAAAAGGAATCGTCTCCCCGTCGGGGAATTGAACCCAGGTCTCCCGCGTGACAGGCGGGGATACTGACCACTATACTAACGAGGACATATTGGCTTCAGTTCAACAGTGCTCACCTCCATGCGGTTAGGGCATGCCCTCAATCAATTCACAGTATTGTAATAGGCAGCTTTGCTTCCTTTGGTTAGGAGAAGCAATCTTTTTTCATAAATGATTACAAATCAGAAATTCCTAGCCAAAAATAATCTGCTTTAATAAGAAATGATTGATTAAAATAAATACCTATCTATCGATCTGTCTATCTATCTTTCTATCTATCTATGTATATGTATATATATATATATATATATATATATACAATCAGCTCACTTTACCATTTGCAGCTTATAACCACTTACCACCAGGGGTCACTACTAACAAAAAGCATCCACTCCACTTCTAAATCTAGCCCCTAGAGTTGAGCAGAAGCATAAGATTCCCCACTGCTTCATTCCATTTTCCATTAGATTATAGATGTAAATTGTTTTTGATGGTATGGTCTGTGCAGATTGAAATATTCAGAGCATATTCTGACTTTTAGTTAACACATCAGTAAGCAATTTGGCCATCACTGAATTCAACGTTTATCTCAATCGTAATAGACAAGGATAATGACAAATATAGTTTACAATGTTATTAAGTACATCATTTTATTTAATTGTGTGAATAAAAGGAATCGTCTCCCCGTCGGGGAATTGAACCCCGGTCTCCCGCGTGACAGGTGGGGATACTGACCACTATACTAACGAGGACATATTGGCTTCAGTTCAACAGTGCTCACCTCCATGCGGTTAGGGCATGCCCTCAATCAATTCACAGTATTGTAATAGGCAGCTTTGCTTCCTTTGGTTAGGAGAAGCAATCTTTTTTCATAAATGATTACAAATCAGAAATTCCTAGCCAAAAATAATCTGCTTTAATAAGAAATGATTGATTAAAATAAATACCTATCTATCGATCTGTCTATCTATCTTTCTATCTATCTATGTATATGTATATATATATATATATATATATACAATCAGCTCACTTTACCATTTGCAGCTTATAACCACTTACCACCAGGGGTCACTACTAACAAAAAGCATCCACTCCACTTCTAAATCTAGCCCCTAGAGTTGAGCAGAAGCATAAGATTCCCCACTGCTTCATTCCATTTTCCATTAGATTATAGATGTAAATTGTTTTTGATGGTATGGTCTGTGCAGATTGAAATATTCAGAGCATATTCTGACTTTTAGTTAACACATCAGTAAGCAATTTGGCCATCACTGAATTCAACGTTTATCTCAATCGTAATAGACAAGGATAATGACAAATATAGTTTACAATGTTATTAAGTACATCATTTTATTTAATTGTGTGAATAAAAGGAATCGTCTCCCCGTCGGGGAATTGAACCCCGGTCTCCCGCGTGACAGGTGGGGATACTGACCACTATACTAACGAGGACATATTGGCTTCAGTTCAACAGTGCTCACCTCCATGCGGTTAGGGCATGCCCTCAATCAATTCACAGTATTGTAATAGGCAGCTTTGCTTCCTTTGGTTAGGAGAAGCAATCTTTTTTCATAAATGATTACAAATCAGAAATTCCTAGCCAAAAATAATCTGCTTTAATAAGAAATGATTGATTAAAATAAATACCTATCTATCGATCTGTCTATCTATCTTTCTATCTATCTATGTATATGTATATATATATATATATATATACAATCAGCTCACTTTACCATTTGCAGCTTATAACCACTTACCACCAGGGGTCACTACTAACAAAAAGCATCCACTCCACTTCTAAATATAGCCCCTAGAGTTGAGCAGAAGCATAAGATTCCCCACTGCTTCATTCCATTTTCCATTAGATTATAGATGTAAATTGTTTTTGATGGTATGGTCTGTGCAGATTGAAATATTCAGAGCATATTCTGACTTTTAGTTAACACATCAGTAAGCAATTTGGCCATCACTGAATTCAACGTTTATCTCAATCGTAATAGACAAGGATAATGACAAATATAGTTTACAATGTTATTAAGTACATCATTTTATTTAATTGTGTGAATAAAAGGAATCGTCTCCCCGTCGGGGAATTGAACCCGGGTCTCCCGCGTGACAGGCGGGGATACTGACCACTATACTAACGAGGACATATTGGCTTCAGTTCAACAGTGCTCACCTCCATGCGGTTAGGGCATGCCCTCAATCAATTCACAGTATTGTAATAGGCAGCTTTGCTTCCTTTGGTTAGGAGAAGCAATCTTTTTTCATAAATGATTACAAATCAGAAATTCCTAGCCAAAAATAATCTGCTTTAATAAGAAATGATTGATTAAAATAAATACCTATCTATCGATCTGTCTATCTATCTTTCTATCTATCTATGTATATGTATATATATATATATATATATACAATCAGCTCACTTTACCATTTGCAGCTTATAACCACTTACCACCAGGGGTCACTACTAACAAAAAGCATCCACTCCACTTCTAAATCTAGCCCCTAGAGTTGAGCAGAAGCATAATATTCCCCACTGCTTCATTCCATTTTCCATTAGATTATAGATGTAAATTGTTTTTGATGGTATGGTCTGTGCAGATTGAAATATTCAGAGCATATTCTGACTTTTAGTTAACACATCAGTAAGCAATTTGGCCATCACTGAATTCAACGTTTATCTCAATCGTAATAGACAAGGATAATGACAAATATAGTTTACAATGTTATTAAGTACATCATTTTATTTAATTGTGTGAATAAAAGGAATCGTCTCCCCGTCGGGGAATTGAACCCAGGTCTCCCGCGTGACAGGCGGGGATACTGACCACTATACTAACGAGGACATATTGGCTTCAGTTCAACAGTGCTCACCTCCATGCGGTTAGGGCATGCCCTCAATCAATTCACAGTATTGTAATAGGCAGCTTTGCTTCCTTTGGTTAGGAGAAGCAATCTTTTTTCATAAATGATTACAAATCAGAAATTCCTAGCCAAAAATAATCTGCTTTAATAAGAAATGATTGATTAAAATAAATACCTATCTATCGATCTGTCTATCTATCTTTCTATCTATCTATGTATATGTATATATATATATATATATATATACAATCAGCTCACTTCACCATTTGCAGCTTATAACCACTTACCACCAGGGGTCACTACTAACAAAAAGCATCCACTCCACTTCTAAATCTAGCCCCTAGAGTTGAGCAGAAGCATAAGATTCCCCACTGCTTCATTCCATTTTCCATTAGATTATAGATGTAAATTGTTTTTGATGGTATGGTCTGTGCAGATTGAAATATTCAGAGCATATTCTGACTTTTAGTTAACACATCAGTAAGCAATTTGGCCATCACTGAATTCAACGTTTATCTCAATCGTAATAGACAAGGATAATGACAAATATAGTTTACAATGTTATTAAGTACATCATTTTATTTAATTGTGTGAATAAAAGGAATCGTCTCCCCGTCGGGGAATTGAACCCAGGTCTCCCGCGTGACAGGCGGGGATACTGACCACTATACTAACGAGGACATATTGGCTTCAGTTCAACAGTGCTCACCTCCATGCGGTTAGGGCATGCCCTCAATCAATTCACAGTATTGTAATAGGCAGCTTTGCTTCCTTTGGTTAGGAGAAGCAATCTTTTTTCATAAATGATTACAAATCAGAAATTCCTAGCCAAAAATAATCTGCTTTAATAAGAAATGATTGATTAAAATAAATACCTATCTATCGATCTGTCTATCTATCTTTCTATCTATCTATGTATATGTATATATATATATATATATATATATACAATCAGCTCACTTTACCATTTGCAGCTTATAACCACTTACCACCAGGGGTCACTACTAACAAAAAGCATCCACTCCACTTCTAAATCTAGCCCCTAGAGTTGAGCAGAAGCATAAGATTCCCCACTGCTTCATTCCATTTTCCATTAGATTATAGATGTAAATTGTTTTTGATGGTATGGTCTGTGCAGATTGAAATATTCAGAGCATATTCTGACTTTTAGTTAACACATCAGTAAGCAATTTGGCCATCACTGAATTCAACGTTTATCTCAATCGTAATAGACAAGGATAATGACAAATATAGTTTACAATGTTATTAAGTACATCATTTTATTTAATTGTGTGAATAAAAGGAATCGTCTCCCCGTCGGGGAATTGAACCCCGGTCTCCCGCGTGACAGGTGGGGATACTGACCACTATACTAACGAGGACATATTGGCTTCAGTTCAACAGTGCTCACCTCCATGCGGTTAGGGCATGCCCTCAATCAATTCACAGTATTGTAATAGGCAGCTTTGCTTCCTTTGGTTAGGAGAAGCAATCTTTTTTCATAAATGATTACAAATCAGAAATTCCTAGCCAAAAATAATCTGCTTTAATAAGAAATGATTGATTAAAATAAATACCTATCTATCGATCTGTCTATCTATCTTTCTATCTATCTATGTATATGTATATATATATATATATATATATACAATCAGCTCACTTTACCATTTGCAGCTTATAACCACTTACCACCAGGGGTCACTACTAACAAAAAGCATCCACTCCACTTCTAAATCTAGCCCCTAGAGTTGAGCAGAAGCATAAGATTCCCCACTGCTTCATTCCATTTTCCATTAGATTATAGATGTAAATTGTTTTTGATGGTATGGTCTGTGCAGATTGAAATATTCAGAGCATATTCTGACTTTTAGTTAACACATCAGTAAGCAATTTGGCCATCACTGAATTCAACGTTTATCTCAATCGTAATAGACAAGGATAATGACAAATATAGTTTACAATGTTATTAAGTACATCATTTTATTTAATTGTGTGAATAAAAGGAATTGTCTCCCCGTCGGGGAATTGAACCCCGGTCTCCCGCGTGACAGGCGGGGATACTGACCACTATACTAACGAGGACATATTGGCTTCAGTTCAACAGTGCTCACCTCCATGCGGTTAGGGCATGCCCTCAATCAATTCACAGTATTGTAATAGGCAGCTTTGCTTCCTTTGGTTAGGAGAAGCAATCTTTTTTCATAAATGATTACAAATCAGAAATTCCTAGCCAAAAATAATCTGCTTTAATAAGAAATGATTGATTAAAATAAATACCTATCTATCGATCTGTCTATCTATCTTTCTATCTATCTATGTATATGTATATATATATATATATATATACAATCAGCTCACTTTACCATTTGCAGCTTATAACCACTTACCACCAGGGGTCACTACTAACAAAAAGCATCCACTCCACTTCTAAATCTAGCCCCTAGAGTTGAGCAGAAGCATAATATTCCCCACTGCTTCATTCCATTTTCCATTAGATTATAGATGTAAATTGTTTTTGATGGTATGGTCTGTGCAGATTGAAATATTCAGAGCATATTCTGACTTTTAGTTAACACATCAGTAAGCAATTTGGCCATCACTGAATTCAACGTTTATCTCAATCGTAATAGACAAGGATAATGACAAATATAGTTTACAATGTTATTAAGTACATCATTTTATTTAATTGTGTGAATAAAAGGAATCGTCTCCCCGTCGGGGAATTGAACCCCGGTCTCCCGCGTGACAGGCGGGGATACTGACCACTATACTAACGAGGACATATTGGCTTCAGTTCAACAGTGCTCACCTCCATGCGGTTAGGGCATGCCCTCAATCAATTCACAGTATTGTAATAGGCAGCTTTGCTTCCTTTGGTTAGGAGAAGCAATCTTTTTTCATAAATGATTACAAATCAGAAATTCCTAGCCAAAAATAATCTGCTTTAATAAGAAATGATTGATTAAAATAAATACCTATCTATCGATCTGTCTATCTATCTTTCTATCTATCTATGTATATGTATATATATATATATATATATACAATCAGCTCACTTTACCATTTGCAGCTTATAACCACTTACCACCAGGGGTCACTACTAACAAAAAGCATCCACTCCACTTCTAAATCTAGCCCCTAGAGTTGAGCAGAAGCATAAGATTCCCCACTGCTTCATTCCATTTTCCATTAGATTATAGATGTAAATTGTTTTTGATGGTATGGTCTGTGCAGATTGAAATATTCAGAGCATATTCTGACTTTTAGTTAACACATCAGTAAGCAATTTGGCCATCACTGAATTCAACGTTTATCTCAATCGTAATAGACAAGGATAATGACAAATATAGTTTACAATGTTATTAAGTACATCATTTTATTTAATTGTGTGAATAAAAGGAATCGTCTCCCCGTCGGGGAATTGAACCCAGGTCTCCCGCGTGACAGGCGGGGATACTGACCACTATACTAACGAGGACATATTGGCTTCAGTTCAACAGTGCTCACCTCCATGCGGTTAGGGCATGCCCTCAATCAATTCACAGTATTGTAATAGGCAGCTTTGCTTCCTTTGGTTAGGAGAAGCAATCTTTTTTCATAAATGATTACAAATCAGAAATTCCTAGCCAAAAATAATCTGCTTTAATAAGAAATGATTGATTAAAATAAATACCTATCTATCGATCTGTCTATCTATCTTTCTATCTATCTATGTATATGTATATATATATATATATATATACAATCAGCTCACTTTACCATTTGCAGCTTATAACCACTTACCACCAGGGGTCACTACTAACAAAAAGCATCCACTCCACTTCTAAATCTAGCCCCTAGAGTTGAGCAGAAGCATAAGATTCCCCACTGCTTCATTCCATTTTCCATTAGATTATAGATGTAAATTGTTTTTGATGGTATGGTCTGTGCAGATTGAAATATTCAGAGCATATTCTGACTTTTAGTTAACACATCAGTAAGCAATTTGGCCATCACTGAATTCAACGTTTATCTCAATCGTAATAGACAAGGATAATGACAAATATAGTTTACAATGTTATTAAGTACATCATTTTATTTAATTGTGTGAATAAAAGGAATCGTCTCCCCGTCGGGGAATTGAACCCAGGTCTCCCGCGTGACAGGCGGGGATACTGACCACTATACTAACGAGGACATATTGGCTTCAGTTCAACAGTGCTCACCTCCATGCGGTTAGGGCATGCCCTCAATCAATTCACAGTATTGTAATAGGCAGCTTTGCTTCCTTTGGTTAGGAGAAGCAATCTTTTTTCATAAATGATTACAAATCAGAAATTCCTAGCCAAAAATAATCTGCTTTAATAAGAAATGATTGATTAAAATAAATACCTATCTATCGATCTGTCTATCTATCTTTCTATCTATCTATGTATATGTATATATATATATATATATATATACAATCAGCTCACTTTACCATTTGCAGCTTATAACCACTTACCACCAGGGGTCACTACTAACAAAAAGCATCCACTCCACTTCTAAATCTAGCCCCTAGAGTTGAGCAGAAGCATAAGATTCCCCACTGCTTCATTCCATTTTCCATTAGATTATAGATGTAAATTGTTTTTGATGGTATGGTCTGTGCAGATTGAAATATTCAGAGCATATTCTGACTTTTAGTTAACACATCAGTAAGCAATTTGGCCATCACTGAATTCAACGTTTATCTCAATCGTAATAGACAAGGATAATGACAAATATAGTTTACAATGTTATTAAGTACATCATTTTATTTAATTGTGTGAATAAAAGGAATCGTCTCCCCGTCGGGGAATTGAACCCCGGTCTCCCGCGTGACAGGTGGGGATACTGACCACTATACTAACGAGGACATATTGGCTTCAGTTCAACAGTGCTCACCTCCATGCGGTTAGGGCATGCCCTCAATCAATTCACAGTATTGTAATAGGCAGCTTTGCTTCCTTTGGTTAGGAGAAGCAATCTTTTTTCATAAATGATTACAAATCAGAAATTCCTAGCCAAAAATAATCTGCTTTAATAAGAAATGATTGATTAAAATAAATACCTATCTATCGATCTGTCTATCTATCTTTCTATCTATCTATGTATATGTATATATATATATATATATATATACAATCAGCTCACTTTACCATTTGCAGCTTATAACCACTTACCACCAGGGGTCACTACTAACAAAAAGCATCCACTCCACTTCTAAATCTAGCCCCTAGAGTTGAGCAGAAGCATAAGATTCCCCACTGCTTCATTCCATTTTCCATTAGATTATAGATGTAAATTGTTTTTGATGGTATGGTCTGTGCAGATTGAAATATTCAGAGCATATTCTGACTTTTAGTTAACACATCAGTAAGCAATTTGGCCATCACTGAATTCAACGTTTATCTCAATCGTAATAGACAAGGATAATGACAAATATAGTTTACAATGTTATTAAGTACATCATTTTATTTAATTGTGTGAATAAAAGGAATTGTCTCCCCGTCGGGGAATTGAACCCCGGTCTCCCGCGTGACAGGCGGGGATACTGACCACTATACTAACGAGGACATATTGGCTTCAGTTCAACAGTGCTCACCTCCATGCGGTTAGGGCATGCCCTCAATCAATTCACAGTATTGTAATAGGCAGCTTTGCTTCCTTTGGTTAGGAGAAGCAATCTTTTTTCATAAATGATTACAAATCAGAAATTCCTAGCCAAAAATAATCTGCTTTAATAAGAAATGATTGATTAAAATAAATACCTATCTATCGATCTGTCTATCTATCTTTCTATCTATCTATGTATATGTATATATATATATATATATATACAATCAGCTCACTTTACCATTTGCAGCTTATAACCACTTACCACCAGGGGTCACTACTAACAAAAAGCATCCACTCCACTTCTAAATCTAGCCCCTAGAGTTGAGCAGAAGCATAATATTCCCCACTGCTTCATTCCATTTTCCATTAGATTATAGATGTAAATTGTTTTTGATGGTATGGTCTGTGCAGATTGAAATATTCAGAGCATATTCTGACTTTTAGTTAACACATCAGTAAGCAATTTGGCCATCACTGAATTCAACGTTTATCTCAATCGTAATAGACAAGGATAATGACAAATATAGTTTACAATGTTATTAAGTACATCATTTTATTTAATTGTGTGAATAAAAGGAATCGTCTCCCCGTCGGGGAATTGAACCCCGGTCTCCCGCGTGACAGGCGGGGATACTGACCACTATACTAACGAGGACATATTGGCTTCAGTTCAACAGTGCTCACCTCCATGCGGTTAGGGCATGCCCTCAATCAATTCACAGTATTGTAATAGGCAGCTTTGCTTCCTTTGGTTAGGAGAAGCAATCTTTTTTCATAAATGATTACAAATCAGAAATTCCTAGCCAAAAATAATCTGCTTTAATAAGAAATGATTGATTAAAATAAATACCTATCTATCGATCTGTCTATCTATCTTTCTATCTATCTATGTATATGTATATATATATATATATATATACAATCAGCTCACTTTACCATTTGCAGCTTATAACCACTTACCACCAGGGGTCACTACTAACAAAAAGCATCCACTCCACTTCTAAATCTAGCCCCTAGAGTTGAGCAGAAGCATAAGATTCCCCACTGCTTCATTCCATTTTCCATTAGATTATAGATGTAAATTGTTTTTGATGGTATGGTCTGTGCAGATTGAAATATTCAGAGCATATTCTGACTTTTAGTTAACACATCAGTAAGCAATTTGGCCATCACTGAATTCAACGTTTATCTCAATCGTAATAGACAAGGATAATGACAAATATAGTTTACAATGTTATTAAGTACATCATTTTATTTAATTGTGTGAATAAAAGGAATCGTCTCCCCGTCGAAGAATTGAACCCCGGTCTCCCACGTGACAGGTGGGGATACTGACCACTATACTAACGAGGACATATTGGCTTCAGTTCAACAGTGCTCACCTCCATGCGGTTAGGGCATGCCCTCAATCAATTCACAGTATTGTAATAGGCAGCTTTGCTTCCTTTGGTTAGGAGAAGCAATCTTTTTTCATAAATGATTACAAATCAGAAATTCCTAGCCAAAAATAATCTGCTTTAATAAGAAATGATTGATTAAAATAAATACCTATCTATCGATCTGTCTATCTATCTTTCTATCTATCTATGTATATGTATATATATATATATATATATACAATCAGCTCACTTTACCATTTGCAGCTTATAACCACTTACCACCAGGGGTCACTACTAACAAAAAGCATCCACTCCACTTCTAAATCTAGCCCCTAGAGTTGAGCAGAAGCATAATATTCCCCACTGCTTCATTCCATTTTCCATTAGATTATAGATGTAAATTGTTTTTGATGGTATGGTCTGTGCAGATTGAAATATTCAGAGCATATTCTGACTTTTAGTTAACACATCAGTAAGCAATTTGGCCATCACTGAATTCAACGTTTATCTCAATCGTAATAGACAAGGATAATGACAAATATAGTTTACAATGTTATTAAGTACATCATTTTATTTAATTGTGTGAATAAAAGGAATCGTCTCCCCGTCGGGGAATTGAACCCAGGTCTCCCGCGTGACAGGCGGGGATACTGACCACTATACTAACGAGGACATATTGGCTTCAGTTCAACAGTGCTCACCTCCATGCGGTTAGGGCATGCCCTCAATCAATTCACAGTATTGTAATAGGCAGCTTTGCTTCCTTTGGTTAGGAGAAGCAATCTTTTTTCATAAATGATTACAAATCAGAAATTCCTAGCCAAAAAAAATCTGCTTTAATAAGAAATGATTGATTAAAATAAATACCTATCTATCGATCTGTCTATCTATCTTTCTATCTATCTATGTATATGTATATATATATATATATATATACAATCAGCTCACTTTACCATTTGCAGCTTATAACCACTTACCACCAGGGGTCACTACTAACAAAAAGCATCCACTCCACTTCTAAATCTAGCCCCTAGAGTTGAGCAGAAGCATAAGATTCCCCACTGCTTCATTCCATTTTCCATTAGATTATAGATGTAAATTGTTTTTGATGGTATGGTCTGTGCAGATTGAAATATTCAGAGCATATTCTGACTTTTAGTTAACACATCAGTAAGCAATTTGGCCATCACTGAATTCAACGTTTATCTCAATCGTAATAGACAAGGATAATGACAAATATAGTTTACAATGTTATTAAGTACATCATTTTATTTAATTGTGTGAATAAAAGGAATCGTCTCCCCGTCGGGGAATTGAACCCAGGTCTCCCGCGTGACAGGCGGGGATACTGACCACTATACTAACGAGGACATATTGGCTTCAGTTCAACAGTGCTCACCTCCATGCGGTTAGGGCATGCCCTCAATCAATTCACAGTATTGTAATAGGCAGCTTTGCTTCCTTTGGTTAGGAGAAGCAATCTTTTTTCATAAATGATTACAAATCAGAAATTCCTAGCCAAAAATAATCTGCTTTAATAAGAAATGATTGATTAAAATAAATACCTATCTATCGATCTGTCTATCTATCTTTCTATCTATCTATGTATATGTATATATATATATATATATATACAATCAGCTCACTTTACCATTTGCAGCTTATAACCACTTACCACCAGGGGTCACTACTAACAAAAAGCATCCACTCCACTTCTAAATCTAGCCCCTAGAGTTGAGCAGAAGCATAAGATTCCCCACTGCTTCATTCCATTTTCCATTAGATTATAGATGTAAATTGTTTTTGATGGTATGGTCTGTGCAGATTGAAATATTCAGAGCATATTCTGACTTTTAGTTAACACATCAGTAAGCAATTTGGCCATCACTGAATTCAACGTTTATCTCAATCGTAATAGACAAGGATAATGACAAATATAGTTTACAATGTTATTAAGTACATCATTTTATTTAATTGTGTGAATAAAAGGAATCGTCTCCCCGTCGAAGAATTGAACCCCGGTCTCCCACGTGACAGGTGGGGATACTGACCACTATACTAACGAGGACATATTGGCTTCAGTTCAACAGTGCTCACCTCCATGCGGTTAGGGCATGCCCTCAATCAATTCACAGTATTGTAATAGGCAGCTTTGCTTCCTTTGGTTAGGAGAAGCAATCTTTTTTCATAAATGATTACAAATCAGAAATTCCTAGCCAAAAATAATCTGCTTTAATAAGAAATGATTGATTAAAATAAATACCTATCTATCGATCTGTCTATCTATCTTTCTATCTATCTATGTATATGTATATATATATATATATATATACAATCAGCTCACTTTACCATTTGCAGCTTATAACCACTTACCACCAGGGGTCACTACTAACAAAAAGCATCCACTCCACTTCTAAATCTAGCCCCTAGAGTTGAGCAGAAGCATAAGATTCCCCACTGCTTCATTCCATTTTCCATTAGATTATAGATGTAAATTGTTTTTGATGGTATGGTCTGTGCAGATTGAAATATTCAGAGCATATTCTGACTTTTAGTTAACACATCAGTAAGCAATTTGGCCATCACTGAATTCAACGTTTATCTCAATCGTAATAGACAAGGATAATGACAAATATAGTTTACAATGTTATTAAGTACATCATTTTATTTAATTGTGTGAATAAAAGGAATCGTCTCCCCGTCGGGGAATTGAACCCCGGTCTCCAGCGTGACAGGTGGGGATACTGACCACTATACTAACGAGGACATATTGGCTTCAGTTCAACAGTGCTCACCTCCATGCGGTTAGGGCATGCCCTCAATCAATTCACAGTATTGTTATAGGCAGCTTTGCTTCCTTTGGTTAGGAGAAGCAATCTTTTTTCATAAATGATTACAAATCAGAAATTCCTAGCCAAAAATAATCTGCTTTAATAAGAAATGATTGATTAAAATAAATACCTATCTATCGATCTGTCTATCTATCTTTCTATCTATCTATGTATATGTATATATATATATATATATATACAATCAGCTCACTTTACCATTTGCAGCTTATAACCACTTACCACCAGGGGTCACTACTAACAAAAAGCATCCACTCCACTTCTAAATCTAGCCCCTAGAGTTGAGCAGAAGCATAAGATTCCCCACTGCTTCATTCCATTTTCCATTAGATTATAGATGTAAATTGTTTTTGATGGTATGGTCTGTGCAGATTGAAATATTCAGAGCATATTCTGACTTTTAGTTAACACATCAGTAAGCAATTTGGCCATCACTGAATTCAACGTTTATCTCAATCGTAATAGACAAGGATAATGACAAATATAGTTTACAATGTTATTAAGTACATCATTTTATTTAATTGTGTGAATAAAAGGAATCGTCTCCCCGTCGGGGAATTGAACCCCGGTCTCCCGCGTGACAGGCGGGGATACTGACCACTATACTAACGAGGACATATTGGCTTCAGTTCAACAGTGCTCACCTCCATGCGGTTAGGGCATGCCCTCAATCAATTCACAGTATTGTAATAGGCAGCTTTGCTTCCTTTGGTTAGGAGAAGCAATCTTTTTTCATAAATGATTACAAATCAGAAATTCCTAGCCAAAAATAATCTGCTTTAATAAGAAATGATTGATTAAAATAAATACCTATCTATTGATCTGTCTATCTATCTTTCTATCTATCTATGTATATGTATATATATATATATATATATACAATCAGCTCACTTTACCATTTGCAGCTTATAACCACTTACCACCAGGGGTCACTACTAACAAAAAGCATCCACTCCACTTCTAAATCTAGCCCCTAGAGTTGAGCAGAAGCATAATATTCCCCACTGCTTCATTCCATTTTCCATTAGATTATAGATGTAAATTGTTTTTGATGGTATGGTCTGTGCAGATTGAAATATTCAGAGCATATTCTGACTTTTAGTTAACACATCAGTAAGCAATTTGGCCATCACTGAATTCAACGTTTATCTCAATCGTAATAGACAAGGATAATGACAAATATAGTTTACAATGTTATTAAGTACATCATTTTATTTAATTGTGTGAATAAAATGAATCGTCTCCCCGTCGGGGAATTGAACCCAGGTCTCCCGCGTGACAGGCGGGGATACTGACCACTATACTAACGAGGACATATTGGTTTCAGTTCAACAGTGCTCACCTCCATGCGGTTAGGGCATGCCCTCAATCAATTCACAGTATTGTAATAGGCAGCTTTGCTTCCTTTGGTTAGGAGAAGCAATCTTTTTTCATAAATGATTACAAATCAGAAATTCCTAGCCAAAAATAATCTGCTTTAATAAGAAATGATTGATTAAAATAAATACCTATCTATCGATCTGTCTATCTATCTTTCTATCTATCTATGTATATGTATATATATATATATATATATACAATCAGCTCACTTTACCATTTGCAGCTTATAACCACTTACCACCAGGGGTCACTACTAACAAAAAGCATCCACTCCACTTCTAAATCTAGCCCCTAGAGTTGAGCAGAAGCATAAGATTCCCCACTGCTTCATTCCATTTTCCATTAGATTATAGATGTAAATTGTTTTTGATGGTATGGTCTGTGCAGATTGAAATATTCAGAGCATATTCTGACTTTTAGTTAACACATCAGTAAGCAATTTGGCCATCACTGAATTCAACGTTTATCTCAATCGTAATAGACAAGGATAATGACAAATATAGTTTACAATGTTATTAAGTACATCATTTTATTTAATTGTGTGAATAAAAGGAATCGTCTCCCCGTCGGGGAATTGAACCCAGGTCTCCCGCGTGACAGGCGGGGATACTGACCACTATACTAACGAGGAGATATTGGCTTCAGTTCAACAGTGCTCACCTCCATGCGGTTAGGGCATGCCCTCAATCAATTCACAGTATTGTAATAGGCAGCTTTGCTTCCTTTGGTTGGGAGAAGCAATCTTTTTTCATAAATGATTACAAATCAGAAATTCCTAGCCAAAAATAATCTGCTTTAATAAGAAATGATTGATTAAAATAAATACCTATCTATCGATCTGTCTATCTATCTTTCTATCTATCTATGTATATGTATATATATATATATATATATACAATCAGCTCACTTCACCATTTGCAGCTTATAACCACTTACCACCAGGGGTCACTACTAACAAAAAGCATCCACTCCACTTCTAAATCTAGCCCCTAGAGTTGAGCAGAAGCATAAGATTCCCCACTGCTTCATTCCATTTTCCATTAGATTATAGATGTAAATTGTTTTTGATGGTATGGTCTGTGCAGATTGAAATATTCAGAGCATATTCTGACTTTTAGTTAACACATCAGTAAGCAATTTGGCCATCACTGAATTCAACGTTTATCTCAATCGTAATAGACAAGGATAATGACAAATATAGTTTACAATGTTATTAAGTACATCATTTTATTTAATTGTGTGAATAAAAGGAATCGTCTCCCCGTCGGGGAATTGAACCCCGGTCTCCCGCGTGACAGGTGGGGATACTGACCACTATACTAACGAGGACATATTGGCTTCAGTTCAACAGTGCTCACCTCCATGCGGTTAGGGCATGCCCTCAATCAATTCACAGTATTGTAATAGGCAGCTTTGCTTCCTTTGGTTAGGAGAAGCAATCTTTTTTCATAAATGATTACAAATCAGAAATTCCTAGCCAAAAATAATCTGCTTTAATAAGAAATGATTGATTAAAATAAATACCTATCTATCGATCTGTCTATCTATCTTTCTATCTATCTATGTATATGTATATATATATATATATATATACAATCAGCTCACTTTACCATTTGCAGCTTATAACCACTTACCACCAGGGGTCACTACTAACAAAAAGCATCCACTCCACTTCTAAATCTAGCCCCTAGAGTTGAGCAGAAGCATAAGATTCCCCACTGCTTCATTCCATTTTCCATTAGATTATAGATGTAAATTGTTTTTGATGGTATGGTCTGTGCAGATTGAAATATTCAGAGCATATTCTGACTTTTAGTTAACACATCAGTAAGCAATTTGGCCATCACTGAATTCAACGTTTATCTCAATCGTAATAGACAAGGATAATGACAAATATAGTTTACAATGTTATTAAGTACATCATTTTATTTAATTGTGTGAATAAAAGGAATCGTCTCCCCGTCGGGGAATTGAACCCCGGTCTCCCGCGTGACAGGCGGGGATACTGACCACTATACTAACGAGGACATATTGGCTTCAGTTCAACAGTGCTCACCTCCATGCGGTTAGGGCATGCCCTCAATCAATTCACAGTATTGTAATAGGCAGCTTTGCTTCCTTTGGTTAGGAGAAGCAATCTTTTTTCATAAATGATTACAAATCAGAAATTCCTAGCCAAAAATAATCTGCTTTAATAAGAAATGATTGATTAAAATAAATACCTATCTATTGATCTGTCTATCTATCTTTCTATCTATCTATGTATATGTATATATATATATATATATATACAATCAGCTCACTTTACCATTTGCAGCTTATAACCACTTACCACCAGGGGTCACTACTAACAAAAAGCATCCACTCCACTTCTAAATCTAGCCCCTAGAGTTGAGCAGAAGCATAATATTCCCCACTGCTTCATTCCATTTTCCATTAGATTATAGATGTAAATTGTTTTTGATGGTATGGTCTGTGCAGATTGAAATATTCAGAGCATATTCTGACTTTTAGTTAACACATCAGTAAGCAATTTGGCCATCACTGAATTCAACGTTTATCTCAATCGTAATAGACAAGGATAATGACAAATATAGTTTACAATGTTATTAAGTACATCATTTTATTTAATTGTGTGAATAAAAGGAATCGTCTCCCCGTCGGGGAATTGAACCCAGGTCTCCCGCGTGACAGGCGGGGATACTGACCACTATACTAACGAGGACATATTGGTTTCAGTTCAACAGTGCTCACCTCCATGCGGTTAGGGCATGCCCTCAATCAATTCACAGTATTGTAATAGGCAGCTTTGCTTCCTTTGGTTAGGAGAAGCAATCTTTTTTCATAAATGATTACAAATCAGAAATTCCTAGCCAAAAATAATCTGCTTTAATAAGAAATGATTGATTAAAATAAATACCTATCTATCGATCTGTCTATCTATCTTTCTATCTATCTATGTATATGTATATATATATATATATATATATACAATCAGCTCACTTTACCATTTGCAGCTTATAACCACTTACCACCAGGGGTCACTACTAACAAAAAGCATCCACTCCACTTCTAAATCTAGCCCCTAGAGTTGAGCAGAAGCATAAGATTCCCCACTGCTTCATTCCATTTTCCATTAGATTATAGATGTAAATTGTTTTTGATGGTATGGTCTGTGCAGATTGAAATATTCAGAGCATATTCTGACTTTTAGTTAACACATCAGTAAGCAATTTGGCCATCACTGAATTCAACGTTTATCTCAATCGTAATAGACAAGGATAATGACAAATATAGTTTACAATGTTATTAAGTACATCATTTTATTTAATTGTGTGAATAAAAGGAATCGTCTCCCCGTCGGGGAATTGAACCCAGGTCTCCCGCGTGACAGGCGGGGATACTGACCACTATACTAACGAGGAGATATTGGCTTCAGTTCAACAGTGCTCACCTCCATGCGGTTAGGGCATGCCCTCAATCAATTCACAGTATTGTAATAGGCAGCTTTGCTTCCTTTGGTTGGGAGAAGCAATCTTTTTTCATAAATGATTACAAATCAGAAATTCCTAGCCAAAAATAATCTGCTTTAATAAGAAATGATTGATTAAAATAAATACCTATCTATCGATCTGTCTATCTATCTTTCTATCTATCTATGTATATGTATATATATATATATATATATACAATCAGCTCACTTCACCATTTGCAGCTTATAACCACTTACCACCAGGGGTCACTACTAACAAAAAGCATCCACTCCACTTCTAAATCTAGCCCCTAGAGTTGAGCAGAAGCATAAGATTCCCCACTGCTTCATTCCATTTTCCATTAGATTATAGATGTAAATTGTTTTTGATGGTATGGTCTGTGCAGATTGAAATATTCAGAGCATATTCTGACTTTTAGTTAACACATCAGTAAGCAATTTGGCCATCACTGAATTCAACGTTTATCTCAATCGTAATAGACAAGGATAATGACAAATATAGTTTACAATGTTATTAAGTACATCATTTTATTTAATTGTGTGAATAAAAGGAATCGTCTCCCCGTCGGGGAATTGAACCCCGGTCTCCCGCGTGACAGGTGGGGATACTGACCACTATACTAACGAGGACATATTGGCTTCAGTTCAACAGTGCTCACCTCCATGCGGTTAGGGCATGCCCTCAATCAATTCACAGTATTGTAATAGGCAGCTTTGCTTCCTTTGGTTAGGAGAAGCAATCTTTTTTCATAAATGATTACAAATCAGAAATTCCTAGCCAAAAATAATCTGCTTTAATAAGAAATGATTGATTAAAATAAATACCTATCTATCGATCTGTCTATCTATCTTTCTATCTATCTATGTATATGTATATATATATATATATATATATACAATCAGCTCACTTTACCATTTGCAGCTTATAACCACTTACCACCAGGGGTCACTACTAACAAAAAGCATCCACTCCACTTCTAAATCTAGCCCCTAGAGTTGAGCAGAAGCATAAGATTCCCCACTGCTTCATTCCATTTTCCATTAGATTATAGATGTAAATTGTTTTTGATGGTATGGTCTGTGCAGATTGAAATATTCAGAGCATATTCTGACTTTTAGTTAACACATCAGTAAGCAATTTGGCCATCACTGAATTCAACGTTTATCTCAATCGTAATAGACAAGGATAATGACAAATATAGTTTACAATGTTATTAAGTACATCATTTTATTTAATTGTGTGAATAAAAGGAATCGTCTCCCCGTCGGGGAATTGAACCCAGGTCTCCCGCGTGACAGGCGGGGATACTGACCACTATACTAACGAGGAGATATTGGCTTCAGTTCAACAGTGCTCACCTCCATGCGGTTAGGGCATGCCCTCAATCAATTCACAGTATTGTAATAGGCAGCTTTGCTTCCTTTGGTTGGGAGAAGCAATCTTTTTTCATAAATGATTACAAATCAGAAATTCCTAGCCAAAAATAATCTGCTTTAATAAGAAATGATTGATTAAAATAAATACCTATCTATCGATCTGTCTATCTATCTTTCTATCTATCTATGTATATGTATATATATATATATATATATATACAATCAGCTCACTTCACCATTTGCAGCTTATAACCACTTACCACCAGGGGTCACTACTAACAAAAAGCATCCACTCCACTTCTAAATCTAGCCCCTAGAGTTGAGCAGAAGCATAAGATTCCCCACTGCTTCATTCCATTTTCCATTAGATTATAGATGTAAATTGTTTTTGATGGTATGGTCTGTGCAGATTGAAATATTCAGAGCATATTCTGACTTTTAGTTAACACATCAGTAAGCAATTTGGCCATCACTGAATTCAACGTTTATCTCAATCGTAATAGACAAGGATAATGACAAATATAGTTTACAATGTTATTAAGTACATCATTTTATTTAATTGTGTGAATAAAAGGAATCGTCTCCCCGTCGGGGAATTGAACCCAGGTCTCCCGCGTGACAGGCGGGGATACTGACCACTATACTAACGAGGAGATATTGGCTTCAGTTCAACAGTGCTCACCTCCATGCGGTTAGGGCATGCCCTCAATCAATTCACAGTATTGTAATAGGCAGCTTTGCTTCCTTTGGTTGGGAGAAGCAATCTTTTTTCATAAATGATTACAAATCAGAAATTCCTAGCCAAAAATAATCTGCTTTAATAAAAAATGATTGATTAAAATAAATACCTATCTATCGATCTGTCTATCTATCTTTCTATCTATCTATGTATATGTATATATATATATATATATATACAATCAGCTCACTTCACCATTTGCAGCTTATAACCACTTACCACCAGGGGTCACTACTAACAAAAAGCATCCACTCCACTTCTAAATCTAGCCCCTAGAGTTGAGCAGAAGCATAAGATTCCCCACTGCTTCATTCCATTTTCCATTAGATTATAGATGTAAATTGTTTTTGATGGTATGGTCTGTGCAGATTGAAATATTCAGAGCATATTCTGACTTTTAGTTAACACATCAGTAAGCAATTTGGCCATCACTGAATTCAACGTTTATCTCAATCGTAATAGACAAGGATAATGACAAATATAGTTTACAATGTTATTAAGTACATCATTTTATTTAATTGTGTGAATAAAAGGAATCGTCTCCCCGTCGGGGAATTGAACCCCGGTCTCCCGCGTGACAGGTGGGGATACTGACCACTATACTAACGAGGACATATTGGCTTCAGTTCAACAGTGCTCACCTCCATGCGGTTAGGGCATGCCCTCAATCAATTCACAGTATTGTAATAGGCAGCTTTGCTTCCTTTGGTTAGGAGAAGCAATCTTTTTTCATAAATGATTACAAATCAGAAATTCCTAGCCAAAAATAATCTGCTTTAATAAGAAATGATTGATTAAAATAAATACCTATCTATCGATCTGTCTATCTATCTTTCTATCTATCTATGTATATGTATATATATATATATATATATACAATCAGCTCACTTTACCATTTGCAGCTTATAACCACTTACCACCAGGGGTCACTACTAACAAAAAGCATCCACTCCACTTCTAAATCTAGCCCCTAGAGTTGAGCAGAAGCATAAGATTCCCCACTGCTTCATTCCATGTTCCATTAGATTATAGATGTAAATTGTTTTTGATGGTATGGTCTGTGCAGATTGAAATATTCAGAGCATATTCTGACTTTTAGTTAACACATCAGTAAGCAATTTGGCCATCACTGAATTCAACGTTTATCTCAATCGTAATAGACAAGGATAATGACAAATATAGTTTACAATGTTATTAAGTACATCATTTTATTTAATTGTGTGAATAAAAGGAATCGTCTCCCCGTCGAAGAATTGAACCCCGGTCTCCCACGTGACAGGTGGGGATACTGACCACTATACTAACGAGGACATATTGGCTTCAGTTCAACAGTGCTCACCTCCATGCGGTTAGGGCATGCCCTCAATCAATTCACAGTATTGTAATAGGCAGCTTTGCTTCCTTTGGTTAGGAGAAGCAATCTTTTTTCATAAATGATTACAAATCAGAAATTCCTAGCCAAAAATAATCTGCTTTAATAAGAAATGATTGATTAAAATAAATACCTATCTATCGATCTGTCTATCTATCTTTCTATCTATCTATGTATATGTATATATATATATATATATATATATATATATACAATCAGCTCACTTTACCATTTGCAGCTTATAACCACTTACCACCAGGGGTCACTACTAACAAAAAGCATCCACTCCACTTCTAAATCTAGCCCCTAGAGTTGAGCAGAAGCATAAGATTCCCCACTGCTTCATTCCATTTTCCATTAGATTATAGATGTAAATTGTTTTTGATGGTATGGTCTGTGCAGATTGAAATATTCAGAGCATATTCTGACTTTTAGTTAACACATCAGTAAGCAATTTGGCCATCACTGAATTCAACGTTTATCTCAATCGTAATAGACAAGGATAATGACAAATATAGTTTACAATGTTATTAAGTACATCATTTTATTTAATTGTGTGAATAAAAGGAATCGTCTCCCCGTCGGGGAATTGAACCCAGGTCTCCCGCGTGACAGGCGGGGATACTGACCACTATACTAACGAGGACATATTGGCTTCAGTTCAACAGTGCTCACCTCCATGCGGTTAGGGCATGCCCTCAATCAATTCACAGTATTGTAATAGGCAGCTTTGCTTCCTTTGGTTAGGAGAAGCAATCTTTTTTCATAAATGATTACAAATCAGAAATTCCTAGCCAAAAATAATCTGCTTTAATAAGAAATGATTGATTAAAATAAATACCTATCTATCGATCTGTCTATCTATCTTTCTATCTATCTATGTATATGTATATATATATATATATATATACAATCAGCTCACTTCACCATTTGCAGCTTATAACCACTTACCACCAGGGGTCACTACTAACAAAAAGCATCCACTCCACTTCTAAATCTAGCCCCTAGAGTTGAGCAGAAGCATAAGATTCCCCACTGCTTCATTCCATTTTCCATTAGATTATAGATGTAAATTGTTTTTGATGGTATGGTCTGTGCAGATTGAAATATTCAGAGCATATTCTGACTTTTAGTTAACACATCAGTAAGCAATTTGGCCATCACTGAATTCAACATTTATCTCAATCGTAATAGACAAGGATAATGACAAATATAGTTTACAATGTTATTAAGTACATCATTTTATTTAATTGTGTGAATAAAAGGAATCGTCTCCCCGTCGGGGAATTGAACCCCGGTCTCCCGCGTGACAGGCGGGGATACTGACCACTATACTAACGAGGACATATTGGCTTCAGTTCAACAGTGCTCACCTCCATGCGGTTAGGGCATGCCCTCAATCAATTCACAGTATTGTAATAGGCAGCTTTGCTTCCTTTGGTTAGGAGAAGCAATCTTTTTTCATAAATGATTACAAATCAGAAATTCCTAGCCAAAAATAATCTGCTTTAATAAGAAATGATTGATTAAAATAAATACCTATCTATCGATCTGTCTATCTATCTTTCTATCTATCTATGTATATGTATATATATATATATATATATATATACAATCAGCTCACTTTACCATTTGCAGCTTATAACCACTTACCACCAGGGTGTCACTACTAACAAAAAGCATCCACTCCACTTCTAAATCTAGCCCCTAGAGTTGAGCAGAAGCATAAGATTCCCCACTGCTTCATTCCATTTTCCATTAGATTATAGATGTAAATTGTTTTTGATGGTATGGTCTGTGCAGATTGAAATATTCAGAGCATATTCTGACTTTTAGTTAACACATCAGTAAGCAATTTGGCCATCACTGAATTCAACGTTTATCTCAATCGTAATAGACAAGGATAATGACAAATATAGTTTACAATGTTATTAAGTACATCATTTTATTTAATTGTGTGAATAAAAGGAATGGTCTCCCCGTCGGGGAATTGAACCCCAGTCTCCCGCGTGACAGGTGGGGATACTGACCACTATAATAACGAGGACATATTGGCTTCAGTTCAACAGTGCTCACCTCCATGCGGTTAGGGCATGCCCTCAATCAATTCACAGTATTGTAATAGGCAGCTTTGCTTCCTTTGGTTAGGAGAAGCAATCTTTTTTCATAAATGATTACAAATCAGAAATTCCTAGCCAAAAATAATCTGCTTTAATAAGAAATGATTGATTAAAATAAATACCTATCTATCGATCTGTCTATCTATCTTTCTATCTATCTATGTATATGTATATATATATATATATATATATATATACAATCAGCTCACTTCACCATTTGCAGCTTATAACCACTTACCACCAGGGGTCACTACTAACAAAAAGCATCCACTCCACTTCTAAATCTAGCCCCTAGAGTTGAGCAGAAGCATAAGATTCCCCACTGCTTCATTCCATTTTCCATTAGATTATAGATGTAAATTGTTTTTGATGGTATGGTCTGTGCAGATTGAAATATTCAGAGCATTTTCTGACTTTTAGTTAACACATCAGTAAGCAATTTGGCCATCACTGAATTCAACATTTATCTCAATCGTAATAGACAAGGATAATGACAAATATAGTTTACAATGTTATTAAGTACATCATTTTATTTAATTGTGTGAATAAAAGGAATCGTCTCCCCGTCGGGGAATTGAACCCCGGTCTCCAGCGTGACAGGCGGGGATACTGACCACTATACTAACGAGGACATATTGGCTTCAGTTCAACAGTGCTCACCTCCATGCGGTTAGGGCATGCCCTCAATCAATTCACAGTATTGTAATAGGCAGCTTTGCTTCCTTTGGTTAGGAGAAGCAATCTTTTTTCATAAATGATTACAAATCAGAAATTCCTAGCCAAAAATAATCTGCTTTAATAAGAAATGATTGATTAAAATAAATACCTATCTATCGATCTGTCTATCTATCTTTCTATCTATCTATGTATATGTATATATATATATATATATATATATATACAATCAGCTCACTTTACCATTTGCAGCTTATAACCACTTACCACCAGGGGTCACTACTAACAAAAAGCATCCACTCCACTTCTAAATCTAGCCCCTAGAGTTGAGCAGAAGCATAAGATTCCCCACTGCTTCATTCCATTTTCCATTAGATTATAGATGTAAATTGTTTTTGATGGTATGGTCTGTGCAGATTGAAATATTCAGAGCATATTCTGACTTTTAGTTAACACATCAGTAAGCAATTTGGCCATCACTGAATTCAACATTTATCTCAATCGTAATAGACAAGGATAATGACAAATATAGTTTACAATGTTATTAAGTACATCATTTTATTTAATTGTGTGAATAAAAGGAATCGTCTCCCCGTCGGGGAATTGAACCCCGGTCTCCCGCGTGACAGGCGGGGATACTGACCACTATACTAACGAGGACATATTGGCTTCAGTTCAACAGTGCTCACCTCCATGCGGTTAGGGCATGCCCTCAATCAATTCACAGTATTGTAATAGGCAGCTTTGCTTCCTTTGGTTAGGAGAAGCAATCTTTTTTCATAAATGATTACAAATCAGAAATTCCTAGCCAAAAATAATCTGCTTTAATAAGAAATGATTGATTAAAATAAATACCTATCTATCGATCTGTCTATCTATCTTTCTATCTATCTATGTATATGTATATATATATATATATATATATATATACAATCAGCTCACTTTACCATTTGCAGCTTATAACCACTTACCACCAGGGGTCACTACTAACAAAAAGCATCCACTCCACTTCTAAATCTAGCCCCTAGAGTTGAGCAGAAGCATAAGATTCCCCACTGCTTCATTCCATTTTCCATTAGATTATAGATGTAAATTGTTTTTGATGGTATGGTCTGTGCAGATTGAAATATTCAGAGCATATTCTGACTTTTAGTTAACACATCAGTAAGCAATTTGGCCATCACTGAATTCAACGTTTATCTCAATCGTAATAGACAAGGATAATGACAAATATAGTTTACAATGTTATTAAGTACATCATTTTATTTAATTGTGTGAATAAAAGGAATGGTCTCCCCGTCGGGGAATTGAACCCCAGTCTCCCGCGTGACAGGTGGGGATACTGACCACTATAATAACGAGGACATATTGGCTTCAGTTCAACAGTGCTCACCTCCATGCGGTTAGGGCATGCCCTCAATCAATTCACAGTATTGTAATAGGCAGCTTTGCTTCCTTTGGTTAGGAGAAGCAATCTTTTTTCATAAATGATTACAAATCAGAAATTCCTAGCCAAAAATAATCTGCTTTAATAAGAAATGATTGATTAAAATAAATACCTATCTATCGATCTGTCTATCTATCTTTCTATCTATCTATGTATATGTATATATATATATATATATATATATATACAATCAGCTCACTTCACCATTTGCAGCTTATAACCACTTACCACCAGGGGTCACTACTAACAAAAAGCATCCACTCCACTTCTAAATCTAGCCCCTAGAGTTGAGCAGAAGCATAAGATTCCCCACTGCTTCATTCCATTTTCCATTAGATTATAGATGTAAATTGTTTTTGATGGTATGGTCTGTGCAGATTGAAATATTCAGAGCATTTTCTGACTTTTAGTTAACACATCAGTAAGCAATTTGGCCATCACTGAATTCAACATTTATCTCAATCGTAATAGACAAGGATAATGACAAATATAGTTTACAATGTTATTAAGTACATCATTTTATTTAATTGTGTGAATAAAAGGAATCGTCTCCCCGTCGGGGAATTGAACCCCGGTCTCCAGCGTGACAGGCGGGGATACTGACCACTATACTAACGAGGACATATTGGCTTCAGTTCAACAGTGCTCACCTCCATGCGGTTAGGGCATGCCCTCAATCAATTCACAGTATTGTAATAGGCAGCTTTGCTTCCTTTGGTTAGGAGAAGCAATCTTTTTTCATAAATGATTACAAATCAGAAATTCCTAGCCAAAAATAATCTGCTTTAATAAGAAATGATTGATTAAAATAAATACCTATCTATCGATCTGTCTATCTATCTTTCTATCTATCTATGTATATGTATATATATATATATATATATATATATACAATCAGCTCACTTTACCATTTGCAGCTTATAACCACTTACCACCAGGGGTCACTACTAACAAAAAGCATCCACTCCACTTCTAAATCTAGCCCCTAGAGTTGAGCAGAAGCATAAGATTCCCCACTGCTTCATTCCATTTTCCATTAGATTATAGATGTAAATTGTTTTTGATGGTATGGTCTGTGCAGATTGAAATATTCAGAGCATATTCTGACTTTTAGTTAACACATCAGTAAGCAATTTGGCCATCACTGAATTCAACATTTATCTCAATCGTAATAGACAAGGATAATGACAAATATAGTTTACAATGTTATTAAGTACATCATTTTATTTAATTGTGTGAATAAAAGGAATCGTCTCCCCGTCGGGGAATTGAACCCCGGTCTCCCGCGTGACAGGCGGGGATACTGACCACTATACTAACGAGGACATATTGGCTTCAGTTCAACAGTGCTCACCTCCATGCGGTTAGGGCATGCCCTCAATCAATTCACAGTATTGTAATAGGCAGCTTTGCTTCCTTTGGTTAGGAGAAGCAATCTTTTTTCATAAATGATTACAAATCAGAAATTCCTAGCCAAAAATAATCTGCTTTAATAAGAAATGATTGATTAAAATAAATACCTATCTATCGATCTGTCTATCTATCTTTCTATCTATCTATGTATATGTATATATATATATATATATATATATATACAATCAGCTCACTTTACCATTTGCAGCTTATAACCACTTACCACCAGGGGTCACTACTAACAAAAAGCATCCACTCCACTTCTAAATCTAGCCCCTAGAGTTGAGCAGAAGCATAAGATTCCCCACTGCTTCATTCCATTTTCCATTAGATTATAGATGTAAATTGTTTTTGATGGTATGGTCTGTGCAGATTGAAATATTCAGAGCATATTCTGACTTTTAGTTAACACATCAGTAAGCAATTTGGCCATCACTGAATTCAACGTTTATCTCAATCGTAATAGACAAGGATAATGACAAATATAGTTTACAATGTTATTAAGTACATCATTTTATTTAATTGTGTGAATAAAAGGAATGGTCTCCCCGTCGGGGAATTGAACCCCAGTCTCCCGCGTGACAGGTGGGGATACTGACCACTATACTAACGAGGACATATTGGCTTCAGTTCAACAGTGCTCACCTCCATGCGGTTAGGGCATGCCCTCAATCAATTCACAGTATTGTAATAGGCAGCTTTGCTTCCTTTGGTTAGGAGAAGCAATCTTTTTTCATAAATGATTACAAATCAGAAATTCCTAGCCAAAAATAATCTGCTTTAATAAGAAATGATTGATTAAAATAAATACCTATCTATCGATCTGTCTATCTATCTTTCTATCTATCTATGTATATGTATATATATATATATATATATATATATATATATACAATCAGCTCACTTCACCATTTGCAGCTTATAACCACTTACCACCAGGGGTCACTACTAACAAAAAGCATCCACTCCACTTCTAAATCTAGCCCCTAGAGTTGAGCAGAAGCATAAGATTCCCCACTGCTTCATTCCATTTTCCATTAGATTATAGATGTAAATTGTTTTTGATGGTATGGTCTGTGCAGATTGAAATATTCAGAGCATTTTCTGACTTTTAGTTAACACATCAGTAAGCAATTTGGCCATCACTGAATTCAACATTTATCTCAATCGTAATAGACAAGGATAATGACAAATATAGTTTACAATGTTATTAAGTACATCATTTTATTTAATTGTGTGAATAAAAGGAATCGTCTCCCCGTCGGGGAATTGAACCCCGGTCTCCAGCGTGACAGGCGGGGATACTGACCACTATACTAACGAGGACATATTGGCTTCAGTTCAACAGTGCTCACCTCCATGCGGTTAGGGCATGCCCTCAATCAATTCACAGTATTGTAATAGGCAGCTTTGCTTCCTTTGGTTAGGAGAAGCAATCTTTTTTCATAAATGATTACAAATCAGAAATTCCTAGCCAAAAATAATCTGCTTTAATAAGAAATGATTGATTAAAATAAATACCTATCTATCGATCTGTCTATCTATCTTTCTATCTATCTATGTATATGTATATATATATATATATATATATATATATACAATCAGCTCACTTTACCATTTGCAGCTTATAACCACTTACCACCAGGGGTCACTACTAACAAAAAGCATCCACTCCACTTCTAAATCTAGCCCCTAGAGTTGAGCAGAAGCATAAGATTCCCCACTGCTTCATTCCATTTTCCATTAGATTATAGATGTAAATTGTTTTTGATGGTATGGTCTGTGCAGATTGAAATATTCAGAGCATATTCTGACTTTTAGTTAACACATCAGTAAGCAATTTGGCCATCACTGAATTCAACGTTTATCTCAATCGTAATAGACAAGGATAATGACAAATATAGTTTACAATGTTATTAAGTACATCATTTTATTTAATTGTGTGAATAAAAGGAATCGTCTCCCCGTCGGGGAATTGAACCCAGGTCTCCCGCGTGACAGGCGGGGATACTGACCACTATACTAACGAGGACATATTGGCTTCAGTTCAACAGTGCTCACCTCCATGCGGTTAGGGCATGCCCTCAATCAATTCACAGTATTGTAATAGGCAGCTTTGCTTCCTTTGGTTAGGAGAATCAATCTTTTTTCATAAATGATTACAAATCAGAAATTCCTAGCCAAAAATAATCTGCTTTAATAAGAAATGATTGATTAAAATAAATACCTATCTATCGATCTGTCTATCTATCTTTCTATCTATCTATGTATATGTATATGTATATATATATATATATATATATATATACAATCAGCTCACTTTACCATTTGCAGCTTATAACCACTTACCACCAGGGGTCACTACTAACAAAAAGCATCCACTCCACTTCTAAATCTAGCCCCTAGAGTTGAGCAGAAGCATAAGATTCCCCACTGCTTCATTCCATTTTCCATTAGATTATAGATGTAAATTGTTTTTGATGGTATGGTCTGTGCAGATTGAAATATTCAGAGCATATTCTGACTTTTAGTTAACACATCAGTAAGCAATTTGGCCATCACTGAATTCAACGTTTATCTCAATCGTAATAGACAAGGATAATGACAAATATAGTTTACAATGTTATTAAGTACATCATTTTATTTAATTGTGTGAATAAAAGGAATCGTCTCCCCGTCGGGGAATTGAACCCCAGTCTCCCGCGTGACAGGTGGGGATACTGACCACTATACTAACGAGGACATATTGGCTTCAGTTCAACAGTGCTCACCTCCATGCGGTTAGGGTATGCCCTCAATCAATTCACAGTATTGTAATAGGCAGCTTTGCTTCCTTTGGTTAGGAGAAGCAATCTTTTTTCATAAATGATTACAAATCAGAAATTCCTAGCCAAAAATAATCTGCTTTAATAAGAAATGATTGATTAAAATAAATACCTATCTATCGATCTGTCTATCTATCTTTCTATCTATCTATGTATATGTATATATATATATATATATATATATACAATCAGCTCACTTCACCATTTGCAGCTTATAACCACTTACCACCAGGGGTCACTACTAACAAAAAGCATCCACTCCACTTCTAAATCTAGCCCCTAGAGTTGAGCAGAAGCATAAGATTCCCCACTGCTTCATTCCATTTTCCATTAGATTATAGATGTAAATTGTTTTTTTATGGTATGGTCTGTGCAGATTGAAATATTCAGAGCATATTCTGACTTTTAGTTAACACATCAGTAAGCAATTTGGCCATCACTGAATTCAACGTTTATCTCAATCGTAATAGACAAGGATAATGACAAATATAGTTTACAATGTTATTAAGTACATCATTTTATTTAATTGTGTGAATAAAAGGAATCGTCTCCCCGTTGGGGAATTGAACCCCGGTCTCCCGCGTGACAGGCGGGGATACTGACCACTATACTAACGAGGACATATTGGCTTCAGTTCAACAGTGCTCACCTCCATGCGGTTAGGGCATGCCCTCAATCAATTCACAGTATTGTAATAGGCAGCTTTGCTTCCTTTGGTTAGGAGAAGCAATCTTTTTTCATAAATGATTACAAATCAGAAATTCCTAGCCAAAAATAATCTGCTTTAATAAGAAATGATTGATTAAAATAAATACCTATCTATCGATCTGTCTATCTATCTTTCTATCTATCTATGTATATGTATATATATATATATATATATATATACAATCAGCTCACTTTACCATTTGCAGCTTATAACCACTTACCACCAGGGGTCACTACTAACAAAAAGCATCCACTCCACTTCTAAATCTAGCCCCTAGAGTTGAGCAGAAGCATAAGATTCCCCACTGCTTCATTCCATTTTCCATTAGATTATAGATGTAAATTGTTTTTGATGGTATGGTCTGTGCAGATTGAAATATTCAGAGCATATTCTGACTTTTAGTTAACACATCAGTAAGCAATTTGGCCATCACTGAATTCAACGTTTATCTCAATCGTAATAGACAAGGATAATGACAAATATAGTTTACAATGTTATTAAGTACATCATTTTATTTAATTGTGTGAATAAAAGGAATCGTCTCCACATCGGGGAATTGAACCCAGGTCTCCCGCGTGACAGGCGGGGATACTGACCACTATACTAACGAGGACATATTGGCTTCAGTTCAACAGTGCTCACCTCCATGCGGTTAGGGCATGCCCTCAATCAATTCACAGTATTGTAATAGGCAGCTTTGCTTCCTTTGGTTAGGAGAAGCAATCTTTTTTCATAAATGATTACAAATCAGAAATTCCTAGCCAAAAATAATCTGCTTTAATAAGAAATGATTGATTAAAATAAATACCTATCTATCGATCTGTCTATCTATCTTTCTATCTATCTATGTATATGTATATGTATATATATATATATATATATATGAGCTCACTTCACCATTTGCAGCTTATAACCACTTACCACCAGGGGTCACTACTAACAAAAAGCATCCACTCCACTTCTAAATCTAGCCCCTAGAGTTGAGCAGAAGCATAAGATTCCCCACTGCTTCATTCCATTTTCCATTAGATTATAGATGTAAATTGTTTTTGATGGTATGGTCTGTGCAGATTGAAATATTCAGAGCATATTCTGACTTTTAGTTAACACATCAGTAAGCAATTTGGCCATCACTGAATTCAACATTTATCTCAATCGTAATAGACAAGGATAATGACAAATATAGTTTACAATGTTATTAAGTACATCATTTTATTTAATTGTGTGAATAAAAGGAATCGTCTCCCCGTCGGGGAATTGAACCCCGGTCTCCCGCGTGACAGGCGGGGATACTGACCACTATACTAACGAGGACATATTGGCTTCAGTTCAACAGTGCTCACCTCCATGCGGTTAGGGCATGCCCTCAATCAATTCACAGTATTGTAATAGGCAGCTTTGCTTCCTTTGGTTAGGAGAAGCAATCTTTTTTCATAAATGATTACAAATCAGAAATTCCTAGCCAAAAATAATCTGCTTTAATAAGAAATGATTGATTAAAATAAATACCTATCTATCGATCTGTCTATCTATCTTTCTATCTATCTATGTATATGTATATATATATATATATATATATATACAATCAGCTCACTTTACCATTTGCAGCTTATAACCACTTACCACCAGGGGTCACTACTAACAAAAAGCATCCACTCCACTTCTAAATCTAGCCCCTAGAGTTGAGCAGAAGCATAAGATTCCCCACTGCTTCATTCCATTTTCCATTAGATTATAGATGTAAATTGTTTTTGATGGTATGGTCTGTGCAGATTGAAATATTCAGAGCATATTCTGACTTTTAGTTAACACATCAGTAAGCAATTTGGCCATCACTGAATTCAACGTTTATCTCAATCGTAATAGACAAGGATAATGACAAATATAGTTTACAATGTTATTAAGTACATCATTTTATTTAATTGTGTGAATAAAAGGAATCGTCTCCCCGTCGGGGAATTGAACCCAGGTCTCCCGCGTGACAGGCGGGGATACTGACCACTATACTAACGAGGACATATTGGCTTCAGTTCAACAGTGCTCACCTCCATGCGGTTAGGGCATGCCCTCAATCAATTCACAGTATTGTAATAGGCAGCTTTGCTTCCTTTGGTTAGGAGAATCAATCTTTTTTCATAAATGATTACAAATCAGAAATTCCTAGCCAAAAATAATCTGCTTTAATAAGAAATGATTGATTAAAATAAATACCTATCTATCGATCTGTCTATCTATCTTTCTATCTATCTATGTATATGTATATGTATATATATATATATATATATATATATACAATCAGCTCACTTTACCATTTGCAGCTTATAACCACTTACCACCAGGGGTCACTACTAACAAAAAGCATCCACTCCACTTCTAAATCTAGCCCCTAGAGTTGAGCAGAAGCATAAGATTCCCCACTGCTTCATTCCATTTTCCATTAGATTATAGATGTAAATTGTTTTTGATGGTATGGTCTGTGCAGATTGAAATATTCAGAGCATATTCTGACTTTTAGTTAACACATCAGTAAGCAATTTGGCCATCACTGAATTCAACGTTTATCTCAATCGTAATAGACAAGGATAATGACAAATATAGTTTACAATGTTATTAAGTACATCATTTTATTTAATTGTGTGAATAAAAGGAATCGTCTCCCCGTCGGGGAATTGAACCCCAGTCTCCCGCGTGACAGGTGGGGATACTGACCACTATACTAACGAGGACATATTGGCTTCAGTTCAACAGTGCTCACCTCCATGCGGTTAGGGTATGCCCTCAATCAATTCACAGTATTGTAATAGGCAGCTTTGCTTCCTTTGGTTAGGAGAAGCAATCTTTTTTCATAAATGATTACAAATCAGAAATTCCTAGCCAAAAATAATCTGCTTTAATAAGAAATGATTGATTAAAATAAATACCTATCTATCGATCTGTCTATCTATCTTTCTATCTATCTATGTATATGTATATATATATATATATATATATATACAATCAGCTCACTTCACCATTTGCAGCTTATAACCACTTACCACCAGGGGTCACTACTAACAAAAAGCATCCACTCCACTTCTAAATCTAGCCCCTAGAGTTGAGCAGAAGCATAAGATTCCCCACTGCTTCATTCCATTTTCCATTAGATTATAGATGTAAATTGTTTTTTTATGGTATGGTCTGTGCAGATTGAAATATTCAGAGCATATTCTGACTTTTAGTTAACACATCAGTAAGCAATTTGGCCATCACTGAATTCAACGTTTATCTCAATCGTAATAGACAAGGATAATGACAAATATAGTTTACAATGTTATTAAGTACATCATTTTATTTAATTGTGTGAATAAAAGGAATCGTCTCCCCGTTGGGGAATTGAACCCCGGTCTCCCGCGTGACAGGCGGGGATACTGACCACTATACTAACGAGGACATATTGGCTTCAGTTCAACAGTGCTCACCTCCATGCGGTTAGGGCATGCCCTCAATCAATTCACAGTATTGTAATAGGCAGCTTTGCTTCCTTTGGTTAGGAGAAGCAATCTTTTTTCATAAATGATTACAAATCAGAAATTCCTAGCCAAAAATAATCTGCTTTAATAAGAAATGATTGATTAAAATAAATACCTATCTATCGATCTGTCTATCTATCTTTCTATCTATCTATGTATATGTATATATATATATATATATATATATACAATCAGCTCACTTTACCATTTGCAGCTTATAACCACTTACCACCAGGGGTCACTACTAACAAAAAGCATCCACTCCACTTCTAAATCTAGCCCCTAGAGTTGAGCAGAAGCATAAGATTCCCCACTGCTTCATTCCATTTTCCATTAGATTATAGATGTAAATTGTTTTTGATGGTATGGTCTGTGCAGATTGAAATATTCAGAGCATATTCTGACTTTTAGTTAACACATCAGTAAGCAATTTGGCCATCACTGAATTCAACGTTTATCTCAATCGTAATAGACAAGGATAATGACAAATATAGTTTACAATGTTATTAAGTACATCATTTTATTTAATTGTGTGAATAAAAGGAATCGTCTCCACATCGGGGAATTGAACCCAGGTCTCCCGCGTGACAGGCGGGGATACTGACCACTATACTAACGAGGACATATTGGCTTCAGTTCAACAGTGCTCACCTCCATGCGGTTAGGGCATGCCCTCAATCAATTCACAGTATTGTAATAGGCAGCTTTGCTTCCTTTGGTTAGGAGAAGCAATCTTTTTTCATAAATGATTACAAATCAGAAATTCCTAGCCAAAAATAATCTGCTTTAATAAGAAATGATTGATTAAAATAAATACCTATCTATCGATCTGTCTATCTATCTTTCTATCTATCTATGTATATGTATATGTATATATATATATATATATATATGAGCTCACTTCACCATTTGCAGCTTATAACCACTTACCACCAGGGGTCACTACTAACAAAAAGCATCCACTCCACTTCTAAATCTAGCCCCTAGAGTTGAGCAGAAGCATAAGATTCCCCACTGCTTCATTCCATTTTCCATTAGATTATAGATGTAAATTGTTTTTGATGGTATGGTCTGTGCAGATTGAAATATTCAGAGCATATTCTGACTTTTAGTTAACACATCAGTAAGCAATTTGGCCATCACTGAATTCAACATTTATCTCAATCGTAATAGACAAGGATAATGACAAATATAGTTTACAATGTTATTAAGTACATCATTTTATTTAATTGTGTGAATAAAAGGAATCGTCTCCCCGTCGGGGAATTGAACCCCGGTCTCCCGCGTGACAGGCGGGGATACTGACCACTATACTAACGAGGACATATTGGCTTCAGTTCAACAGTGCTCACCTCCATGCGGTTAGGGCATGCCCTCAATCAATTCACAGTATTGTAATAGGCAGCTTTGCTTCCTTTGGTTAGGAGAAGCAATCTTTTTTCATAAATGATTACAAATCAGAAATTCCTAGCCAAAAATAATCTGCTTTAATAAGAAATGATTGATTAAAATAAATACCTATCTATCGATCTGTCTATCTATCTTTCTATCTATCTATGTATATGTATATATATATATATATATATATATACAATCAGCTCACTTTACCATTTGCAGCTTATAACCACTTACCACCAGGGGTCACTACTAACAAAAAGCATCCACTCCACTTCTAAATCTAGCCCCTAGAGTTGAGCAGAAGCATAAGATTCCCCACTGCTTCATTCCATTTTCCATTAGATTATAGATGTAAATTGTTTTTGATGGTATGGTCTGTGCAGATTGAAATATTCAGAGCATATTCTGACTTTTAGTTAACACATCAGTAAGCAATTTGGCCATCACTGAATTCAACGTTTATCTCAATCGTAATAGACAAGGATAATGACAAATATAGTTTACAATGTTATTAAGTACATCATTTTATTTAATTGTGTGAATAAAAGGAATCGTCTCCCCGTTGGGGAATTGAACCCCGGTCTCCCGCGTGACAGGCGGGGATACTGACCACTATACTAACGAGGACATATTGGTTTCAGTTCAACAGTGCTCACCTCCATGCGGTTAGGGCATGCCCTCAATCAATTCACAGTATTGTAATAGGCAGCTTTGCTTCCTTTGGTTAGGAGAAGCAATCTTTTTTCATAAATGATTACAAATCAGAAATTCCTAGCCAAAAATAATCTGCTTTAATAAGAAATGATTGATTAAAATAAATACCTATCTATCGATCTGTCTATCTATCTTTCTATCTATCTATGTATATGTATATGTATATATATATATATATATATATATATACAATCAGCTCACTTTACCATTTGCAGCTTATAACCACTTACCACCAGGGGTCACTACTAACAAAAAGCATCCACTCCACTTCTAAATCTAGCCCCTAGAGTTGAGCAGAAGCATAAGATTCCCCACTGCTTCATTCCATTTTCCATTAGATTATAGATGTAAATTGTTTTTGATGGTATGGTCTGTGCAGATTGAAATATTCAGAGCATATTCTGACTTTTAGTTAACACATCAGTAAGCAATTTGGCCATCACTGAATTCAACGTTTATCTCAATCGTAATAGACAAGGATAATGACAAATATAGTTTACAATGTTATTAAGTACATCATTTTATTTAATTGTGTGAATAAAAGGAATCGTCTCCCCGTCAGGGAATTGAACCCAGGTCTCCCGCGTGACAGGCGGGGATACTGACCACTATACTAACGAGGACATATTGGCTTGAGTTCAACAGTGCTCACCTCCATGCGGTTAGGGCATGCCCTCAATCAATTCACAGTATTGTAATAGGCAGCTTTGCTTCCATTGGTTAGGAGAAGCAATCTTTTTTCATAAATGATTACAAATCAGAAATTCCTAGCCAAAAATAATCTGCTTTAATAAGAAATGATTGATTAAAATAAATACCTATCTATCGATCTGTCTATCTATCTTTCTATCTATCTATGTATATGTATATATATATATATATATACAATCAGCTCACTTTACCATTTGCAGCTTATAACCACTTACCACCAGGGGTCACTACTAACAAAAAGCATCCACTCCACTTCTAAATCTAGCCCCTAGAGTTGAGCAGAAGCATAAGATTCCCCACTGCTTCATTCCATTTTCCATTAGATTATAGATGTAAATTGTTTTTGATGGTATGGTCTGTGCAGATTGAAATATTCAGAGCATATTCTGACTTTTAGTTAACACATCAGTAAGCAATTTGGCCATCACTGAATTCAACGTTTATCTCAATCGTAATAGACAAGGATAATGACAAATATAGTTTACAAAGTTATTAAGTACATCATTTTATTTAATTGTGTGAATAAAAGGAATCGTCTCCCCGTTGGGGAATTGAACCCCGGTCTCCCGCGTGACAGGCGGGGATACTGACCACTATACTAACGAGGACATATTGGTTTCAGTTCAACAGTGCTCACCTCCATGCGGTTAGGGCATGCCCTCAATCAATTCACAGTATTGTAATAGGCAGCTTTGCTTCCTTTGGTTAGGAGAAGCAATCTTTTTTCATAAATGATTACAAATCAGAAATTCCTAGCCAAAAATAATCTGCTTTAATAAGAAATGATTGATTAAAATAAATACCTATCTATCGATCTGTCTATCTATCTTTCTATCTATCTATGTATATGTATATGTATATATATATATATATATATATATATACAATCAGCTCACTTTACCATTTGCAGCTTATAACCACTTACCACCAGGGGTCACTACTAACAAAAAGCATCCACTCCACTTCTAAATCTAGCCCCTAGAGTTGAGCAGAAGCATAAGATTCCCCACTGCTTCATTCCATTTTCCATTAGATTATAGATGTAAATTGTTTTTGATGGTATGGTCTGTGCAGATTGAAATATTCAGAGCATATTCTGACTTTTAGTTAACACATCAGTAAGCAATTTGGCCATCACTGAATTCAACGTTTATCTCAATCGTAATAGACAAGGATAATGACAAATATAGTTTACAATGTTATTAAGTACATCATTTTATTTAATTGTGTGAATAAAAGGAATCGTCTCCCCGTTGGGGAATTGAACCCCGGTCTCCCGCGTGACAGGCGGGGATACTGACCACTATACTAACGAGGACATATTGGTTTCAGTTCAACAGTGCTCACCTCCATGCGGTTAGGGCATGCCCTCAATCAATTCACAGTATTGTAATAGGCAGCTTTGCTTCCTTTGGTTAGGAGAAGCAATCTTTTTTCATAAATGATTACAAATCAGAAATTCCTAGCCAAAAATAATCTGCTTTAATAAGAAATGATTGATTAAAATAAATACCTATCTATCGATCTGTCTATCTATCTTTCTATCTATCTATGTATATGTATATGTATATATATATATATATATATATATATACAATCAGCTCACTTTACCATTTGCAGCTTATAACCACTTACCACCAGGGGTCACTACTAACAAAAAGCATCCACTCCACTTCTAAATCTAGCCCCTAGAGTTGAGCAGAAGCATAAGATTCCCCACTGCTTCATTCCATTTTCCATTAGATTATAGATGTAAATTGTTTTTGATGGTATGGTCTGTGCAGATTGAAATATTCAGAGCATATTCTGACTTTTAGTTAACACATCAGTAAGCAATTTGGCCATCACTGAATTCAACGTTTATCTCAATCGTAATAGACAAGGATAATGACAAATATAGTTTACAATGTTATTAAGTACATCATTTTATTTAATTGTGTGAATAAAAGGAATCGTCTCCCCGTCGGGGAATTGAACCCAGGTCTCCCGCGTGACAGGCGGGGATACTGACCACTATACTAACGAGGACATATTGGCTTCAGTTCAACAGTGCTCACCTCCATGCGGTTAGGGCATGCCCTCAATCAATTCACAGTATTGTAATAGGCAGCTTTGCTTCCATTGGTTAGGAGAAGCAATCTTTTTTCATAAATGATTACAAATCAGAAATTCCTAGCCAAAAATAATCTGCTTTAATAAGAAATGATTGATTAAAATAAATACCTATCTATCGATCTGTCTATCTATCTTTCTATCTATCTATGTATATGTATATATATATATATATATACAATCAGCTCACTTTACCATTTGCAGCTTATAACCACTTACCACCAGGGGTCACTACTAACAAAAAGCATCCACTCCACTTCTAAATCTAGCCCCTAGAGTTGAGCAGAAGCATAAGATTCCCCACTGCTTCATTCCATTTTCCATTAGATTATAGATGTAAATTGTTTTTGATGGTATGGTCTGTGCAGATTGAAATATTCAGAGCATATTCTGACTTTTAGTTAACACATCAGTAAGCAATTTGGCCATCACTGAATTCAACGTTTATCTCAATCGTAATAGACAAGGATAATGACAAATATAGTTTACAATGTTATTAAGTACATCATTTTATTTAATTGTGTGAATAAAAGGAATCGTCTCCCCGTTGGGGAATTGAACCCCGGTCTCCCGCGTGACAGGCGGGGATACTGACCACTATACTAACGAGGACATATTGGTTTCAGTTCAACAGTGCTCACCTCCATACGGTTAGGGCATGCCCTCAATCAATTCACAGTATTGTAATAGGCAGCTTTGCTTCCTTTGGTTAGGAGAAGCAATCTTTTTTCATAAATGATTACAAATCAGAAATTCCTAGCCAAAAATAATCTGCTTTAATAAGAAATGATTGATTAAAATAAATACCTATCTATCGATCTGTCTATCTATCTTTCTATCTATCTATGTATATGTATATGTATATATATATATATATATATATATATACAATCAGCTCACTTTACCATTTGCAGCTTATAACCACTTACCACCAGGGGTCACTACTAACAAAAAGCATCCACTCCACTTCTAAATCTAGCCCCTAGAGTTGAGCAGAAGCATAAGATTCCCCACTGCTTCATTCCATTTTCCATTAGATTATAGATGTAAATTGTTTTTGATGGTATGGTCTGTGCAGATTGAAATATTCAGAGCATATTCTGACTTTTAGTTAACACATCAGTAAGCAATTTGGCCATCACTGAATTCAACGTTTATCTCAATCGTAATAGACAAGGATAATGACAAATATAGTTTACAATGTTATTAAGTACATCATTTTATTTAATTGTGTGAATAAAAGGAATCGTCTCCCCGTCGGGGAATTGAACCCAGGTCTCCCGCGTGACAGGCGGGGATACTGACCACTATACTAACGAGGACATATTGGCTTCAGTTCAACAGTGCTCACCTCCATGCGGTTAGGGCATGCCCTCAATCAATTCACAGTATTGTAATAGGCAGCTTTGCTTCCTTTGGTTAGGAGAAGCAATCTTTTTTCATAAATGATTACAAATCAGAAATTCCTAGCCAAAAATAATCTGCTTTAATAAGAAATGATTGATTAAAATAAATACCTATCTATCGATCTGTCTATCTATCTTTCTATCTATCTATGTATATGTATATATATATATATATATATACAATCAGCTCACTTTACCATTTGCAGCTTATAACCACTTACCACCAGGGGTCACTACTAACAAAAAGCATCCACTCCACTTCTAAATCTAGCCCCTAGAGTTGAGCAGAAGCATAAGATTCCCCACTGCTTCATTCCATTTTCCATTAGATTATAGATGTAAATTGTTTTTGATGGTATGGTCTGTGCAGATTGAAATATTCAGAGCATATTCTGACTTTTAGTTAACACATCAGTAAGCAATTTGGCCATCACTGAATTCAACGTTTATCTCAATCGTAATAGACAAGGATAATGACAAATATAGTTTACAATGTTTTTAAGTACATCATTTTATTTAATTGTGTGAATAAAAGGAATCGTCTCCCCGTCGGGGAATTGAACCCAGGTCTCCCGCGTGACAGGCGGGGATACTGACCACTATACTAACGAGGACATATTGGTTTCAGTTCAACAGTGCTCACCTCCATGCGGTTAGGGCATGCCCTCAATCAATTCACAGTATTGTAATAGGCAGCTTTGCTTCCTTTGGTTAGGAGAAGCAATCTTTTTTCATAAATGATTACAAATCAGAAATTCCTAGCCAAAAATAATCTGCTTTAATAAGAAATGATTGATTAAAATAAATACCTATCTATCGATCTGTCTATCTATCTTTCTATCTATCTATGTATATGTATATGTATATATATATATATATATATATATATATATATACAATCAGCTCACTTTACCATTTGCAGCTTATAACCACTTACCACCAGGGGTCACTACTAACAAAAAGCATCCACTCCACTTCTAAATCTAGCCCCTAGAGTTGAGCAGAAGCATAAGATTCCCCACTGCTTCATTCCATTTTCCATTAGATTATAGATGTAAATTGTTTTTGATGGTATGGTCTGTGCAGATTGAAATATTCAGAGCATATTCTGACTTTTAGTTAACACATCAGTAAGCAATTTGGCCATCACTGAATTCAACGTTTATCTCAATCGTAATAGACAAGGATAATGACAAATATAGTTTACAATGTTATTAAGTACATCATTTTATTTAATTGTGTGAATAAAAGGAATCGTCTCCCCCTCGGGGAATTGAACCCAGGTCTCCCGCGTGACAGGCGGGGATACTGACCACTATACTAACGAGGACATATTGGCTTCAGTTCAACAGTGCTCACCTCCATGCGGTTAGGGCATGCCCTCAATCAATTCACAGTATTGTAATAGGCAGCTTTGCTTCCTTTGGTTAGGAGAAGCAATCTTTTTTCATAAATGATTACAAATCAGAAATTCCGAGCCAAAAATAATCTGCTTTAATAAGAAATGATTGATTAAAATAAATACCTATCTATCGATCTGTCTATCTATCTTTCTATCTATCTATGTATATGTATATATATATATATATATATATATACAATCAGCTCACTTTACCATTTGCAGCTTATAACCACTTACCACCAGGGGTCACTACTAACAAAAAGCATCCACTCCACTTCTAAATCTAGCCCCTAGAGTTGAGCAGAAGCATAAGATTCCCCACTGCTTCATTCCATTTTCCATTAGATTATAGATGTAAATTGTTTTTGATGGTATGGTCTGTGCAGATTGAAATATTCAGAGCATATTCTGACTTTTAGTTAACACATCAGTAAGCAATTTGGCCATCACTGAATTCAACGTTTATCTCAATCGTAATAGACAAGGATAATGACAAATATAGTTTACAATGTTATTAAGTACATCATTTTATTTAATTGTGTGAATAAAAGGAATCGTGTCCCCGTCGGGGAATTGAACCCCAGTCTCCCGTGTGACAGGTGGGGATACTGACCACTATACTAACGAGGACATATTGGCTTTAGTTCAACAGTGCTCACCTCCATGCGGTTAGGGCATGCCCTCAATCAATTCACAGTATTGTAATAGGCAGCTTTGCTTCCTTTGGTTAGGAGAAGCAATCTTTTTTCATAAATGATTACAAATCAGAAATTCCTAGCCAAAAATAATCTGCTTTAATAAGAAATGATTGATTAAAATAAATACCTATCTATCGATCTGTCTATCTATCTTTCTATCTATCTATGTATATGTATATATATATATATATATATATATATATATATATACAATCAGCTCACTTTACCATTTGCAGCTTATAACCACTTACCACCAGGGGTCACTACTAACAAAAAGCATCCACTCCACTTCTAAATCCAGCCCCTAGAGTTGAGCAGAAGCATAAGATTCCCCACTGCTTCATTCCATTTTCCATTAGATTATAGATGTAAATTGTTTTTGATGGTATGGTCTGTGCAGATTGAAATATTCAGAGCATATTCTGACTTTTAGTTAACACATCAGTAAGCAATTTGGCCATCACTGAATTCAACGTTTATCTCAATCGTAATAGACAAGGATAATGACAAATATAGTTTACAATGTTATTAAGTACATCATTTTATTTAATTGTGTGAATAAAAGGAATCGTCTCCCCGTCGGGGAATTGAACCCCGGTCTCCCGCGTGACAGGCGGGGATACTGACCACTATACTAACGAGGACATATTGGCTTCAGTTCAACAGTGCTCACCTCCATGCGGTTAGGGCATGCCCTCAATCAATTCACAGTATTGTAATAGGCAGCTTTGCTTCCTTTGGTTAGGAGAAGCAATCTTTTTTCATAAATGATTACAAATCAGAAATTCCTAGCCAAAAATAATCTGCTTTAATAAGAAATGATTGATTAAAATAAATACCTATCTATCGATCTGTCTATCTATCTTTCTATCTATCTATGTATATGTATATATATATATATATATATATACAATCAGCTCACTTTACCATTTGCAGCTTATAACCACTTACCACCAGGGGTCACTACTAACAAAAAGCATCCACTCCACTTCTAAATCTAGCCCCTAGAGTTGAGCAGAAGCATAAGATTCCCCACTGCTTCATTCCATTTTCCATTAGATTATAGATGTAAATTGTTTTTGATGGTATGGTCTGTGCAGATTGAAATATTCAGAGCATATTCTGACTTTTAGTTAACACATCAGTAAGCAATTTGGCCATCACTGAATTCAACGTTTATCTCAATCGTAATAGACAAGGATAATGACAAATATAGTTTACAATGTTATTAAGTACATCATTTTATTTAATTGTGTGAATAAAAGGAATCGTCTCCCCGTCGGGGAATTGAACCCAGGTCTCCCGCGTGACAGGCGGGGATACTGACCACTATACTAACGAGGACATATTGGTTTCAGTTCAACAGTGCTCACCTCCATGCGGTTAGGGCATGCCCTCAATCAATTCACAGTATTGTAATAGGCAGCTTTGCTTCCTTTGGTTAGGAGAAGCAATCTTTTTTCATAAATGATTACAAATCAGAAATTCCTAGCCAAAAATAATCTGCTTTAATAAGAAATGATTGATTAAAATAAATACCTATCTATCGATCTGTCTATCTATCTTTCTATCTATCTATGTATATGTATATATATATATATATATATATATATACAATCAGCTCACTTTACCATTTGCAGCTTATAACCACTTACCACCAGGGGTCACTACTAACAAAAAGCATCCACTCCACTTCTAAATCTAGCCCCTAGAGTTGAGCAGAAGCATAAGATTCCCCACTGCTTCATTCCATTTTCCATTAGATTATAGATGTAAATTGTTTTTGATGGTATGGTCTGTGCAGATTGAAATATTCAGAGCATATTCTGACTTTTAGTTAACACATCAGTAAGCAATTTGGCCATCACTGAATTCAACATTTATCTCAATCGTAATAGACAAGGATAATGACAAATATAGTTTACAATGGTATTAAGTACATCATTTTATTTAATTGTGTGAATAAAAGGAATCGTCTCCCCGTCGGGGAATTGAACCCCGGTCTCCCGCGTGACAGGCGGGGATACTGACCACTATACTAACGAGGACATATTGGCTTCAGTTCAACAGTGCTCACCTCCATGCGGTTAGGGCATGCCCTCAATCAATTCACAGTATTGTAATAGGCAGCTTTGCTTCCTTTGGTTAGGAGAAGCAATCTTTTTTCATAAATGATTACAAATCAGAAATTCCTAGCCAAAAATAATCTGCTTTAATAAGAAATGATTGATTAAAATAAATACCTATCTATCGATCTGTCTATCTATCTTTCTATCTATCTATGTATATGTATATATATATATATATATATATATACAATCAGCTCACTTTACCATTTGCAGCTTATAACCACTTACCACCAGGGGTCACTACTAACAAAAAGCATCCACTCCACTTCTAAATCTAGCCCCTAGAGTTGAGCAGAAGCATAAGATTCCCCACTGCTTCATTCCATTTTCCATTAGATTATAGATGTAAATTGTTTTTGATGGTATGGTCTGTGCAGATTGAAATATTCAGAGAATTTTCTGACTTTTAGTTAACACATCAGTAAGCAATTTGGCCATCACTGAATTCAACATTTATCTCAATCGTAATAGACAAGGATAATGACAAATATAGTTTACAATGTTATTAAGTACATCATTTTATTTAATTGTGTGAATAAAAGGAATCGTCTCCCCGTCGGGGAATTGAACCCCGGTCTCCAGCGTGACAGGCGGGGATACTGACCACTATACTAACGAGGACATATTGGCTTCAGTTCAACAGTGCTCACCTCCATGCGGTTAGGGCATGCCCTCAATCAATTCACAGTATTGTAATAGGCAGCTTTGCTTCCTTTGGTTAGGAGAAGCAATCTTTTTTCATAAATGATTACAAATCAGAAATTCCTAGCCAAAAATAATCTGCTTTAATAAGAAATGATTGATTAAAATAAATACCTATCTATCGATCTGTCTATCTATCTTTCTATCTATCTATGTATATGTATATATATATATATATATATATATATACAATCAGCTCACTTTACCATTTGCAGCTTATAACCACTTACCACCAGGGGTCACTACTAACAAAAAGCATCCACTCCACTTCTAAATCTAGCCCCTAGAGTTGAGCAGAAGCATAAGATTCCCCACTGCTTCATTCCATTTTCCATTAGATTATAGATGTAAATTGTTTTTGAAGGTATGGTCTGTGCAGATTGAAATATTCAGAGCATATTCTGACTTTTAGTTAACACATCAGTAAGCAATTTGGCCATCACTGAATTCAACGTTTATCTCAATCGTAATAGACAAGGATAATGACAAATATAGTTTACAATGTTATTAAGTACATCATTTTATTTAATTGTGTGAATAAAAGGAATCGTCTCCCCGTCGGGGAATTGAACCCAGGTCTCCCGCGTGACAGGCGGGGATACTGACCACTATACTAACGAGGACATATTGGCTTCAGTTCAACAGTGCTCACCTCCATGCGGTTAGGGCATGCCCTCAATCAATTCACAGTATTGTAATAGGCAGCTTTGCTTCCTTTGGTTAGGAGAAGCAATCTTTTTTCATAAATGATTACAAATCAGAAATTCCTAGCCAAAAATAATCTGCTTTAATAAGAAATGATTGATTAAAATAAATACCTATCTATCGATCTGTCTATCTATCTTTCTATCTATCTATGTATATGTATATATATATATATATATATACAATCAGCTCACTTCACCATTTGCAGCTTATAACCACTTACCACCAGGGGTCACTACTAACAAAAAGCATCCACTCCACTTCTAAATCTAGCCCCTAGAGTTGAGCAGAAGCATAAGATTCCCCACTGCTTCATTCCATTTTCCATTAGATTATAGATGTAAATTGTTTTTGATGGTATGGTCTGTGCAGATTGAAATATTCAGAGCATATTCTGACTTTTAGTTAACACATCAGTAAGCAATTTGGCCATCACTGAATTCAACATTTATCTCAATCGTAATAGACAAGGATAATGACAAATATAGTTTACAATGGTATTAAGTACATCATTTTATTTAATTGTGTGAATAAAAGGAATCGTCTCCCCGTCGGGGAATTGAACCCCGGTCTCCCGCGTGACAGGCGGGGATACTGACCACTATACTAACGAGGACATATTGGCTTCAGTTCAACAGTGCTCACCTCCATGCGGTTAGGGCATGCCCTCAATCAATTCACAGTATTGTAATAGGCAGCTTTGCTTCCTTTGGTTAGGAGAAGCAATCTTTTTTCATAAATGATTACAAATCAGAAATTCCTAGCCAAAAATAATCTGCTTTAATAAGAAATGATTGATTAAAATAAATACCTATCTATCGATCTGTCTATCTATCTTTCTATCTATCTATGTATATGTATATATATATATATATATATATATACAATCAGCTCACTTTACCATTTGCAGCTTATAACCACTTACCACCAGGGGTCACTACTAACAAAAAGCATCCACTCCACTTCTAAATCTAGCCCCTAGAGTTGAGCAGAAGCATAAGATTCCCCACTGCTTCATTCCATTTTCCATTAGATTATAGATGTAAATTGTTTTTGATGGTATGGTCTGTGCAGATTGAAATATTCAGAGAATTTTCTGACTTTTAGTTAACACATCAGTAAGCAATTTGGCCATCACTGAATTCAACATTTATCTCAATCGTAATAGACAAGGATAATGACAAATATAGTTTACAATGTTATTAAGTACATCATTTTATTTAATTGTGTGAATAAAAGGAATCGTCTCCCCGTCGGGGAATTGAACCCCGGTCTCCAGCGTGACAGGCGGGGATACTGACCACTATACTAACGAGGACATATTGGCTTCAGTTCAACAGTGCTCACCTCCATGCGGTTAGGGCATGCCCTCAATCAATTCACAGTATTGTAATAGGCAGCTTTGCTTCCTTTGGTTAGGAGAAGCAATCTTTTTTCATAAATGATTACAAATCAGAAATTCCTAGCCAAAAATAATCTGCTTTAATAAGAAATGATTGATTAAAATAAATACCTATCTATCGATCTGTCTATCTATCTTTCTATCTATCTATGTATATGTATATATATATATATATATATATATATACAATCAGCTCACTTCACCATTTGCAGCTTATAACCACTTACCACCAGGGGTCACTACTAACAAAAAGCATCCACTCCACTTCTAAATCTAGCCCCTAGAGTTGAGCAGAAGCATAAGATTCCCCACTGCTTCATTCCATTTTCCATTAGATTATAGATGTAAATTGTTTTTGATGGTATGGTCTGTGCAGATTGAAATATTCAGAGAATTTTCTGACTTTTAGTTAACACATCAGTAAGCAATTTGGCCATCACTGAATTCAACATTTATCTCAATCGTAATAGACAAGGATAATGACAAATATAGTTTACAATGTTATTAAGTACATCATTTTATTTAATTGTGTGAATAAAAGGAATCGTCTCCCCGTCGGGGAATTGAACCCCGGTCTCCAGCGTGACAGGCGGGGATACTGACCACTATACTAACGAGGACATATTGGCTTCAGTTCAACAGTGCTCACCTCCATGCGGTTAGGGCATGCCCTCAATCAATTCACAGTATTGTAATAGGCAGCTTTGCTTCCTTTGGTTAGGAGAAGCAATCTTTTTTCATAAATGATTACAAATCAGAAATTCCTAGCCAAAAATAATCTGCTTTAATAAGAAATGATTGATTAAAATAAATACCTATCTATCGATCTGTCTATCTATCTTTCTATCTATCTATGTATATGTATATATATATATATATATATACAATCAGCTCACTTCACCATTTGCAGCTTATAACCACTTACCACCAGGGGTCACTACTAACAAAAAGCATCCACTCCACTTCTAAATCTAGCCCCTAGAGTTGAGCAGAAGCATAAGATTCCCCACTGCTTCATTCCATTTTCCATTAGATTATAGATGTAAATTGTTTTTGATGGTATGGTCTGTGCAGATTGAAATATTCAGAGCATATTCTGACTTTTAGTTAACACATCAGTAAGCAATTTGGCCATCACTGAATTCAACATTTATCTCAATCGTAATAGACAAGGATAATGACAAATATAGTTTACAATGGTATTAAGTACATCATTTTATTTAATTGTGTGAATAAAAGGAATCGTCTCCCCGTCGGGGAATTGAACCCCGGTCTCCCGCGTGACAGGCGGGGATACTGACCACTATACTAACGAGGACATATTGGCTTCAGTTCAACAGTGCTCACCTCCATGCGGTTAGGGCATGCCCTCAATCAATTCACAGTATTGTAATAGGCAGCTTTGCTTCCTTTGGTTAGGAGAAGCAATCTTTTTTCATAAATGATTACAAATCAGAAATTCCTAGCCAAAAATAATCTGCTTTAATAAGAAATGATTGATTAAAATAAATACCTATCTATCGATCTGTCTATCTATCTTTCTATCTATCTATGTATATGTATATATATATATATATATATATATACAATCAGCTCACTTTACCATTTGCAGCTTATAACCACTTACCACCAGGGGTCACTACTAACAAAAAGCATCCACTCCACTTCTAAATCTAGCCCCTAGAGTTGAGCAGAAGCATAAGATTCCCCACTGCTTCATTCCATTTTCCATTAGATTATAGATGTAAATTGTTTTTGATGGTATGGTCTGTGCAGATTGAAATATTCAGAGAATTTTCTGACTTTTAGTTAACACATCAGTAAGCAATTTGGCCATCACTGAATTCAACATTTATCTCAATCGTAATAGACAAGGATAATGACAAATATAGTTTACAATGTTATTAAGTACATCATTTTATTTAATTGTGTGAATAAAAGGAATCGTCTCCCCGTCGGGGAATTGAACCCCGGTCTCCAGCGTGACAGGCGGGGATACTGACCACTATACTAACGAGGACATATTGGCTTCAGTTCAACAGTGCTCACCTCCATGCGGTTAGGGCATGCCCTCAATCAATTCACAGTATTGTAATAGGCAGCTTTGCTTCCTTTGGTTAGGAGAAGCAATCTTTTTTCATAAATGATTACAAATCAGAAATTCCTAGCCAAAAATAATCTGCTTTAATAAGAAATGATTGATTAAAATAAATACCTATCTATCGATCTGTCTATCTATCTTTCTATCTATCTATGTATATGTATATATATATATATATATATATATATACAATCAGCTCACTTCACCATTTGCAGCTTATAACCACTTACCACCAGGGGTCACTACTAACAAAAAGCATCCACTCCACTTCTAAATCTAGCCCCTAGAGTTGAGCAGAAGCATAAGATTCCCCACTGCTTCATTCCATTTTCCATTAGATTATAGATGTAAATTGTTTTTGATGGTATGGTCTGTGCAGATTGAAATATTCAGAGAATTTTCTGACTTTTAGTTAACACATCAGTAAGCAATTTGGCCATCACTGAATTCAACATTTATCTCAATCGTAATAGACAAGGATAATGACAAATATAGTTTACAATGTTATTAAGTACATCATTTTATTTAATTGTGTGAATAAAAGGAATCGTCTCCCCGTCGGGGAATTGAACCCCGGTCTCCAGCGTGACAGGCGGGGATACTGACCACTATACTAACGAGGACATATTGGCTTCAGTTCAACAGTGCTCACCTCCATGCGGTTAGGGCATGCCCTCAATCAATTCACAGTATTGTAATAGGCAGCTTTGCTTCCTTTGGTTAGGAGAAGCAATCTTTTTTCATAAATGATTACAAATCAGAAATTCCTAGCCAAAAATAATCTGCTTTAATAAGAAATGATTGATTAAAATAAATACCTATCTATCGATCTGTCTATCTATCTTTCTATCTATCTATGTATATGTATATATATATATATATATATATATATACAATCAGCTCACTTTACCATTTGCAGCTTATAACCACTTACCACCAGGGGTCACTACTAACAAAAAGCATCCACTCCACTTCTAAATCTAGCCCCTAGAGTTGAGCAGAAGCATAAGATTCCCCACTGCTTCATTCCATTTTCCATTAGATTATAGATGTAAATTGTTTTTGATGGTATGGTCTGTGCAGATTGAAATATTCAGAGCATATTCTGACTTTTAGTTAACACATCAGTAAGCAATTTGGCCATCACTGAATTCAACGTTTATCTCAATCGTAATAGACAAGGATAATGACAAATATAGTTTACAATGTTATTAAGTACATCATTTTATTTAATTGTGTGAATAAAAGGAATCGTCTCCCCGTCGGGGAATTGAACCCAGGTCTCCCGCGTGACAGGCGGGGATACTGACCACTATACTAACGAGGACATATTGGCTTCAGTTCAACAGTGCTCACCTCCATGCGGTTAGGGCATGCCCTCAATCAATTCACAGTATTGTAATAGGCAGCTTTGCTTCCTTTGGTTAGGAGAAGCAATCTTTTTTCATAAATGATTACAAATCAGAAATTCCTAGCCAAAAATAATCTGCTTTAATAAGAAATGATTGATTAAAATAAATACCTATCTATCGATCTGTCTATCTATCTTTCTATCTATCTATGTATATGTATATATATATATATATATATACAATCAGCTCACTTCACCATTTGCAGCTTATAACCACTTACCACCAGGGGTCACTACTAACAAAAAGCATCCACTCCACTTCTAAATCTAGCCCCTAGAGTTGAGCAGAAGCATAAGATTCCCCACTGCTTCATTCCATTTTCCATTAGATTATAGATGTAAATTGTTTTTGATGGTATGGTCTGTGCAGATTGAAATATTCAGAGCATATTCTGACTTTTAGTTAACACATCAGTAAGCAATTTGGCCATCACTGAATTCAACATTTATCTCAATCGTAATAGACAAGGATAATGACAAATATAGTTTACAATGTTATTAAGTACATCATTTTATTTAATTGTGTGAATAAAAGGAATCGTCTCCCCGTCGGGGAATTGAACCCAGGTCTCCCGCGTGACAGGCGGGGATACTGACCACTATACTAACGAGGACATATTGGCTTCAGTTCAACAGTGCTCACCTCCATGCGGTTAGGGCATGCCCTCAATCAATTCACAGTATTGTAATAGGCAGCTTTGCTTCCTTTGGTTAGGAGAAGCAATCTTTTTTCATAAATGATTACAAATCAGAAATTCCTAGCCAAAAATAATCTGCTTTAATAAGAAATGATTGATTAAAATAAATACCTATCTATCGATCTGTCTATCTATCTTTCTATCTATCTATGTATATGTATATATATATATATATATATACAATCAGCTCACTTTACCATTTGCAGCTTATAACCACTTACCACCAGGGGTCACTACTAACAAAAAGCATCCACTCCACTTCTAAATCTAGCCCCTAGAGTTGAGCAGAAGCATAAGATTCCCCACTGCTTCATTCCATTTTCCATTAGATTATAGATGTAAATTGTTTTTGATGGTATGGTCTGTGCAGATTGAAATATTCAGAGCATATTCTGACTTTTAGTTAACACATCAGTAAGCAATTTGGCCATCACTGAATTCAACGTTTATCTCAATCGTAATAGACAAGGATAATGACAAATATAGTTTACAATGTTTTTAAGTACATCATTTTATTTAATTGTGTGAATAAAAGGAATCGTCTCCCCGTCGGGGAATTGAACCCAGGTCTCCCGCGTGACAGGCGGGGATACTGACCACTATACTAACGAGGACATATTGGTTTCAGTTCAACAGTGCTCACCTCCATGCGGTTAGGGCATGCCCTCAATCAATTCACAGTATTGTAATAGGCAGCTTTGCTTCCTTTGGTTAGGAGAAGCAATCTTTTTTCATAAATGATTACAAATCAGAAATTCCTAGCCAAAAATAATCTGCTTTAATAAGAAATGATTGATTAAAATAAATACCTATCTATCGATCTGTCTATCTATCTTTCTATCTATCTATGTATATGTATATGTATATATATATATATATATATATATATATATATACAATCAGCTCACTTTACCATTTGCAGCTTATAACCACTTACCACCAGGGGTCACTACTAACAAAAAGCATCCACTCCACTTCTAAATCTAGCCCCTAGAGTTGAGCAGAAGCATAAGATTCCCCACTGCTTCATTCCATTTTCCATTAGATTATAGATGTAAATTGTTTTTGATGGTATGGTCTGTGCAGATTGAAATATTCAGAGCATATTCTGACTTTTAGTTAACACATCAGTAAGCAATTTGGCCATCACTGAATTCAACGTTTATCTCAATCGTAATAGACAAGGATAATGACAAATATAGTTTACAATGTTATTAAGTACATCATTTTATTTAATTGTGTGAATAAAAGGAATCGTCTCCCCCTCGGGGAATTGAACCCAGGTCTCCCGCGTGACAGGCGGGGATACTGACCACTATACTAACAAGGACATATTGGCTTCAGTTCAACAGTGCTCACCTCCATGCGGTTAGGGCATGCCCTCAATCAATTCACAGTATTGTAATAGGCAGCTTTGCTTCCTTTGGTTAGGAGAAGCAATCTTTTTTCATAAATGATTACAAATCAGAAATTCCGAGCCAAAAATAATCTGCTTTAATAAGAAATGATTGATTAAAATAAATACCTATCTATCGATCTGTCTATCTATCTTTCTATCTATCTATGTATATGTATATATATATATATATATATATATATATACAATCAGCTCACTTTACCATTTGCAGCTTATAACCACTTACCACCAGGGGTCACTACTAACAAAAAGCATCCACTCCACTTCTAAATCTAGCCCCTAGAGTTGAGCAGAAGCATAAGATTCCCCACTGCTTCATTCCATTTTCCATTAGATTATAGATGTAAATTGTTTTTGATGGTATGGTCTGTGCAGATTGAAATATTCAGAGCATATTCTGACTTTTAGTTAACACATCAGTAAGCAATTTGGCCATCACTGAATTCAACGTTTATCTCAATCGTAATAGACAAGGATAATGACAAATATAGTTTACAATGTTATTAAGTACATCATTTTATTTAATTGTGTGAATAAAAGGAATCGTGTCCCCGTCGGGGAATTGAACCCCAGTCTCCCGTATGACAGGTGGGGATACTGACCACTATACTAACGAGGACATATTGGCTTTAGTTCAACAGTGCTCACCTCCATGCGGTTAGGGCATGCCCTCAATCAATTCACAGTATTGTAATAGGCAGCTTTGCTTCCTTTGGTTAGGAGAAGCAATCTTTTTTCATAAATGATTACAAATCAGAAATTCCTAGCCAAAAATAATCTGCTTTAATAAGAAATGATTGATTAAAATAAATACCTATCTATCGATCTGTCTATCTATCTTTCTATCTATCTATGTATATGTATATATATATATATATATATATATATATATATACAATCAGCTCACTTCACCATTTGCAGCTTATAACCACTTACCACCAGGGGTCACTACTAACAAAAAGCATCCACTCCACTTCTAAATCTAGCCCCTAGAGTTGAGCAGAAGCATAAGATTCCCCACTGCTTCATTCCATTTTCCATTAGATTATAGATGTAAATTGTTTTTGATGGTATGGTCTGTGCAGATTGAAATATTCAGAGCATATTCTGACTTTTAGTTAACACATCAGTAAGCAATTTGGCCATCACTGAATTCAACGTTTATCTCAATCGTAATAGACAAGGATAATGACAAATATAGTTTACAATGTTATTAAGTACATCATTTTATTTAATTGTGTGAATAAAAGGAATCGTCTCCCCGTCGGGGAATTGAACCCCGGTCTCCCGCGTGACAGGCGGGGATACTGACCACTATACTAACGAGGACATATTGGCTTCAGTTCAACAGTGCTCACCTCCATGCGGTTAGGGCATGCCCTCAATCAATTCACAGTATTGTAATAGGCAGCTTTGCTTCCTTTGGTTAGGAGAAGCAATCTTTTTTCATAAATGATTACAAATCAGAAATTCCTAGCCAAAAATAATCTGCTTTAATAAGAAATGATTGATTAAAATAAATACCTATCTATCGATCTGTCTATCTATCTTTCTATCTATCTATGTATATGTATATATATATATATATATATACAATCAGCTCACTTTACCATTTGCAGCTTATAACCACTTACCACCAGGGGTCACTACTAACAAAAAGCATCCACTCCACTTCTAAATCTAGCCCCTAGAGTTGAGCAGAAGCATAAGATTCCCCACTGCTTCATTCCATTTTCCATTAGATTATAGATGTAAATTGTTTTTGATGGTATGGTCTGTGCAGATTGAAATATTCAGAGCATATTCTGACTTTTAGTTAACACATCAGTAAGCAATTTGGCCATCACTGAATTCAACGTTTATCTCAATCGTAATAGACAAGGATAATGACAAATATAGTTTACAATGTTTTTAAGTACATCATTTTATTTAATTGTGTGAATAAAAGGAATCGTCTCCCCGTCGGGGAATTGAACCCAGGTCTCCCGCGTGACAGGCGGGGATACTGACCACTATACTAACGAGGACATATTGGCTTCAGTTCAACAGTGCTCACCTCCATGCGGTTAGGGCATGCCCTCAATCAATTCACAGTATTGTAATAGGCAGCTTTGCTTCCTTTGGTTAGGAGAAGCAATCTTTTTTCATAAATGATTACAAATCAGAAATTCCTAGCCAAAAATAATCTGCTTTAATAAGAAATGATTGATTAAAATAAATACCTATCTATCGATCTGTCTATCTATCTTTCTATCTATCTATGTATATGTATATATATATATATATATATATATATATACAATCAGCTCACTTTACCATTTGCAGCTTATAACCACTTACCACCAGGGGTCACTACTAACAAAAAGCATCCACTCCACTTCTAAATCTAGCCCCTAGAGTTGAGCAGAAGCATAAGATTCCCCACTGCTTCATTCCATTTTCCATTAGATTATAGATGTAAATTGTTTTTGATGGTATGGTCTGTGCAGATTGAAATATTCAGAGCATATTCTGACTTTTAGTTAACACATCAGTAAGCAATTTGGCCATCACTGAATTCAACGTTTATCTCAATCGTAATAGACAAGGATAATGACAAATATAGTTTACAATGTTATTAAGTACATCATTTTATTTAATTGTGTGAATAAAAGGAATCGTCTCCCCGTCGGGGAATTGAACCCCGGTCTCCCGCGTGACAGGCGGGGATACTGACCACTATACTAACGAGGACATATTGGCTTCAGTTCAACAGTGCTCACCTCCATGCGGTTAGGGCATGCCCTCAATCAATTCACAGTATTGTAATAGGCAGCTTTGCTTCCTTTGGTTAGGAGAAGCAATCTTTTTTCATAAATGATTACAAATCAGAAATTCCTAGCCAAAAATAATCTGCTTTAATAAGAAATGATTGATTAAAATAAATACCTATCTATCGATCTGTCTATCTATCTTTCTATCTATCTATGTATATGTATATGTATATATATATATATATATATATATATACAATCAGCTCACTTTACCATTTGCAGCTTATAACCACTTACCACCAGGGGTCACTACTAACAAAAAGCATCCACTCCACTTCTAAATCTAGCCCCTAGAGTTGAGCAGAAGCATAAGATTCCCCACTGCTTCATTCCATTTTCCATTAGATTATAGATGTAAATTGTTTTTGATGGTATGGTCTGTGCAGATTGAAATATTCAGAGCATATTCTGACTTTTAGTTAACACATCAGTAAGCAATTTGGCCATCACTGAATTCAACGTTTATCTCAATCGTAATAGACAAGGATAATGACAAATATAGTTTACAATGTTATTAAGTACATCATTTTATTTAATTGTGTGAATAAAAGGAATCGTCTCCCCGTCGGGGAATTGAACCCCAGTCTCCCGCGTGACAGGTGGGGATACTGACCACTATACTAACGAGGACATATTGGCTTCAGTTCAACAGTGCTCACCTCCATGCGGTTAGGGTATGCCCTCAATCAATTCACAGTATTGTAATAGGCAGCTTTGCTTCCTTTGGTTAGGAGAAGCAATCTTTTTTCATAAATGATTACAAATCAGAAATTCCTAGCCAAAAATAATCTGCTTTAATAAGAAATGATTGATTAAAATAAATACCTATCTATCGATCTGTCTATCTATCTTTCTATCTATCTATGTATATGTATATATATATATATTCAAAGAAAAAACCATAGGTTTCAGGCACGTTATAGTTAGGAATTAGCATTTAAAAAACCTCAGAAATTCACTGAAAAAACCATAGATTTCAGGGGTGTTATAGTTAGCTGGACTTTTCACTTGTACAAAACCATTGAAATTCCCCCGTTATAGTTAGTTCAGCTAACTATAACTCGCGCGCCCGCAATGCACTGCTGATGACGTCACATATTACATCACTCATGACATGGTCAGTGACATCACTCATGACATCACTGATGACATCTCAAATGAAATCACTCATGACATCACTGATGACATCATCCTTGTGATAGAGTGGCACACCTCCTCTCACTCTAATATAACCTTTGATACACACATTCAAAAATAGAGACTAAAATTTAAAAAACAATGGACATACCAATACCAGTTACAACAACCTATTCAGTAATTCTAAGATCCACATACACATCCACTCATTCACCAACAGTCCTATACAGTCACTCATACATGTACTCACTCATCATATGTACTCATACACCTATACATCCTGTTACACAATGCCACTCATCCATAGAGTTACTCACACACATAGTCACTCATGCTAATAAAGAATCAAACATACATTTACTTGCATATACAGTTGTACACACACCACCATACTTACTTCTACGGAAACTTACACATACTTAGTCTTTTAAACAATCACTTATAGAAACACATACTTATTCATACAGGAACTCTTTCAATCTCTCACTCTCACATATACTCACATATATACACCAATAGTCACATATACTAGTTTAAAACATATGTAGTTACTCATAAAGACACTATAGAGACAGTCATTCACTCACTAACACACCCATACACACACTCATCCACCCATACAGTCCTGCACACATGCTGTGTTCAACACATACAGTGAGTCACTCATTCATGCACCTATGCACTACGTAATACCCCCCACCGAACCATGCAGACACTCAGACTGATACTCAAAAAACCAACTAATAACCTATATAGACACCCATGTAGCTTCTCACCAACCCATGCAGCCACTTATACACAAAGTGAGAGACTGATACAGATATTTACATATTTAAACATTACTCACTAAGCCATGTATTCACTATGATACACTTAATCAGTCAGTTACACAATCAATTTTTCAAAAACAAATCATCCATTTAGACACTTATATACCCATTTATTCTTCCATCGACCTTGAGATATACATATATAAAACATATTTAATTTTCAGAAAAACACACATTCACTGGATGATGTCATCAGTGATGTCATCAGTGATGTCATTTGAGATGTCATCAGTGATGTCATGAGTGATGTCACTGACCATGTCATGAGTGATGTAATATGTGACGTCATCAGCAGTGCATTGCGGGCGCGCGAGTTATAGTTAGCTGAACTAACTATAACGGGGGAATTTCAATGGTTTTGTACAAGTGAAAAGTCCAGCTAACTATAACACCCCTGAAATCTATGGTTTTTTCAGTGAATTTCTGAGGTTTTTTAAATGCTAATTCCTAACTATAATGTGCCTGAAACCTATGGTTTTTTCTTTGAATTTTAAAGGTTTTTTAAATGCTAATTTCTAACTATGCCTACAGAGATAGGACATGTGAAGAAAGAAGAAAAAATGCACAGAAAGAAACAAAAGAAGTGCAGAAAGAAGCAACAGAAGTCCTCAAATACGAAGATAAGTGCAGGAAGAAGGATAACGTGCAGAAAGAACAAAAAGAAGAGCAGAAAGAAGCCTTGTTGCAAAATCATCCTGTACCCTCAACTTTTTCAGACGGATACTGGTGGTAACTGAGTCTGACTAACCAGTCCTAGAGCCAGTGCTATGTTAAAAGACACTTAGAATACAGTGAAAACACCTACATACACTAGAGAACATTATGCGTTGGGGTCCCCCTGTGATTAGCATGACCTCCTCTGTAAGCCCCTAGTCTATAATAGGGCATGGGGATTAAAACTACCTCTTAAAACAGGCCACAGGGCGTTTTTGCACACGTTAACTCAGGCCCCGTCCCCTCCCTTCACCACTGTGTAAACAAGCCCTGTGTCCATTTTTAGTTGGGAGATTAAGTTCATTTGAATCCTGAGGGTCCCTAGGGTCCAACTAGCCCACTAGGTACCTCCAGTAAGTGCCACAGAGCTGCGTTGCAGAGAGGTGTAAAAAGTGGCACGGCCTGGACCACCTCTCTGCAATGCAGCTCAGTGGCGCTTACTGGAAGCACTTGGTGGGCTAGTTAGCCCCCAGGGGCCCTCAGTATTGAAGGGAAATTATATCCCCAATTTAAAACGTGCCATAGTGCGTGTTTGCACACGTCACCTCAGGCCCCGTCCCTCCCTTCACCACTGTGTAAACGCGCCCTGTGGCTGTTCTAAGTTGAGAGATTAAGTCCCCTTGAATCCTAAGGGTCCCTAGGGTCAAACTAGACCACTAGTTACCTCCAGTAAGCGCCACAGAGCTGCGTTGCAGAGAGGTGTAAAAAGGGGCTTGGCCTCAGAACACCTGGCTGCAGCGCAGCTCCCTGGCGCATACTGGAGATGCCTGTTGGGGGCGCGTTTGCAGAGTGCTGCACGGAGGGGGCATGGCCTACGGCATGATGCCAGTCTTTTATTTATTTTAGTTTTTTAAGAAGGGGGGCTGTTTGGTTCCCCTTCTTATTCTAATTTATTGGCCCTGATGACCCCATCCCCCAGGGCCAGTCTCCTAATTATATTTTTTTGACCCCAATCCCCAGGGCCGGCCACTGTTTTTTATTATTTTAAAAAAATATATATTTATAGACACACCTAGGACATGCTGGACAAACCGTACGTACCTATCACCATGACGATTTGCGTGATATTCATTAAAAGGCGACTATGCATGCAATGAATCCACGTGGAATGTATTTACACCACTAGTGAAGCTCTGACATGTCTGATGCCCTACCGTGCCTAATCCCGGTAGACACCCTTGTCGTTTATTTATACAAACATGGGTAGCTATTGACGGGCACATTTAATACACATGCACACCAAGCCATTCAAAGGGGATTCGACAAAAATTCGACCAAAACTATGCAAGAAACCCCCCTCACGGTTAATAAAACACACATCCGGATGTGTAATACTTTTTATTTGACTCTCTGGAAAGGGGACGAACATCACTTGAGAGTCACAGGGCGCTCCTGACAGAGCCCAATGCTGTGTTACACCCACCATTGCCTGCCGAGTGCCACACACCTCTGTGTTGTATTCCACTAGCTAGTGCATATGCTATGACACTCTCTAGCCCATGTGCACTGTAACACCACCCCGTGAATATGTCATGCCACACTTGTCTTCGCACGGGTTATATTGCCCCATCTAACGTGCCTTCCTCGATGCCTATGTTATAACGCACAGTGCTATGCCATACATATTACAATCTGGGATCCATATCTTTGTCACAGTGCATATGCAACGTTACACTCCCCAGCACATATTTTATATTACAACTTTAAAGACTAGTTAGGTTACACAACACTGCCCTGTGCATATTACACTCCAAGGCGCATATCGCATAGCACGCGCTAGTGCCTGTGCTATCTCGCACTCTCCAATGAATCTGTCATTGCGCACAATGTATTGCATATTATATTTCACGCCCGGTTCATCTTATATCACACTTTTTGGTGCATAGTTTATACCATACACTATATCTAGTTTTCATTTTCAATCGTGCTCTCAGGACTATGTTCTATATAACACTGTGTTCACCTACCCTTTTCACAGGCATTACATTTTGCGATAGGGGGTGGAGGGTCAGGGGGTGTTTCTGCCAAGTGAGCCCGGAGTCACAGTCACAAACGTCCTCTTCTTCCTGAATAAAAGTGAGATTATGCTGCATACTTGTTCATATTTTAAGTAGTTCGCACAGACACAATGTTTTAAAAACAATAAAGTTCCTAATACCCGCCTTCTCAGAACAGTTAGCTTGCTGCCCCATCCCCTTCCTCCCTATCCTCTGTTGTGTGAATCCATGGACTAGCCTCCTCCCTCCTGCCATGCATGGTCTGATGTGCTGCCACTGCCCTCAATTTAGTATGATGTACCAGTCCACTCCTCCTGCCCTCCATTGCCCAATTCTATGCCCCATCATTGACCTCCTGCTTAAATTCTGTGCTTAGCTTGCTGCCCCTATTCTCCTTCCCCCTGCCCTCCGATGTCTTTGTGCATGCCCCTGCTCCATCCTTTTTGCCCACCATGTCCCATGGACCTGCCACTCCTATCTACTCTGAGTGTTCTGTTGAGCTGCCACTCCCCTCCCACCTGCCTAGCATTGTCAGATGACTGTAACCTGTCCCTGCCACCTCCACCCTGCCTGTCCACATGCCATGCCCCTATCCTCTTCCTCCTGTCCTACATGGTCCATTGTACTGCCACACCCTTCTGCCCTCCCTGGTCTGTTGTGCTGCAACTGCTCCTCCTGCCTGCCCCGTGTGGTCTGTTGTGAGGTCCCTTCCCCTGAACTTTCTTGTCTGTGCACAGGTCCTGACCCTCCCTTCTATCCTCCATCGTCCTTTGTGCATGCCCCTCCACCCTCCTTCTTGCCCATCATAGCCATTGTGCTGCCACTAACCCTCCCACTTGCCATGCATGGTCTTCTGTGCTGCCATGGCCCCTCCTACCTTCCCTGTGTGGTCAGTTAGCTGCCCCTGACCCCCTCCCACCTTCCCTCCATGGTCTGTGTGTATGCCATCACAGTCTCACTGTTGCTCTTCATGGTGTGTCTTGCTTCTAGTGCCCATCCTGCCTGACCTCCATGGCTATCTTGCTGCTCCTGCCCTGCCCCCTTGCCCCCAGCCCTACTCCCTCCCTCCTGGCTTGTCTGTTCCATTGTAATGCCCCTGATCCGTCCCTCCTGCCCTTTATGGTCTGTTATGCTGCAGCTTTCTCTCCTGTCTGTCCATTATGGTCAGCTAGCTACCATTGCCTCTTGCCCCTCTGTTCTCTGTTGTCCATGTGCATGGTCCTGTCCCCTCCCTCTTGCTTTCTATGGATTGTTGTGCTGCACTCCCGTCCTGCATGCCCTGTGTGGTGTATTGTGCTGCTGCAAACCCTGATGCCTGCCCTGCAGGGTCAGTTTGGTGCACCTCTCCATGTGCCTCCTGTCCTCTGTTATCCAAGTCCATGTCCCTATCCCATTTCCTTCCATGATCCAATGTACCATACTTGCGAACATTTTGAACTTGGTAAGAGGGAGATTTTGAAAAAAAACTGGGGTATTGATTTTCCCCTTTGAGTTACATTGAAAAAGAGGATATTGTAGACAGGAGACAGATCAAATAAAGCCCATTTGAGCTTAAAAACATTGGACGTTTCCTGGCTGAATCGGGTCTGTTGGCATGTATGGTTGTACTACCATTGCCTCTTCCTTCTGCCCACAATGGTCTATTACATTGCCACAGCCTTGAAGGAGGGTAGATTTTGTATCACAGGGGCCCCCTGGCCCGTTCTGTCCACACCTGAAGTATGAGACCCTTGTCCTTGCCCTGCCAGCTGCATTTGTAGGCCGTATTAAATTGACCAGCGGGTCCTGTGTTGCTATATAATTATCCTGAGACATCCTTACCACTCAGCCAGCATAAAACCCCTGTGTAGGCCCTTCTGTTCAATATGTAGGCCTCTTTGTTAAATTGACCATAGCTCTGCAATTTTAGTGTATAGCAGTCTGAAGGCAGGTCTGCGAGGCCTTCTGCTCCAAACTAGTAGCCCCCACCCTACCCGAGTGCTCCGTGCTCGGTATCAAAGTTCAACATCCCCCTGAAGCTGTCGACATACAGTAGGCTGCATCCTGGACTGGTACTTGCTTCCTGGGCAGGTTTCCCGCTTTTAAGGAAGTGGCAACCGCAGAGCGTCAAGGTAGGAGAACTGATGAGATTTTATACATGAATATATTGAATTCCCGTACAATACCCATTATTTTCTGCTTGCTCTATGGAACTTACGATAAGCGATTGGCCTGAGAGACTGACCTTTTCACCCAGTCCATTGTCAGCATTAAGTGGGTAAATGACGAAATGTCTGGTAAAATCTGCAGACGAAGCTTTTGGGTAGCATACGTAGGTAGATGTAGCGTGCAAAGGAGCCCACAAAATGATATAAAAAGGGAGCACCCACAGATATCGACGGACTACCTCGCCGCCTGTATGTAGGTTAACAGGCAGTGCAGGTTTTCCCCAAGAGCTGGGAGCTCTTGTCTTCCTTTGCTTAAAATGTCTTGCTCTGCTTTGCTTGAAGTATCTTATTCTATTTTACCTATATGAAATGTCATGTTATGTTTAACCATTGTTCTCTTTACTTTTGCATTTAAAAGATTTTGTATTGTAATTGCAGGAATGCTTGCTCTAAGAGTAAACGTGAGTGTTCCTAGGTAACATTTTCCTTGGTGTAACTTGTTTCTCATGATGCATTTATAGATGTGTTTTCTCTCTCTCTCTGTCAGTACATTAATTGAGATACAGAGAATATCATGACAGCTGTATGATTATCTGGATTCTGTATTTTGTACTTTATGTCTCTATTCTGCGGTTTCTTTGAAGTTGCATCTTCTCATTAAACTGCCATTGTATTCTGCCTCCAATTCCATGTCTCATATGTCTGTTTTCTTCATTTTTGGACCAAGCGTTCCTAGGCACCCCGGCTCAAATTAAGGTGCCCCTTTTGTCCCTGACTCACTCTCCTGCTCAGTTCTGTGGTGGCTCCCGGGGATCTGGGGACCGCCCCTAGCTTCCTTGACCCGTAATAGATCTTCCCTCCAACAGCCTCTCTTGCAAGTCCTGTATTGTTGGTTTGTTGCCCCTGCCCCCCTTTCCACTGCCCTCCATAGTCTGTTGTGCTTCCACGGCCCTTCCTGCCTGCTCAGTGTGGTTAAATTGTTGCCTTTGCACCCTCCTACCTGCCTTCAATTTTCAGAGTCCGTGCCCCTGGCCTCTGCCTCTCAACAGTATCCTAATGAACAACTAGATTGCTAACATTCTATATTTATTACAAAAGTGTGGAACGCCTGACATCATCTTGATGTAATCAAAACTGTAATACCTAGAGCATTTCCTTTAGAAATTACATATATGAGAGGGTCTTATTGGCATCAAAATTATGGTTAGTGCTCTAAAAGACTAAAATAAGGACATATTTTCTGAGTTTTCAAATAGCGACAAAGCACTTTTAAATTATTTGTTATCTTTATGTTTTTTATCCAGTTGACCACTTGATTAAATGTTGCACTTAGGGGAGAGGATGTGGTGTTACTTCCAGAACTGCAGACTTTGCAACTGGGGAACCAGGTTGAAGTTTCTGCTTCAGCTCGACATTCTGTGATTCTGGTCAAATCACTTAGTCTCCCCATGTCTACAACCAAAATGAATTTGTTCTTGTGTGATGTAACCAATGCTCATGTAAAGCACTCCAATACCTGACAAGTCTGCACTATATAACACTGCAAAAACACAAAATAATAAGTGTTTTGCACACTTCTGTCATTGGGCTATATTTGGGCTACATCTGGGTGATTTTGGGCTACATTTGGGCTCTTTTGTCTCCGGTGGCCATCTTGGGAGATTTATTTGTTATGAAGTTTCCTAATTTCCTCATGTACTGCAGTCTCCTCAGTAGGAAATGCTTTCAGTTTTTTACTTTGATTCCATCATGAAGGTATTCAGATATGTCACACATTTGCCATAAATTCAGAATGTTAGCACTCTAGTTGCTCATTAGATCACTGTAGTAAAACTACTGCACCATGGAAGTCTGCTCCTGGTATTAAAAGTGCATGTTTCAGTCTGCATGTCAGAATTTTTTAATGAAATAGAAGAGGATTTGAGAAGTCACTCAAAATGTGCCCTCATTTTCTTTCTTCAGCATTAATCATAATTTCTATGGCAAAATGAACCTCCTCATTGTGTTCCTTTTTAAATTAAATGTTTTAAGTGTTACCAGTTTATTCCAATCAAGATGGCTTCAGGTGTGCCATACTTTTGTCATAATGAAGACAGTAAGCGCTCTAGTTGTTTTTAAGAACATTCTGGGACATTCTGTCATTGGGCTATACTTGGGCTACATCTGGGTGATATTTGGGCTACATTTGGGCTCTTTTGTCTCCGGTGGCCATCTTGGGAGATTTATTTGTTATGAAGTTTCCTAATTTCCTCATGTACTGCAGTCTCCTCAGTAGGAAATGCTTTCAGTTTTTTACTTTGATTCCATCATGAAGGTATTCAGATATGTCACACATTTGCCATAAATTCAGAATGTTAGCACTCTAGTTGCTCATTAGATCACTGTAGTAAAACTACTGCACCATGGAAGTCTGCTCCTGGTATTAAAAGTGCATGTTTCAGTCTGCATGTCAGAATTTTTTAATGAAATAGAAGAGGATTTGAGAAGTCACTCAAAATGTGCCCTCATTTTCTTTCTTCAGCATTAATCATAATTTCTATGGCAAAATGAACCTCCTCATTGTGTTCCTTTTTAAATTAAATGTTTTAAGTGTTACCAGTTTATTCCAATCAAGATGGCTTCAGGTGTGCCATACTTTTGTCATAATGAAGACAGTAAGCGCTCTAGTTGTTTTTAAGAACATTCTGGGACATTCTGTCATTGGGCTATACTTGGGCTACATCTGGGTGATATTTGGGCTACATTTAGGCTCTTTTGTCTCTGGTGGCCATCTTGGGAGACTTATTTGTTATGAAGTTTCCTAATTTCCTCATTTACTGCAGTCTCCTCAGTAGGAAATACTTTCAGTTTTTTACTTTGATTCCATCAAGAAGGCATTCAGATGTGTCACACATTTGCCATAAATTCAGAATGTTAGCACTCTTTTTGCTCATTAGATCACTGTAGTAAAGCTACTGCTCACCAGGGAAAACTGCTGCTGGTATTGAAAGTGCATGTTTCAGTCTGCATGTCAGAATTTTTTAATGAAATAGAAGAGGATTTGAGAAGTCACTCAAAATGTGCCCTAATTTTTCTTTCTGCAGCACTAATCATACTTTTTATGGAAAAATGAACCCCCTCATTTTGTTCCTTTTTAAATTAAATGTTTTAAGAGTTACCACTTTAATCCAAGCAAGATGGCTTCAGGTGTGCCATACGTTTATCATAAGTAGGACTGTTAGCGCTCTAGTAGTTCTTTGGAACACTCTGGGAAGCTGCAGTAGAACACAAAGGAATCAACTGACAGTCTCTGCCCTTGTTGGATGTACATGTTTTACTGAGAATGTCAGACTTCATTCTCACATGACTGAGAAAGATAATGTGAATTTACAGAAAATAAGCTCTCAGTTTAGCCTATAGATCACCTTCCAAACCTCTGTGGTAAAAGCATGAGAAAATATTTTTCTCTCAATCATGATATCCCAGCAGAAGGCTTTTTCACATGGTAAAATCACCTTAGAACATACCACAATTCCTAAAATGAGTATGGTACCATCAACAAATGATTTATAATGTAACTAAAGTCTTAAAACCTTCTATTAACTGCAATGCTTTTTAATGAGGTGCTATCATGTATATTGGTCCCAAGATGGCTGCCAACACTTCTTGGATGAAGTGCTGACAGCCAATCAGATCTCAGGATGAGATGTGTGGTTAGGCTCCGCCCACATATATATATGCTTTTAAATGCTATTTTCTCAGGAAATACTGAACAGATTTACACCAAACCTACAAAAGGCACTTCCTTGACCTTATGGCTACCTCTCTGCCAAATTTCAAGTAATTCTGTTCAGCCGTTCAGGCTGTAGCTGTGTCTAAAGGTCCTATGGAAAAATGCATGGGGAAAACGCGTTTTGGGACCCCCCTTTTTTCTCAGCCCCCGCTTGACGAATCCCCCCGAGACTTTCAGGGTAGGAGCGGAGCGTAGCGCCCCACCTATTTTGAAATATTCGCGAGGATTCGTCGACCGGCGCCAAAGTTATTCAAAATAGAATGTTGCGGATTTCCTATGGAAACAGGGTCCTAACTATAACTACCTACTGGCGACCGCCAGTAGGTAATATATATACAATCAGCTCACTTCACCATTTGCAGCTTATAACCACTTACCACCAGGGGTCACTACTAACAAAAAGCATCCACTCCACTTCTAAATCTAGCCCCTAGAGTTGAGCAGAAGCATCAGATTCCCCACTGCTTCATTCCATTTTCCATTAGATTATAGATGTAAATTGTTTTTGATGGTATGGTCTGTGCAGATTGAAATATTCAGAGCATATTCTGACTTTTAGTTAACACATCAGTAAGCAATTTGGCCATCACTGAATTCAACATTTATCTCAATCGTAATAGACAAGGATAATGACAAATATAGTTTACAATGTTATTAAGTACATCATTTTATTTAATTGTGTGAATAAAAGGAATCGTCTCCCCGTCGGGGAATTGAACCCCGGTCTCCCGCGTGACAGGCGGGGATACTGACCACTATACTAACGAGGACATATTGGCTTCAGTTCAACAGTGCTCACCTCCATGCGGTTAGGGCATGCCCTCAATCAATTCACAGTATTGTAATAGGCAGCTTTGCTTCCTTTGGTTAGGAGAAGCAATCTTTTTTCATAAATGATTACAAATCAGAAATTCCTAGCCAAAAATAATCTGCTTTAATAAGAAATGATTGATTAAAATAAATACCTATCTATCGATCTGTCTATCTATCTTTCTATCTATCTATGTATATGTATATATATATATATATATACAATCAGCTCACTTTACCATTTGCAGCTTATAACCACTTACCACCAGGGGTCACTACTAACAAAAAGCATCCACTCCACTTCTAAATCTAGCCCCTAGAGTTGAGCAGAAGCATAAGATTCCCCACTGCTTCATTCCATTTTCCATTAGATTATAGATGTAAATTGTTTTTGATGGTATGGTCTGTGCAGATTGAAATATTCAGAGCATATTCTGACTTTTAGTTAACACATCAGTAAGCAATTTGGCCATCACTGAATTCAACGTTTATCTCAATCGTAATAGACAAGGATAATGACAAATATAGTTTACAATGTTATTAAGTACATCATTTTATTTAATTGTGTGAATAAAAGGAATCGTCTCCCCGTTGGGGAATTGAACCCCGGTCTCCCGCGTGACAGGCGGGGATACTGACCACTATACTAACGAGGACATATTGGCTTCAGTTCAACAGTGCTCACCTCCATGCGGTTAGGGCATGCCCTCAATCAATTCACAGTATTGTAATAGGCAGCTTTGCTTCCTTTGGTTAGGAGAAGCAATCTTTTTTCATAAATGATTACAAATCAGAAATTCCTAGCCAAAAATAATCTGCTTTAATAAGAAATGATTGATTAAAATAAATACCTATCTATCGATCTGTCTATCTATCTTTCTATCTATCTATGTATATGTATATATATATATATATATATACAATCAGCTCACTTTACCATTTGCAGCTTATAACCACTTACCACCAGGGGTCACTACTAACAAAAAGCATCCACTCCACTTCTAAATCTAGCCCCTAGAGTTGAGCAGAAGCATAAGATTCCCCACTGCTTCATTCCATTTTCCATTAGATTATAGATGTAAATTGTTTTTGATGGTATGGTCTGTGCAGATTGAAATATTCAGAGCATATTCTGACTTTTAGTTAACACATCAGTAAGCAATTTGGCCATCACTGAATTCAACGTTTATCTCAATCGTAATAGACAAGGATAATGACAAATATAGTTTACAATGTTTTTAAGTACATCATTTTATTTAATTGTGTGAATAAAAGGAATCGTCTCCCCGTCGGGGAATTGAACCCAGGTCTCCCGCGTGACAGGCGGGGATACTGACCACTATACTAACGAGGACATATTGGTTTCAGTTCAACAGTGCTCACCTCCATGCGGTTAGGGCATGCCCTCAATCAATTCACAGTATTGTAATAGGCAGCTTTGCTTCCTTTGGTTAGGAGAAGCAATCTTTTTTCATAAATGATTACAAATCAGAAATTCCTAGCCAAAAATAATCTGCTTTAATAAGAAATGATTGATTAAAATAAATACCTATCTATCGATCTGTCTATCTATCTTTCTATCTATCTATGTATATGTATATGTATATATATATATATATATATATATATATACAATCAGCTCACTTTACCATTTGCAGCTTATAACCACTTACCACCAGGGGTCACTACTAACAAAAAGCATCCACTCCACTTCTAAATCTAGCCCCTAGAGTTGAGCAGAAGCATAAGATTCCCCACTGCTTCATTCCATTTTCCATTAGATTATAGATGTAAATTGTTTTTGATGGTATGGTCTGTGCAGATTGAAATATTCAGAGCATATTCTGACTTTTAGTTAACACATCAGTAAGCAATTTGGCCATCACTGAATTCAACGTTTATCTCAATCGTAATAGACAAGGATAATGACAAATATAGTTTACAATGTTATTAAGTACATCATTTTATTTAATTGTGTGAATAAAAGGAATCGTCTCCCCGTCGGGGAATTGAACCCAGGTCTCCCGCGTGACAGGCGGGGATACTGACCACTATACTAACGAGGACATATTGGCTTCAGTTCAACAGTGCTCACCTCCATGCGGTTAGGGCATGCCCTCAATCAATTCACAGTATTGTAATAGGCAGCTTTGCTTCCTTTGGTTAGGAGAAGCAATCTTTTTTCATAAATGATTACAAATCAGAAATTCCTAGCCAAAAATAATCTGCTTTAATAAGAAATGATTGATTAAAATAAATACCTATCTATCGATCTGTCTATCTATCTTTCTATCTATCTATGTATATGTATATATATATATATATATATATATATATATACAATCAGCTCACTTTACCATTTGCAGCTTATAACCACTTACCACCAGGGGTCACTACTAACAAAAAGCATCCACTCCACTTCTAAATCTAGCCCCTAGAGTTGAGCAGAAGCATAAGATTCCCCACTGCTTCATTCCATTTTCCATTAGATTATAGATGTAAATTGTTTTTGATGGTATGGTCTGTGCAGATTGAAATATTCAGAGCATATTCTGACTTTTAGTTAACACATCAGTAAGCAATTTGGCCATCACTGAATTCAACGTTTATCTCAATCGTAATAGACAAGGATAATGACAAATATAGTTTACAATGTTATTAAGTACATCATTTTATTTAATTGTGTGAATAAAAGGAATCGTCTCCCCGTCGGGGAATTGAACCCCAGTCTCCCGTGTGACAGGTGGGGATACTGACCACTATACTAACGAGGACATATTGGCTTCTGTTCAACAGTGCTCACCTCCATGCGGTTAGGGCATGCCCTCAATCAATTCACAGTATTGTAATAGGCAGCTTTGCTTCCTTTGGTTAGGAGAAGCAATCTTTTTTCATAAATGATTACAAATCAGAAATTCCTAGCCAAAAATAATCTGCTTTAATAAGAAATGATTGATTAAAATAAATACCTATCTATCGATCTGTCTATCTATCTTTCTATCTATCTATGTATATGTATATATATATATATATATATATATATATATACAATCAGCTCACTTTACCATTTGCAGCTTATAACCACTTACCACCAGGGGTCACTACTAACAAAAAGCATCCACTCCACTTCTAAATATAGCCCCTAGAGTTGAGCAGAAGCATAAGATTCCCCACTGCTTCATTCCATTTTCCATTAGATTATAGATGTAAATTGTTTTTGATGGTATGGTCTGTGCAGATTGAAATATTCAGAGCATATTCTGACTTTTAGTTAACACATCAGTAAGCAATTTGGCCATCACTGAATTCAACGTTTATCTCAATCGTAATAGACAAGGATAATGACAAATATAGTTTACAATGTTATTAAGTACATCATTTTATTTAATTGTGTGAATAAAAGGAATCGTCTCCCCGTCGGGGAATTGAACCCCAGTCTCCCGCGTGACAGGTGGGGATACTGACCACTATACTAACGAGGACATATTGGCTTCAGTTCAACAGTGCTCACCTCCATGCGGTTAGGGCATGCCCTCAATCAATTCACAGTATTGTATGAGGCAGCTTTGCTTCCTTTGGTTAGGAGAAGCAATATTTTTTCATAAATGATTACAAATCAGAAATTCCTAGCCAAAAATAATCTGCTTTAATAAGAAATGATTGATTAAAATAAATACCTATCTATCGATCTGTCTATCTATCTTTCTATCTATCTATGTATATGTATATATATATATATATATATATATATACAATCAGCTCACTTTACCATTTGCAGCTTATAACCACTTACCACCAGGGGTCACTACTAACAAAAAGCATCCACTCCACTTCTAAATATAGCCCCTAGAGTTGAGCAGAAGCATAAGATTCCCCACTGCTTCATTCCATTTTCCATTAGATTATAGATGTAAATTGTTTTTGATGGTATGGTCTGTGCAGATTGAAATATTCAGAGCATATTCTGACTTTTAGTTAACACATCAGTAAGCAATTTGGCCATCACTGAATTCAACGTTTATCTCAATCGTAATAGACAAGGATAATGACAAATATAGTTTACAATGTTATTAAGTACATCATTTTATTTAATTGTGTGAATAAAAGGAATCGTCTCCCCGTCGGGGAATTGAACCCCAGTCTCCCGCGTGACAGGTGGGGATACTGACCACTATACTAACGAGGACATATTGGCTTCAGTTCAACAGTGCTCACCTCCATGCGGTTAGGGCATGCCCTCAATCAATTCACAGTATTGTATGAGGCAGCTTTGCTTCCTTTGGTTAGGAGAAGCAATATTTTTTCATAAATGATTACAAATCAGAAATTCCTAGCCAAAAATAATCTGCTTTAATAAGAAATGATTGATTAAAATAAATACCTATCTATCGATCTGTCTATCTATCTTTCTATCTATCTATGTATATGTATATATATATATATATATATATATACAATCAGCTCACTTCACCATTTGCAGCTTATAACCACTTACCACCAGGGGTCACTACTAACAAAAAGCATCCACTCCACTTCTAAATCTAGCCCCTAGAGTTGAGCAGAAGCATAAGATTCCCCACTGCTTCATTCCATTTTCCATTAGATTATAGATGTAAATTGTTTTTGATGGTATGGTCTGTGCAGATTGAAATATTCAGAGCATATTCTGACTTTTAGTTAACACATCAGTAAGCAATTTGGCCATCACTGAATTCAACGTTTATCTCAATCGTAATAGACAAGGATAATGACAAATATAGTTTACAATGTTATTAAGTACATCATTTTATTTAATTGTGTGAATAAAAGGAATCGTCTCCCCGTCGGGGAATTGAACCCAGGTCTCCCGCGTGACAGGCGGGGATACTGACCACTATACTAACGAGGACATATTGGCTTCAGTTCAACAGTGCTCACCTCCATGCGGTTAGGGCATGCCCTCAATCAATTCACAGTATTGTAATAGGCAGCTTTGCTTCCTTTGGTTAGGAGAAGCAATCTTTTTTCATAAATGATTACAAATCAGAAATTCCTAGACAAAAATAATCTGCTTTAATAAGAAATGATTGATTAAAATAAATACCTATCTATCGATCTGTCTATCTATCTTTCTATCTATCTATGTATATGTATATATATATATATATATATATATATATATATATATATATACAATCAGCTCACTTTACCATTTGCAGCTTATAACCACTTACCACCAGGGGTCACTACTAACAAAAAGCATCCACTCCACTTCTAAATCTAGCCCCTAGAGTTGAGCAGAAGCATAAGATTCCCCACTGCTTCATTCCATTTTCCATTAGATTATAGATGTAAATTGTTTTTGATGGTATGGTCTGTGCAGATTGAAATATTCAGAGCATATTCTGACTTTTAGTTAACACATCAGTAAGCAATTTGGCCATCACTGAATTCAACGTTTATCTCAATCGTAATAGACAAGGATAATGACAAATATAGTTTACAATGTTATTAAGTACATCATTTTATTTAATTGTGTGAATAAAAGGAATCGTCTCCCCGTCGGGGAATTGAACCCCAGTCTCCCGTGTGACAGGTGGGGATACTGACCACTATACTAACGAGGACATATTGGCTTCAGTTCAACAGTGCTCACCTCCATGCGGTTAGGGCATGCCCTCAATCAATTCACAGTATTGTAATAGGCAGCTTTGCTTCCTTTGGTTAGGAGAAGCAATCTTTTTTCATAAATGATTACAAATCAGAAATTCCTAGCCAAAAATAATCTGCTTTAATAAGAAATGATTGATTAAAATAAATACCTATCTATCGATCTGTCTATCTATCTTTCTATCTATCTATGTATATGTATATATATATATATATATATATATATATACAATCAGCTCACTTTACCATTTGCAGCTTATAACCACTTACCACCAGGGGTCACTACTAACAAAAAGCATCCACTCCACTTCTAAATCTAGCCCCTAGAGTTGAGCAGAAGCATAAGATTCCCCACTGCTTCATTCCATTTTCCATTAGATTATAGATGTAAATTGTTTTTGATGGTATGGTCTGTGCAGATTGAAATATTCAGAGCATATTCTGACTTTTAGTTAACACATCAGTAAGCAATTTGGCCATCACTGAATTCAACGTTTATCTCAATCGTAATAGACAAGGATAATGACAAATATAGTTTACAATGTTATTAAGTACATCATTTTATTTAATTGTGTGAATAAAAGGAATCGTCTCCCCGTCGGGGAATTGAACCCCGGTCTCCCGCGTGACAGGCGGGGATACTGACCACTATACTAACGAGGACATATTGGCTTCAGTTCAACAGTGCTCACCTCCATGCGGTTAGGGCATGCCCTCAATCAATTCACAGTATTGTAATATGCAGCTTTGCTTCCTTTGGTTAGGAGAAGCAATCTTTTTTCATAAATGATTACAAATCAGAAATTCCTAGCCAAAAATAATCTGCTTTAATAAGAAATGATTGATTAAAATAAATACCTATCTATCGATCTGTCTATCTATCTTTCTATCTATCTATTCTATCTATCTATGTATATGTATATATATATATATATATATATATATATACAATCAGCTCACTTTACCATTTGCAGCTTATAACCACTTACCACCAGGGGTCACTACTAACAAAAAGCATCCACTCCACTTCTAAATCTAGCCCCTAGAGTTGAGCAGAAGCATAAGATTCCCCACTGCTTCATTCCATTTTCCATTAGATTATAGATGTAAATTGTTTTTGATGGTATGGTCTGTGCAGATTGAAATATTCAGAGCATATTCTGACTTTTAGTTAACACATCAGTAAGCAATTTGGCCATCACTGAATTCAACGTTTATCTCAATCGTAATAGACAAGGATAATGACAAATATAGTTTACAATGTTATTAAGTACATCATTTTATTTAATTGTGTGAATAAAAGGAATCGTCTCCCCGTCGGGGAATTGAACCCAGGTCTCCCGCGTGACAGGCGGGGATACTGACCACTATACTAACGAGGACATATTGGCTTCTGTTCAACAGTGCTCACCTCCATGCGGTTAGGGCATGCCCTCAATCAATTCACAGTATTGTAATAGGCAGCTTTGCTTCCTTTGGTTAGGAGAAGCAATCTTTTTTCATAAATGATTACAAATCAGAAATTCCTAGCCAAAAATAATCTGCTTTAATAAGAAATGATTGATTAAAATAAATACCTATCTATCGATCTGTCTATCTATCTTTCTATCTATCTATGTATATGTATATATATATATATATATATATATACAATCAGCTCACTTTACCATTTGCAGCTTATAACCACTTACCACCAGGGGTCACTACTAACAAAAAGCATCCACTCCACTTCTAAATCTAGCCCCTAGAGTTGAGCAGAAGCATAAGATTCCCCACTGCTTCATTCCATTTTCCATTAGATTATAGATGTAAATTGTTTTTGATGGTATGGTCTGTGCAGATTGAAATATTCAGAGCATATTCTGACTTTTAGTTAACACATCAGTAAGCAATTTGGCCATCACTGAATTCAACGTTTATCTCAATCGTAATAGACAAGGATAATGACAAATATAGTTTACAATGTTATTAAGTACATCATTTTATTTAATTGTGTGAATAAAAGGAATCGTCTCCCCGTCGGGGAATTGAACCCCAGTCTCCCGCGTGACAGGTGGGGATACTGACCACTATACTAAGGAGGACATATTGGCTTCAGTTCAACAGTGCTCACCTCCATGCGGTTAGGGCATGCCCTCAATCAATTCACAGTATTGTATGAGGCAGCTTTGCTTCCTTTGGTTAGGAGAAGCAATATTTTTTCATAAATGATTACAAATCAGAAATTCCTAGCCAAAAATAATCTGCTTTAATAAGAAATGATTGATTAAAATAAATACCTATCTATCGATCTGTCTATCTATCTTTCTATCTATCTATGTATATGTATATATATATATATATATATATATATACAATCAGCTCACTTCACCATTTGCAGCTTATAACCACTTACCACCAGGGGTCACTACTAACAAAAAGCATCCACTCCACTTCTAAATCTAGCCCCTAGAGTTGAGCAGAAGCATAAGATTCCCCACTGCTTCATTCCATTTTCCATTAGATTATAGATGTAAATTGTTTTTGATGGTATGGTCTGTGCAGATTGAAATATTCAGAGCATATTCTGACTTTTAGTTAACACATCAGTAAGCAATTTGGCCATCACTGAATTCAACATTTATCTCAATCGTAATAGACAAGGATAATGACAAATATAGTTTACAATGTTATTAAGTACATCATTTTATTTAATTGTGTGAATAAAAGGAATCGTCTCCCCGTCGGGGAATTGAACCCCGGTCTCCCGCGTGACAGGCGGGGATACTGACCACTATACTAACGAGGACATATTGGCTTCAGTTCAACAGTGCTCACCTCCATTCGGTTAGGGCATGCCCTCAATCAATTCACAGTATTGTAATAGGCAGCTTTGCTTCCTTTGGTTAGGAGAAGCAATCTTTTTTCATAAATGATTACAAATCAGAAATTCCTAGCCAAAAATAATCTGCTTTAATAAGAAATGATTGATTAAAATAAATACCTATCTATCGATCTGTCTATCTATCTTTCTATCTATCTATGTATATGTATATATATATATATATATATATATACAATCAGCTCACTTTACCATTTGCAGCTTATAACCACTTACCACCAGGGGTCACTACTAACAAAAAGCATCCACTCCACTTCTAAATCTAGCCCCTAGAGTTGAGCAGAAGCATAAGATTCCCCACTGCTTCATTCCATTTTCCATTAGATTATAGATGTAAATTGTTTTTGATGGTATGGTCTGTGCAGATTGAAATATTCAGAGCATATTCTGACTTTTAGTTAACACATCAGTAAGCTATTTGGCCATCACTGAATTCAACGTTTATCTCAATCGTAATAGACAAGGATAATGACAAATATAGTTTACAATGTTATTAAGTACATCATTTTATTTAATTGTGTGAATAAAAGGAATCGTCTCCCCGTCGGGGAATTGAACCCAGGTCTCCCGCGTGACAGGCGGGGATACTGACCACTATACTAACGAGGACATATTGACTTCAGTTCAACAGTGCTCACCTCCATGCGGTTAGGGCATGCCCTCAATCAATTCACAGTATTGTAATAGGCAGCTTTGCTTCCTTTGGTTAGGAGAAGCAATCTTTTTTCATAAATGATTACAAATCAGAAATTCCTAGCCAAAAATAATCTGCTTTAATAAGAAATGATTGATTAAAATAAATACCTATCTATCGATCTGTCTATCTATCTTTCTATCTATCTATGTATATGTATATATATATATATATATATACAATCAGCTCACTTCACCATTTGCAGCTTATAACCACTTACCACCAGGGGTCACTACTAACAAAAAGCATCCACTCCACTTCTAAATCTAGCCCCTAGAGTTGAGCAGAAGCATAAGATTCCCCACTGCTTCATTCCATTTTCCATTAGATTATAGATGTAAATTTTTTTTGATGGTATGGTCTGTGCAGATTGAAATATTCAGAGCATATTCTGACTTTTAGTTAACACATCAGTAAGCAATTTGGCCATCACTGAATTCAACATTTATCTCAATCGTAATAGACAAGGATAATGACAAATATAGTTTACAATGTTATTAAGTACATCATTTTATTTAATTGTGTGAATAAAAGGAATCGTCTCCCCGTCGGGGAATTGAACCCCGGTCTCCCGCGTGACAGGCGGGGATACTGACCACTATACTAACGAGGACATATTGGCTTCAGTTCAACAGTGCTCACCTCCATGAGGTTAGGGCATGCCCTCAATCAATTCACAGTATTGTAATAGGCAGCTTTGCTTCTTTTCGTTAGGAGAAGCAATCTTTTTTCATAAATGATTACAAATCAGAAATTCCTAGCCAAAAATAATCTGCTTTATTAAGAAATGATTGATTAAAATAAATACCTATCTATCGATCTGTCTATCTATCTTTCTATCTATCTATGTATATATATATATATATATATATATAAAATCAGCTCACTTTACCATTTGCAGCTTATAACCATTTACCACCAGGGGTCACTACTAACAAAAAGCAGCCACTCCACTTCTAAATCTAGCCCCTAGAGTTGAGCAGAAGCATAAGATTCCCCACTGCTTCATTCCATTTTCCATTAGATTATAGATGTAAATTGTTTTTGATGGTATGGTCTGTGCAGATTGAAATATTCAGAGCATATTCTGACTTTTAGTTAACACATCAGTAAGCAATTTGGCCATCACTGAATTCAACATTTATCTCAATCGTAATAGACAAGGATAATGACAAATATAGTTTACAATGTTATTAAGTACATCATTTTATTTAATTGTGTGAATAAAAGGAATCGTCTCCCCGTCGGGGAATTGAACCCCGGTCTCCCGCGTGACAGGCGGGGATACTGACCACTATACTAACGAGGACATATTGGCTTCAGTTCAACAGTGCTCACCTCCATGCGGTTAGGGCATGCCCTCAATCAATTCACAGTATTGTAATAGGCAGCTTTGCTTCCTTTGGTTAGGAGAAGCAATCTTTTTTCATAAATGATTACAAATCAGAAATTCCTAGCCAAAAATAATCTGCTTTAATAAGAAATGATTGATTAAAATAAATACCTATCTATCGATCTGTCTATCTATCTTTCTATCTATCTATGTATATGTATATATATATATATATATATATACAATCAGCTCACTTTACCATTTGCAGCTTATAACCACTTACCACCAGGGGTCACTACTAACAAAAAGCATCCACTCCACTTCTAAATCTAGCCCCTAGAGTTGAGCAGAAGCATAAGATTCCCCACTGCTTCATTCCATTTTCCATTAGATTATAGATGTAAATTGTTTTTGATGGTATGGTCTGTGCAGATTGAAATATTCAGAGCATATTCTGACTTTTAGTTAACACATCAGTAAGCAATTTGGCCATCACTGAATTCAACGTTTATCTCAATCGTAATAGACAAGGATAATGACAAATATAGTTTACAATGTTATTAAGTACATAATTTTATTTAATTGTGTGAATAAAAGGAATCGTCTCCCCGTCGGGGAATTGAACCCCGGTCTCCCGCGTGACAGGCGGGGATACTGACCACTATACTAACGAGGACATATTGGCTTCAGTTCAACAGTGCTCACCTCCATGAGGTTAGGGCATGCCCTCAATCAATTCACAGTATTGTAATAGGCAGCTTTGCTTCTTTTCGTTAGGAGAAGCAATCTTTTTTCATAAATGATTACAAATCAGAAATTCCTAGCCAAAAATAATCTGCTTTATTAAGAAATGATTGATTAAAATAAATACCTATCTATCGATCTGTCTATCTATCTTTCTATCTATCTATGTATATATATATATATATATATATATAAAATCAGCTCACTTTACCATTTGCAGCTTATAACCATTTACCACCAGGGGTCACTACTAACAAAAAGCAGCCACTCCACTTCTAAATCTAGCCCCTAGAGTTGAGCAGAAGCATAAGATTCCCCACTGCTTCATTCCATTTTCCATTAGATTATAGATGTAAATTGTTTTTGATGGTATGGTCTGTGCAGATTGAAATATTCAGAGCATATTCTGACTTTTAGTTAACACATCAGTAAGCAATTTGGCCATCACTGAATTCAACATTTATCTCAATCGTAATAGACAAGGATAATGACAAATATAGTTTACAATGTTATTAAGTACATCATTTTATTTAATTGTGTGAATAAAAGGAATCGTCTCCCCGTCGGGGAATTGAACCCCGGTCTCCCGCGTGACAGGCGGGGATACTGACCACTATACTAACGAGGACATATTGGCTTCAGTTCAACAGTGCTCACCTCCATGCGGTTAGGGCATGCCCTCAATCAATTCACAGTATTGTAATAGGCAGCTTTGCTTCCTTTGGTTAGGAGAAGCAATCTTTTTTCATAAATGATTACAAATCAGAAATTCCTAGCCAAAAATAATCTGCTTTAATAAGAAATGATTGATTAAAATAAATACCTATCTATCGATCTGTCTATCTATCTTTCTATCTATCTATGTATATGTATATATATATATATATATATATACAATCAGCTCACTTTACCATTTGCAGCTTATAACCACTTACCACCAGGGGTCACTACTAACAAAAAGCATCCACTCCACTTCTAAATCTAGCCCCTAGAGTTGAGCAGAAGCATAAGATTCCCCACTGCTTCATTCCATTTTCCATTAGATTATAGATGTAAATTGTTTTTGATGGTATGGTCTGTGCAGATTGAAATATTCAGAGCATATTCTGACTTTTAGTTAACACATCAGTAAGCAATTTGGCCATCACTGAATTCAACGTTTATCTCAATCGTAATAGACAAGGATAATGACAAATATAGTTTACAATGTTATTAAGTACATAATTTTATTTAATTGTGTGAATAAAAGGAATCGTCTCCCCGTCGGGGAATTGAACCCCGGTCTCCCGCGTGACAGGCGGGGATACTGACCACTATACTAACGAGGACATATTGGCTTCAGTTCAACAGTGCTCACCTCCATGAGGTTAGGGCATGCCCTCAATCAATTCACAGTATTGTAATAGGCAGCTTTGCTTCTTTTCGTTAGGAGAAGCAATCTTTTTTCATAAATGATTACAAATCAGAAATTCCTAGCCAAAAATAATCTGCTTTATTAAGAAATGATTGATTAAAATAAATACCTATCTATCGATCTGTCTATCTATCTTTCTATCTATCTATGTATATATATATATATATATATATATAAAATCAGCTCACTTTACCATTTGCAGCTTATAACCATTTACCACCAGGGGTCACTACTAACAAAAAGCAGCCACTCCACTTCTAAATCTAGCCCCTAGAGTTGAGCAGAAGCATAAGATTCCCCACTGCTTCATTCCATTTTCCATTAGATTATAGATGTAAATTGTTTTTGATGGTATGGTCTGTGCAGATTGAAATATTCAGAGCATATTCTGACTTTTAGTTAACACATCAGTAAGCAATTTGGCCATCACTGAATTCAACATTTATCTCAATCGTAATAGACAAGGATAATGACAAATATAGTTTACAATGTTATTAAGTACATCATTTTATTTAATTGTGTGAATAAAAGGAATCGTCTCCCCGTCGGGGAATTGAACCCCGGTCTCCCGCATGACAGGCGGGGATACTGACCACTATACTAACGAGGACATATTGGCTTCAGTTCAACAGTGCTCACCTCCATGCGGTTAGGGCATGCCCTCAATCAATTCACAGTATTGTAATAGGCAGCTTTGCTTCCTTTGGTTAGGAGAAGCAATCTTTTTTCATAAATGATTACAAATCAGAAATTCCTAGCCAAAAATAATCTGCTTTAATAAGAAATGATTGATTAAAATAAATACCTATCTATCGATCTGTCTATCTATCTTTCTATCTATCTATGTATATGTATATATATATATATATATATATACAATCAGCTCACTTTACCATTTGCAGCTTATAACCACTTACCACCAGGGGTCACTACTAACAAAAAGCATCCACTCCACTTCTAAATCTAGCCCCTAGAGTTGAGCAGAAGCATAAGATTCCCCACTGCTTCATTCCATTTTCCATTAGATTATAGATGTAAATTGTTTTTGATGGTATGGTCTGTGCAGATTGAAATATTCAGAGCATATTCTGACTTTTAGTTAACACATCAGTAAGCAATTTGGCCATCACTGAATTCAACGTTTATCTCAATCGTAATAGACAAGGATAATGACAAATCTAGTTTACAATGTTATTAAGTACATCATTTTATTTAATTGTGTGAATAAAAGGAATCGTCTCCCCGTCGGGGAATTGAACCCCGGTCTCCCGCGTGACAGGCGGGGATACTGACCACTATACTAACGAGGACATATTGGCTTCAGTTCAACAGTGCTCACCTCCATGCGGTTAGGGCATGCCCTCAATCAATTCACAGTATTGTAATAGGCAGCTTTGCTTCCTTTGGTTAGGAGAAGCAATCTTTTTTCATAAATGATTACAAATCAGAAATTCCTAGCCAAAAATAATCTGCTTTAATAAGAAATGATTGATTAAAATAAATACCTATCTATCGATCTGTCTATCTATCTTTCTATCTATCTATGTATATATATATATATATATATATATAAAATCAGCTCACTTTACCATTTGCAGCTTATAACCATTTACCACCAGGGGTCACTACTAACAAAAAGCAGCCACTCCACTTCTAAATCTAGCCCCTAGAGTTGAGCAGAAGCATAAGATTCCCCACTGCTTCATTCCATTTTCCATTAGATTATAGATGTAAATTGTTTTTGATGGTATGGTCTGTGCAGATTGAAATATTCAGAGCATATTCTGACTTTTAGTTAACACATCAGTAAGCAATTTGGCCATCACTGAATTCAACATTTATCTCAATCGTAATAGACAAGGATAATGACAAATATAGTTTACAATGTTATTAAGTACATCATTTTATTTAATTGTGTGAATAAAAGGAATCGTCTCCCCGTCGGGGAATTGAACCCCGGTCTCCCGCGTGACAGGCGGGGATACTGACCACTATACTAACGAGGACATATTGGCTTCAGTTCAACAGTGCTCACCTCCATGCGGTTAGGGCATGCCCTCAATCAATTCACAGTATTGTAATAGGCAGCTTTGCTTCCTTTGGTTAGGAGAAGCAATCTTTTTTCATAAATGATTACAAATCAGAAATTCCTAGCCAAAAATAATCTGCTTTAATAAGAAATGATTGATTAAAATAAATACCTATCTATCGATCTGTCTATCTATCTTTCTATCTATCTATGTATATGTATATATATATATATATATATATATACAATCAGCTCACTTTACCATTTGCAGCTTATAACCACTTACCACCAGGGGTCACTACTAACAAAAAGCATCCACTCCACTTCTAAATCTAGCCCCTAGAGTTGAGCAGAAGCATAAGATTCCCCACTGCTTCATTCCATTTTCCATTAGATTATAGATGTAAATTGTTTTTGATGGTATGGTCTGTGCAGATTGAAATATTCAGAGCATATTCTGACTTTTAGTTAACACATCAGTAAGCAATTTGGCCATCACTGAATTCAACGTTTATCTCAATCGTAATAGACAAGGATAATGACAAATATAGTTTACAATGTTATTAAGTACATAATTTTATTTAATTGTGTGAATAAAAGGAATCGTCTCCCCGTCGGGGAATTGAACCCCGGTCTCCCGCGTGACAGGCGGGGATACTGACCACTATACTAACGAGGACATATTGGCTTCAGTTCAACAGTGCTCACCTCCATGAGGTTAGGGCATGCCCTCAATCAATTCACAGTATTGTAATAGGCAGCTTTGCTTCTTTTCGTTAGGAGAAGCAATCTTTTTTCATAAATGATTACAAATCAGAAATTCCTAGCCAAAAATAATCTGCTTTATTAAGAAATGATTGATTAAAATAAATACCTATCTATCGATCTGTCTATCTATCTTTCTATCTATCTATGTATATATATATATATATATATATATAAAATCAGCTCACTTTACCATTTGCAGCTAATAACCATTTACCACCAGGGGTCACTACTAACAAAAAGCAGCCACTCCACTTCTAAATCTAGCCCCTAGAGTTGAGCAGAAGCATAAGATTCCCCACTGCTTCATTCCATTTTCCATTAGATTATAGATGTAAATTGTTTTTGATGGTATGGTCTGTGCAGATTGAAATATTCAGAGCATATTCTGACTTTTAGTTAACACATCAGTAAGCAATTTGGCCATCACTGAATTCAACGTTTATCTCAATCGTAATAGACAAGGATAATGACAAATATAGTTTACAATGTTATTAAGTACATCATTTTATTTAATTGTGTGAATAAAAGGAATCGTCTCCCCGTCGGGGAATTGAACCCCGGTCTCCCGCGTGACAGGCGGGGATACTGACCACTATACTAACGAGGACATATTGGCTTCAGTTCAACAGTGCTCACCTCCATGCGGTTAGGGCATGCCCTCAATCAATTCACAGTATTGTAATATGCAGCTTTGCTTCCTTTGGTTAGGAGAAGCAATCTTTTTTCATAAATGATTACAAATCAGAAATTCCTAGCCAAAAATAATCTGCTTTAATAAGAAATGATTGATTAAAATAAATACCTATCTATCGATCTGTCTATCTATCTTTCTATCTATCTATTCTATCTATCTATGTATATGTATATATATATATATATATATATATATATACAATCAGCTCACTTTACCATTTGCAGCTTATAACCACTTACCACCAGGGGTCACTACTAACAAAAAGCATCCACTCCACTTCTAAATCTAGCCCCTAGAGTTGAGCAGAAGCATAAGATTCCCCACTGCTTCATTCCATTTTCCATTAGATTATAGATGTAAATTGTTTTTGATGGTATGGTCTGTGCAGATTGAAATATTCAGAGCATATTCTGACTTTTAGTTAACACATCAGTAAGCAATTTGGCCATCACTGAATTCAACGTTTATCTCAATCGTAATAGACAAGGATAATGACAAATATAGTTTACAATGTTATTAAGTACATCATTTTATTTAATTGTGTGAATAAAAGGAATCGTCTCCCCGTCGGGGAATTGAACCCAGGTCTCCCGCGTGACAGGCGGGGATACTGACCACTATACTAACGAGGACATATTGGCTTCTGTTCAACAGTGCTCACCTCCATGCGGTTAGGGCATGCCCTCAATCAATTCACAGTATTGTAATAGGCAGCTTTGCTTCCTTTGGTTAGGAGAAGCAATCTTTTTTCATAAATGATTACAAATCAGAAATTCCTAGCCAAAAATAATCTGCTTTAATAAGAAATGATTGATTAAAATAAATACCTATCTATCGATCTGTCTATCTATCTTTCTATCTATCTATGTATATGTATATATATATATATATATATATATACAATCAGCTCACTTTACCATTTGCAGCTTATAACCACTTACCACCAGGGGTCACTACTAACAAAAAGCATCCACTCCACTTCTAAATCTAGCCCCTAGAGTTGAGCAGAAGCATAAGATTCCCCACTGCTTCATTCCATTTTCCATTAGATTATAGATGTAAATTGTTTTTGATGGTATGGTCTGTGCAGATTGAAATATTCAGAGCATATTCTGACTTTTAGTTAACACATCAGTAAGCAATTTGGCCATCACTGAATTCAACGTTTATCTCAATCGTAATAGACAAGGATAATGACAAATATAGTTTACAATGTTATTAAGTACATCATTTTATTTAATTGTGTGAATAAAAGGAATCGTCTCCCCGTCGGGGAATTGAACCCCAGTCTCCCGCGTGACAGGTGGGGATACTGACCACTATACTAAGGAGGACATATTGGCTTCAGTTCAACAGTGCTCACCTCCATGCGGTTAGGGCATGCCCTCAATCAATTCACAGTATTGTATGAGGCAGCTTTGCTTCCTTTGGTTAGGAGAAGCAATATTTTTTCATAAATGATTACAAATCAGAAATTCCTAGCCAAAAATAATCTGCTTTAATAAGAAATGATTGATTAAAATAAATACCTATCTATCGATCTGTCTATCTATCTTTCTATCTATCTATGTATATGTATATATATATATATATATATATATATACAATCAGCTCACTTCACCATTTGCAGCTTATAACCACTTACCACCAGGGGTCACTACTAACAAAAAGCATCCACTCCACTTCTAAATCTAGCCCCTAGAGTTGAGCAGAAGCATAAGATTCCCCACTGCTTCATTCCATTTTCCATTAGATTATAGATGTAAATTGTTTTTGATGGTATGGTCTGTGCAGATTGAAATATTCAGAGCATATTCTGACTTTTAGTTAACACATCAGTAAGCAATTTGGCCATCACTGAATTCAACATTTATCTCAATCGTAATAGACAAGGATAATGACAAATATAGTTTACAATGTTATTAAGTACATCATTTTATTTAATTGTGTGAATAAAAGGAATCGTCTCCCCGTCGGGGAATTGAACCCCGGTCTCCCGCGTGACAGGCGGGGATACTGACCACTATACTAACGAGGACATATTGGCTTCAGTTCAACAGTGCTCACCTCCATTCGGTTAGGGCATGCCCTCAATCAATTCACAGTATTGTAATAGGCAGCTTTGCTTCCTTTGGTTAGGAGAAGCAATCTTTTTTCATAAATGATTACAAATCAGAAATTCCTAGCCAAAAATAATCTGCTTTAATAAGAAATGATTGATTAAAATAAATACCTATCTATCGATCTGTCTATCTATCTTTCTATCTATCTATGTATATGTATATATATATATATATATATATATACAATCAGCTCACTTTACCATTTGCAGCTTATAACCACTTACCACCAGGGGTCACTACTAACAAAAAGCATCCACTCCACTTCTAAATCTAGCCCCTAGAGTTGAGCAGAAGCATAAGATTCCCCACTGCTTCATTCCATTTTCCATTAGATTATAGATGTAAATTGTTTTTGATGGTATGGTCTGTGCAGATTGAAATATTCAGAGCATATTCTGACTTTTAGTTAACACATCAGTAAGCTATTTGGCCATCACTGAATTCAACGTTTATCTCAATCGTAATAGACAAGGATAATGACAAATATAGTTTACAATGTTATTAAGTACATCATTTTATTTAATTGTGTGAATAAAAGGAATCGTCTCCCCGTCGGGGAATTGAACCCAGGTCTCCCGCGTGACAGGCGAGGATACTGACCACTATACTAACGAGGACATATTGACTTCAGTTCAACAGTGCTCACCTCCATGCGGTTAGGGCATGCCCTCAATCAATTCACAGTATTGTAATAGGCAGCTTTGCTTCCTTTGGTTAGGAGAAGCAATCTTTTTTCATAAATGATTACAAATCAGAAATTCCTAGCCAAAAATAATCTGCTTTAATAAGAAATGATTGATTAAAATAAATACCTATCTATCGATCTGTCTATCTATCTTTCTATCTATCTATGTATATGTATATATATATATATATATATACAATCAGCTCACTTCACCATTTGCAGCTTATAACCACTTACCACCAGGGGTCACTACTAACAAAAAGCATCCACTCCACTTCTAAATCTAGCCCCTAGAGTTGAGCAGAAGCATAAGATTCCCCACTGCTTCATTCCATTTTCCATTAGATTATAGATGTAAATTTTTTTTGATGGTATGGTCTGTGCAGATTGAAATATTCAGAGCATATTCTGACTTTTAGTTAACACATCAGTAAGCAATTTGGCCATCACTGAATTCAACATTTATCTCAATCGTAATAGACAAGGATAATGACAAATATAGTTTACAATGTTATTAAGTACATCATTTTATTTAATTGTGTGAATAAAAGGAATCGTCTCCCCGTCGGGGAATTGAACCCCGGTCTCCCGCGTGACAGGCGGGGATACTGACCACTATACTAACGAGGACATATTGGCTTCAGTTCAACAGTGCTCACCTCCATGAGGTTAGGGCATGCCCTCAATCAATTCACAGTATTGTAATAGGCAGCTTTGCTTCTTTTCGTTAGGAGAAGCAATCTTTTTTCATAAATGATTACAAATCAGAAATTCCTAGCCAAAAATAATCTGCTTTATTAAGAAATGATTGATTAAAATAAATACCTATCTATCGATCTGTCTATCTATCTTTCTATCTATCTATGTATATATATATATATATATATATATAAAATCAGCTCACTTTACCATTTGCAGCTTATAACCATTTACCACCAGGGGTCACTACTAACAAAAAGCAGCCACTCCACTTCTAAATCTAGCCCCTAGAGTTGAGCAGAAGCATAAGATTCCCCACTGCTTCATTCCATTTTCCATTAGATTATAGATGTAAATTGTTTTTGATGGTATGGTCTGTGCAGATTGAAATATTCAGAGCATATTCTGACTTTTAGTTAACACATCAGTAAGCAATTTGGCCATCACTGAATTCAACATTTATCTCAATCGTAATAGACAAGGATAATGACAAATATAGTTTACAATGTTATTAAGTACATCATTTTATTTAATTGTGTGAATAAAAGGAATCGTCTCCCCGTCGGGGAATTGAACCCCGGTCTCCCGCGTGACAGGCGGGGATACTGACCACTATACTAACGAGGACATATTGGCTTCAGTTCAACAGTGCTCACCTCCATGCGGTTAGGGCATGCCCTCAATCAATTCACAGTATTGTAATAGGCAGCTTTGCTTCTTTTCGTTAGGAGAAGCAATCTTTTTTCATAAATGATTACAAATCAGAAATTCCTAGCCAAAAATAATCTGCTTTATTAAGAAATGATTGATTAAAATAAATACCTATCTATCGATCTGTCTATCTATCTTTCTATCTATCTATGTATATATATATATATATATATATATAAAATCAGCTCACTTTACCATTTGCAGCTTATAACCATTTACCACCAGGGGTCACTACTAACAAAAAGCAGCCACTCCACTTCTAAATCTAGCCCCTAGAGTTGAGCAGAAGCATAAGATTCCCCACTGCTTCATTCCATTTTCCATTAGATTATAGATGTAAATTGTTTTTGATGGTATGGTCTGTGCAGATTGAAATATTCAGAGCATATTCTGACTTTTAGTTAACACATCAGTAAGCAATTTGGCCATCACTGAATTCAACATTTATCTCAATCGTAATAGACAAGGATAATGACAAATATAGTTTACAATGTTATTAAGTACATCATTTTATTTAATTGTGTGAATAAAAGGAATCGTCTCCCCGTCGGGGAATTGAACCCCGGTCTCCCGCGTGACAGGCGGGGATACTGACCACTATACTAACGAGGACATATTGGCTTCAGTTCAACAGTGCTCACCTCCATGCGGTTAGGGCATGCCCTCAATCAATTCACAGTATTGTAATAGGCAGCTTTGCTTCCTTTGGTTAGGAGAAGCAATCTTTTTTCATAAATGATTACAAATCAGAAATTCCTAGCCAAAAATAATCTGCTTTAATAAGAAATGATTGATTAAAATAAATACCTATCTATCGATCTGTCTATCTATCTTTCTATCTATCTATGTATATGTATATATATATATATATATATATACAATCAGCTCACTTTACCATTTGCAGCTTATAACCACTTACCACCAGGGGTCACTACTAACAAAAAGCATCCACTCCACTTCTAAATCTAGCCCCTAGAGTTGAGCAGAAGCATAAGATTCCCCACTGCTTCATTCCATTTTCCATTAGATTATAGATGTAAATTGTTTTTGATGGTATGGTCTGTGCAGATTGAAATATTCAGAGCATATTCTGACTTTTAGTTAACACATCAGTAAGCAATTTGGCCATCACTGAATTCAACGTTTATCTCAATCGTAATAGACAAGGATAATGACAAATATAGTTTACAATGTTATTAAGTACATAATTTTATTTAATTGTGTGAATAAAAGGAATCGTCTCCCCGTCGGGGAATTGAACCCCGGTCTCCCGCGTGACAGGCGGGGATACTGACCACTATACTAACGAGGACATATTGGCTTCAGTTCAACAGTGCTCACCTCCATGAGGTTAGGGCATGCCCTCAATCAATTCACAGTATTGTAATAGGCAGCTTTGCTTCTTTTCGTTAGGAGAAGCAATCTTTTTTCATAAATGATTACAAATCAGAAATTCCTAGCCAAAAATAATCTGCTTTATTAAGAAATGATTGATTAAAATAAATACCTATCTATCGATCTGTCTATCTATCTTTCTATCTATCTATGTATATATATATATATATATATATATAAAATCAGCTCACTTTACCATTTGCAGCTTATAACCATTTACCACCAGGGGTCACTACTAACAAAAAGCAGCCACTCCACTTCTAAATCTAGCCCCTAGAGTTGAGCAGAAGCATAAGATTCCCCACTGCTTCATTCCATTTTCCATTAGATTATAGATGTAAATTGTTTTTGATGGTATGGTCTGTGCAGATTGAAATATTCAGAGCATATTCTGACTTTTAGTTAACACATCAGTAAGCAATTTGGCCATCACTGAATTCAACATTTATCTCAATCGTAATAGACAAGGATAATGACAAATATAGTTTACAATGTTATTAAGTACATCATTTTATTTAATTGTGTGAATAAAAGGAATCGTCTCCCCGTCGGGGAATTGAACCCCGGTCTCCCGCATGACAGGCGGGGATACTGACCACTATACTAACGAGGACATATTGGCTTCAGTTCAACAGTGCTCACCTCCATGCGGTTAGGGCATGCCCTCAATCAATTCACAGTATTGTAATAGGCAGCTTTGCTTCCTTTGGTTAGGAGAAGCAATCTTTTTTCATAAATGATTACAAATCAGAAATTCCTAGCCAAAAATAATCTGCTTTAATAAGAAATGATTGATTAAAATAAATACCTATCTATCGATCTGTCTATCTATCTTTCTATCTATCTATGTATATGTATATATATATATATATATATATACAATCAGCTCACTTTACCATTTGCAGCTTATAACCACTTACCACCAGGGGTCACTACTAACAAAAAGCATCCACTCCACTTCTAAATCTAGCCCCTAGAGTTGAGCAGAAGCATAAGATTCCCCACTGCTTCATTCCATTTTCCATTAGATTATAGATGTAAATTGTTTTTGATGGTATGGTCTGTGCAGATTGAAATATTCAGAGCATATTCTGACTTTTAGTTAACACATCAGTAAGCAATTTGGCCATCACTGAATTCAACGTTTATCTCAATCGTAATAGACAAGGATAATGACAAATCTAGTTTACAATGTTATTAAGTACATCATTTTATTTAATTGTGTGAATAAAAGGAATCGTCTCCCCGTCGGGGAATTGAACCCCGGTCTCCCGCGTGACAGGCGGGGATACTGACCACTATACTAACGAGGACATATTGGCTTCAGTTCAACAGTGCTCACCTCCATGCGGTTAGGGCATGCCCTCAATCAATTCACAGTATTGTAATAGGCAGCTTTGCTTCCTTTGGTTAGGAGAAGCAATCTTTTTTCATAAATGATTACAAATCAGAAATTCCTAGCCAAAAATAATCTGCTTTAATAAGAAATGATTGATTAAAATAAATACCTATCTATCGATCTGTCTATCTATCTTTCTATCTATCTATGTATATATATATATATATATATATATAAAATCAGCTCACTTTACCATTTGCAGCTTATAACCATTTACCACCAGGGGTCACTACTAACAAAAAGCAGCCACTCCACTTCTAAATCTAGCCCCTAGAGTTGAGCAGAAGCATAAGATTCCCCACTGCTTCATTCCATTTTCCATTAGATTATAGATGTAAATTGTTTTTGATGGTATGGTCTGTGCAGATTGAAATATTCAGAGCATATTCTGACTTTTAGTTAACACATCAGTAAGCAATTTGGCCATCACTGAATTCAACATTTATCTCAATCGTAATAGACAAGGATAATGACAAATATAGTTTACAATGTTATTAAGTACATCATTTTATTTAATTGTGTGAATAAAAGGAATCGTCTCCCCGTCGGGGAATTGAACCCCGGTCTCCCGCGTGACAGGCGGGGATACTGACCACTATACTAACGAGGACATATTGGCTTCAGTTCAACAGTGCTCACCTCCATGCGGTTAGGGCATGCCCTCAATCAATTCACAGTATTGTAATAGGCAGCTTTGCTTCCTTTGGTTAGGAGAAGCAATCTTTTTTCATAAATGATTACAAATCAGAAATTCCTAGCCAAAAATAATCTGCTTTAATAAGAAATGATTGATTAAAATAAATACCTATCTATCGATCTGTCTATCTATCTTTCTATCTATCTATGTATATGTATATATATATATATATATATATATACAATCAGCTCACTTTACCATTTGCAGCTTATAACCACTTACCACCAGGGGTCACTACTAACAAAAAGCATCCACTCCACTTCTAAATCTAGCCCCTAGAGTTGAGCAGAAGCATAAGATTCCCCACTGCTTCATTCCATTTTCCATTAGATTATAGATGTAAATTGTTTTTGATGGTATGGTCTGTGCAGATTGAAATATTCAGAGCATATTCTGACTTTTAGTTAACACATCAGTAAGCAATTTGGCCATCACTGAATTCAACGTTTATCTCAATCGTAATAGACAAGGATAATGACAAATATAGTTTACAATGTTATTAAGTACATAATTTTATTTAATTGTGTGAATAAAAGGAATCGTCTCCCCGTCGGGGAATTGAACCCCGGTCTCCCGCGTGACAGGCGGGGATACTGACCACTATACTAACGAGGACATATTGGCTTCAGTTCAACAGTGCTCACCTCCATGAGGTTAGGGCATGCCCTCAATCAATTCACAGTATTGTAATAGGCAGCTTTGCTTCTTTTCGTTAGGAGAAGCAATCTTTTTTCATAAATGATTACAAATCAGAAATTCCTAGCCAAAAATAATCTGCTTTATTAAGAAATGATTGATTAAAATAAATACCTATCTATCGATCTGTCTATCTATCTTTCTATCTATCTATGTATATATATATATATATATATATATAAAATCAGCTCACTTTACCATTTGCAGCTAATAACCATTTACCACCAGGGGTCACTACTAACAAAAAGCAGCCACTCCACTTCTAAATCTAGCCCCTAGAGTTGAGCAGAAGCATAAGATTCCCCACTGCTTCATTCCATTTTCCATTAGATTATAGATGTAAATTGTTTTTGATGGTATGGTCTGTGCAGATTGAAATATTCAGAGCATATTCTGACTTTTAGTTAACACATCAGTAAGCAATTTGGCCATCACTGAATTCAACGTTTATCTCAATCGTAATAGACAAGGATAATGACAAATCTAGTTTACAATGTTATTAAGTACATCATTTTATTTAATTGTGTGAATAAAAGGAATCGTCTCCCCGTCGGGGAATTGAACCCCGGTCTCCCGCGTGACAGGCGGGGATACTGACCACTATACTAACGAGGACATATTGGCTTCAGTTCAACAGTGCTCACCTCCATGCGGTTAGGGCATGCCCTCAATCAATTCACAGTATTGTAATAGGCAGCTTTGCTTCCTTTGGTTAGGAGAAGCAATATTTTTTCATAAATGATTACAAATCAGAAATTCCTAGCCAAAAATAATCTGCTTTAATAAGAAATGATTGATTAAAATAAATACCTATCTATCGATCTGTCTATCTATCTTTCTATCTATCTATGTATATGTATATATATATATATATATATATATACAATCAGCTCACTTTACCATTTGCAGCTTATAACCACTTACCACCAGGGGTCACTACTAACAAAAAGCATCCACTCCACTTCTAAATCTAGCCCCTAGAGTTGAGCAGAAGCATAAGATTCCCCACTGCTTCATTCCATTTTCCATTAGATTATAGATGTAAATTGTTTTTGATGGTATGGTCTGTGCAGATTGAAATATTCAGAGCATATTCTGACTTTTAGTTAACACATCAGTAAGCAATTTGGCCATCACTGAATTCAACGTTTATCTCAATCATAATAGACAAGGATAATGACAAATCTAGTTTACAATGTTATTAAGTACATCATTTTATTTAATTGTGTGAATAAAAGGAATCGTCTCCCCGTCTGGGAATTGAAGCCCGGTCTCCCGCGTGACAGGCGGGGATACTGACCACTATACTAACGAGGACATATTGGCTTCAGTTCAACAGTGCTCACCTCCATGCGGTTAGGGCATGCCCTCAATCAATTCACAGTATTGTAATAGGCAGCTTTGCTTCCTTTGGTTAGGAGAAGCAATATTTTTTCATAAATGATTACAAATCAGAAATTCCTAGCCAAAAATAATCTGCTTTAATAAGAAATGATTGATTAAAATAAATACCTATCTATCGATCTGTCTATCTATCTTTCTATCTATCTATGTATATGTATATATATATATATATATATATACAATCAGCTCACTTTACCATTTGCAGCTTATAACCACTTACCACCAGGGGTCACTACTAACAAAAAGCATCCACTCCACTTCTAAATCTAGCCCCTAGAGTTGAGCAGAAGCATAAGATTCCCCACTGCTTCATTCCATTTTCCATTAGATTATAGATGTAAATTGTTTTTGATGGTATGGTCTGTGCAGATTGAAATATTCAGAGCATATTCTGACTTTTAGTTAACACATCAGTAAGCAATTTGGCCATCACTGAATTCAACGTTTATCTCAATCGTAATAGACAAGGATAATGACAAATATAGTTTACAATGTTATTAAGTACATAATTTTATTTAATTGAGTGAATAAAAGGAATCGTCTCCCCGTCGGGGAATTGAACCCCGGTCTCCCGCGTGACAGGCGGGGATACTGACCACTATACTAACGAGGACATATTGGCTTCAGTTCAACAGTGCTCACCTCCATGAGGTTAGGGCATGCCCTCAATCAATTCACAGTATTGTAATAGGCAGCTTTGCTTCTTTTCGTTAGGAGAAGCAATCTTTTTTCATAAATGATTACAAATCAGAAATTCCTAGCCAAAAATAATCTGCTTTATTAAGAAATGATTGATTAAAATAAATACCTATCTATCGATCTGTCTATCTATCTTTCTATCTATCTATGTATATATATATATATATATATATATAAAATCAGCTCACTTTACCATTTGCAGCTTATAACCATTTACCACCAGGGGTCACTACTAACAAAAAGCAGCCACTCCACTTCTAAATCTAGCCCCTAGAGTTGAGCAGAAGCATAAGATTCCCCACTGCTTCATTCCATTTTCCATTAGATTATAGATGTAAATTGTTTTTGATGGTATGGTCTGTGCAGATTGAAATATTCAGAGCATATTCTGACTTTTAGTTAACACATCAGTAAGCAATTTGGCCATCACTGAATTCAACGTTTATCTCAATCGTAATAGACAAGGATAATGACAAATCTAGTTTACAATGTTATTAAGTACATCATTTTATTTAATTGTGTGAATAAAAGGAATCGTCTCCCCGTCGGGGAATTGAACCCCGGTCTCCCGCGTGACAGGCGGGGATACTGACCACTATACTAACGAGGACATATTGGCTTCAGTTCAACAGTGCTCACCTCCATGCGGTTAGGGCATGCCCTCAATCAATTCACAGTATTGTAATAGGCAGCTTTGCTTCCTTTGGTTAGGAGAAGCAATATTTTTTCATAAATGATTACAAATCAGAAATTCCTAGCCAAAAATAATCTGCTTTAATAAGAAATGATTGATTAAAATAAATACCTATCTATCGATCTGTCTATCTATCTTTCTATCTATCTATGTATATGTATATATATATATATATATATATATACAATCAGCTCACTTTACCATTTGCAGCTTATAACCACTTACCACCAGGGGTCACTACTAACAAAAAGCATCCACTCCACTTCTAAATCTAGCCCCTAGAGTTGAGCAGAAGCATAAGATTCCCCACTGCTTCATTCCATTTTCCATTAGATTATAGATGTAAATTGTTTTTGATGGTATGGTCTGTGCAGATTGAAATATTCAGAGCATATTCTGACTTTTAGTTAACACATCAGTAAGCAATTTGGCCATCACTGAATTCAACGTTTATCTCAATCATAATAGACAAGGATAATGACAAATCTAGTTTACAATGTTATTAAGTACATCATTTTATTTAATTGTGTGAATAAAAGGAATCGTCTCCCCGTCTGGGAATTGAAGCCCGGTCTCCCGCGTGACAGGCGGGGATACTGACCACTATACTAACGAGGACATATTGGCTTCAGTTCAACAGTGCTCACCTCCATGCGGTTAGGGCATGCCCTCAATCAATTCACAGTATTGTAATAGGCAGCTTTGCTTCCTTTGGTTAGGAGAAGCAATATTTTTTCATAAATGATTACAAATCAGAAATTCCTAGCCAAAAATAATCTGCTTTAATAAGAAATGATTGATTAAAATAAATACCTATCTATCGATCTGTCTATCTATCTTTCTATCTATCTATGTATATGTATATATATATATATATATATATACAATCAGCTCACTTTACCATTTGCAGCTTATAACCACTTACCACCAGGGGTCACTACTAACAAAAAGCATCCACTCCACTTCTAAATCTAGCCCCTAGAGTTGAGCAGAAGCATAAGATTCCCCACTGCTTCATTCCATTTTCCATTAGATTATAGATGTAAATTGTTTTTGATGGTATGGTCTGTGCAGATTGAAATATTCAGAGCATATTCTGACTTTTAGTTAACACATCAGTAAGCAATTTGGCCATCACTGAATTCAACGTTTATCTCAATCGTAATAGACAAGGATAATGACAAATATAGTTTACAATGTTATTAAGTACATCATTTTATTTAATTGTGTGAATAAAAGGAATCGTCTCCCCGTCGGGGAATTGAACCCAGGTCTCCCGCGTAACAGGCGGGGATACTGACCACTATACTAACGAGGACATATTGACTTCAGTTCAACAGTGCTCACCTCCATGCGGTTAGGGCATGCCCTCAATCAATTCACAGTATTGTAATAGGCAGCTTTGCTTCCTTTGGTTAGGAGAAGCAATCTTTTTTCATAAATGATTACAAATCAGAAATTCCTAGCCAAAAATAATCTGCTTTAATAAGAAATGATTGATTAAAATAAATACCTATCTATCGATCTGTCTATCTATCTTTCTATCTATCTATGTATATGTATATATATATATATATATATACAATCAGCTCACTTCACCATTTGCAGCTTATAACCACTTACCACCAGGGGTCACTACTAACAAAAAGCATCCACTCCACTTCTAAATCTAGCCCCTAGAGTTGAGCAGAAGCATAAGATTCCCCACTGCTTCATTCCATTTTCCATTAGATTATAGATGTAAATTGTTTTTGATGGTATGGTCTGTGCAGATTGAAATATTCAGAGCATATTCTGACTTTTAGTTAACACATCAGTAAGCAATTTGGCCATCACTGAATTCAACATTTATCTCAATCGTAATAGACAAGGATAATGACAAATATAGTTTACAATGTTATTAAGTACATCATTTTATTTAATTGTGTGAATAAAAGGAATCGTCTCCCCGTCGGGGAATTGAACCCCGGTCTCCCGCGTGACAGGCGGGGATACTGACCACTATACTAACGAGGACATAATGGCTTCAGTTCAACAGTGCTCACCTCCATGCGGTTAGGGCATGCCCTCAATCAATTCACAGTATTGTAATAGGCAGCTTTGCTTCCTTTGGTTAGGAGAAGCAATCTTTTTTCATAAATGATTACAAATCAGAAATTCCAAGCCAAAAATAATCTGCTTTAATAAGAAATGATTGATTAAAATAAATACCTATCTATCGATCTGTCTATCTATCTTTCTATCTATCTATGTATATGTATATATATATATATATATATATATATACAATCAGCTCACTTTACCATTTGCAGCTTATAACCACTTACCACCAGGGGTCACTACTAACAAAAAGCATCCACTCCACTTCTAAATCTAGCCCCTAGAGTTGAGCAGAAGCATAAGATTCCCCACTGCTTCATTCCATTTTCCATTAGATTATAGATGTAAATTGTTTTTGATGGTATGGTCTGTGCAGATTGAAATATTCAGAGCATATTCTGACTTTTAGTTAACACATCAGTAAGCAATTTGGCCATCACTGAATTCAACGTTTATCTCAATCGTAATAGACAAGGATAATGACAAATATAGTTTACAATGTTATTAAGTACATAATTTTATTTAATTGTGTGAATAAAAGGAATCGTCTCCCCGTCGGGGAATTGAACCCCGGTCTCCCGCGTGACAGGCGGGGATACTGACCACTATACTAACGAGGACATATTGGCTTCAGTTCAACAGTGCTCACCTCCATGAGGTTAGGGCATGCCCTCAATCAATTCACAGTATTGTAATAGGCAGATTTGCTTCTTTTCGTTAGGAGAAGCAATCTTTTTTCATAAATGATTACAAATCAGAAATTCCTAGCCAAAAATAATCTGCTTTATTAAGAAATGATTGATTAAAATAAATACCTATCTATCGATCTGTCTATCTATCTTTCTATCTATCTATGTATATATATATATAT